>NC_079216.1:41129544-41439901 GCF_029633865.1 Lampris incognitus
GAATTATCATTTCCCACTCTGCCGCCGTGTCATTCCTTCTGGCTAGAGTCCATGTTCTCAGACAGCACCTGGGATCCCCTCCTGTTTGGGTGGACGCGATCATGCTTCAGGAGGCTGGACCTCACCCAAAACAAGTCAAAGTTGTTGATGTAGGGCATCCTAGTGACAGCACAGTAGTCTTTCTGCTAGGTGTGTAGTGCAACAGTCTGGACCATTTGTGGATTCCTCTGCTGTGGGTGGGGATGCAGCCCGAGATGATGATCTTGTTACCAGTGTCCAGCAGTGATTTGAGTGACTGAAAGTCTAATTTCAAAACCTCTGATTGTCTAGCTCTAATTTCATTTGTTCCGATGTGGATGATTATGGTACTGATATTGGAGTAGTTGATTAGGATGGTGGGGAGTCTGTGCTAAATATCCAGGATGCGGGCACCAGGGAAGCAGAGGACTTTAAAGGTGCCAGATGAGGGGTGAAAGTGGACGTTGCAAACCATGAAGCTGCTGATTACCAGGGGGGAGGTGGTTGAATCCACAGCGGAGGAGAGGGAGACATGAGGTTTAAATAGCCTGTGCTTGGAGGACTGAGATAGGTAAATGGGAGGAGTTGGGGGTCTGGAGAGTCCAGGCTGCCTGGGAGAAGTGGGGCCAGGGATTAAAGGCTGGGTGGGATGAAGGGGAGAAGGGTGGTGGGGGTGGGGTGCTGGGGTGGGTGGTGTAAACTGGACTGGATGAGACGGGATTTAAAGCACTGGCCCTCATCTAAGGACAGTGCTGCAAACCGGATCGACAGCTGGAGGAAGGGGTGGTGTGAAGAAGGGCTGTCCTTGTGTCCTTCTTCTCCTGTCTTCTGACATGTTTCACCTTTCGGCAGGCAAATGAAATGCTTAATAGGTTGTCCATTAGAACAGATAGATGTAACTTTGCGTACTAGGCGACATATAGTGGACAGTCCTACACCAAAGCGACAGCTTCTTGTTCTATACTCGCTCCGTGTGGCATTCCACCAAACAACAATGGCCAGTCTCCAACGTGGTTAAGTGGCTTTCACCATCATGTAATCTTTCGCATTAGTGCGGGTTTCACCAGACATAACACATACTCAAATGTACATCAGAACATGCGAAAATTACATTTTCTCTGCACATCATCAAAGTTCTGCAAAACATCTGTCTTGATTATTTCCCCACTCCATCTTTTGCGCTTTCATATGGCGTTCTCACACTGCTGCAGCAACACTTTGTGCACAAAGTGTAGCTGCTTCACACTCTTTCGTTGATATTGTGAATATGTCCAAATACATGTAGTATTGATCCATTATCCAAATTGCTTATTATGCTCTCAGGGTCGCGGGGATGCTGGAGCCTATCCCAGCAGTCACTGGGCGACAGGCGGGGAGACACCCTGGGCAGGTCGCCAGGCCATCGCAGGGCTGACACACACACACTTGCTTGCTTGCTGGTTGTCCATCGTGCCAGATGATGACCATCTTCTTCTATTTGTGGGTCCTTTGAGGACTCGGATAGCAGAAGATACCTGCGCAGAGATGGTTTTTAAAGTGGCATGGGGGGTGCGCTTCTCCCAACGCCACATGACTTGATTGTAGAGGAGATGGTTCTGATGGCAAGGGGGATCCCTAGACGACCGGCACCTCCACACAACTGCAGGGGGCTGCCGGTTTTTCGGAAACCGCCTCGAAGCGTGCCGCCACAGCTTGCTTTTCTGTTGGGGTAAGCTCCCTTAGCCTTATGTCTTCCAGACTCACCCACAAGGCAGCGGGGCAGTGGTTGATAGGTGCCAGGGCCTGCACACCATATCTCTGGGGCCCACTGCTGCTCCGAGATCCCCTGCCAAGTTAGCCTGGGGCCGCAAGACCCCAGTTACCATGTGTGGCCACGGGGAGGCCTGGCAGGAGTCTTGGTGAAGGAGAGGCTATGTAGTGTCAAGGGAAGGCTTACACGCTAGGATGCTTCCCAATTCGCCACAAAGGCAAGCCAGCGGCAGCAAGCTAAGGGCAGGAAGGACACAAGCAGGTTGGAAGAACACATGCACCTTCCCTCCAACTACACACTGCTGCACTAGACGCATCACAACACCCTGTGTGTATGTACACACACACACACACACACACACACACACACACACACACAAGCCTAGGGACAATTCATCTCATCTCATCTCATCTTCAGCCGCTTTTCCGGGTTCAGGTCGCGGTGGCAGCAAGAAAAGCACTCCAGACGTCTCTCTCCCCAGCAACGCCCTCCAGCTCCTCCTGGGGGATCCCAAGGCATTCCCAGGCCAAATTGGGCATATAGTCCCTCCAGCGAGTTCTGGGTCTACCCCGGGGTCTCCTCCCAGTTGGCCGTGCCTGGTAAACCTCCAAAGGAAGGTGCCCAGGAGGCATCTTAATCAGATGCCCAAACCATCTCAACTGGCTCCCTTCGATGCAAAGGAGCAGCGGCTCTACTCCAAGCTCCATGTGGATGTCCGAGCTCCTCACCCCATCTCTAAGGGTGAGCCCAGACACCCTACGGAGGAAACTAATTTCGGCCGCTTGTATCCGCAATCTCACCCTTTCGGTCACTACCCAAAGCTCATAACCATAGGTGAGGATTGGAATGAAGATTGACTGGTAAATTGAGAGCTTTGTCTCCCGACTCGGCTCCTTCTTTGCCACAACGGTCTGGTACAACGTCCGCATTACTGCTGATGCTGCACCAATCCGCCTGTCAATCTCCCACTCCATCCTACCCTCACTCGTGAACAAGATCCCAAGATACTTGAACTCCTTCACTTGAGGCAACAACTCGTCCCCAACAGCAATCCACCATTTTCTGGTAGAGAATCATGGCCTCAGACTTGGAGGTGCTGACTCTCATCCCAGCCACTTCACACTCAGCTTCAAACCACCCCAGTACGTGCTGGAGGTCGCGTTCTGATGAAGCCAACAAAACCACATTATCTGCGAACAGCACAGATGCAATTCTAAGGTTCCCAAAACGGACACACGCCTCACCTTGACATCCTGTCCATGAATATCACAATCAGAATCGGAGACTAGGTGCAACCTTGGCGGAGTCCGACACCCACCGAAACGTGTTTGACTTTGTGCCAAGAACGCGGACACAGCTCTCAATTTGGTTATACAAGGTTATACCTAGGGACAATTTAGTATGGCAGATTCACCTGACCTACATGTCTTTGGACTGTGGGAGGAAGCCGGAGCACCCAGTGGAAACCCACACAGACACAAGGAGAACATGCAAACTCCACACAGAGGACGACCCGAGACGACCCCCCAAGGTTGGACTTCCCCGGGGCTCAAACCCAGGACCTTCTTGCTGTGAGGCGACTGTGCTAACCACTGTGCCGCCAAACCTGAACATATGTATCTAGAGGAGCTTTATGTGAGAATGCGAATGTCCGAATCAGTTGGACTGGACATTAAACGGATTATACCCTGCTAGCTCCCTAATACCAACTCTGTGCAACATTCGAATTGAGCACATGTGAGAATACAGCAGGTCATTCATCCATCCATTATCCAAACCACTTATTCTACTCAGTGTTGTGGGGATGCTGGAGCCTATCCCAGCAGTCACTGGGCGGCAGGCAGACAGAAACCCTGGAGAGGCCGCCAGTCCATCACAAGGCCAACACACATTCACACCTAGGGACAATTTAGTATGGCCAATTCACCTGACCTACATGTCTTTGGACTGTGGGAGGAACTGGAGTCCAAAGATGTAGGCAGAGCAGGTCATGTTGATGACGTTTCTATCATGCAACTGTCGCAAAATTGGAAAATACAAAAATCCAAGGGTGAAGAAGATGAGTCATTAAGACGCAGACGCCAACAAAAACTTCTAACTGGAGAAATGATGTGATTCGAGAAGTTTTTATTATTATTACTTTTTTGATATTTTCATACCTTTATTAGATAGTGATAGTGGAGACAGACAGGAAATGGGCATAAAAATATATTCAACAAAGGTCGCCGGCTGAATTCAAACCGGCAACGGTTTCGACCATGCGGTATTGTACTCTAATCACTTGGTTATGGAAGCGCCTTGAGATTCAGGAACTTCTGTCAAAACTTGTGCCAAGAGACTGACAATGGTGCCATACTATGGTGACTCGTTTCGAGCTGCTCTTGCACAGACACCCTCACATGGTCTTTCAACACCAATTGCATTCTCAAGAAGGCACAGCAGAAGCTATTTTCTGAGGCATCCTCACTATTTGGTATAGTGAGGACTCACCTTGAAGGAAGCCATTGGGAGTAGTTCTGAACTCCTAATACTACCACGCCTACCTCTGGCAGACCTGAAGAGAGCAGCTGATGGCCATATCCAATTAAACACCAGCTGCAGCTAGTCTGCAATCACCCTACACGAGCCAAAAAGACCAAGATTTTATGGAGAGAGGGAGTAAAGAAACATGAGTATAGCTTGTTGAAAAAGGAGATGTGGGTTTTTGACCATATTCTCTGACAGAGGCATTGGAGGAAGAGTGATCACAGCAACCAGACAATGGAGTGAGAGATGACCATGGACAACAGATGAACAGTGAAGACAGCTCGGTACAGTTTCTCACTCCCTCTCCTCTCTGTCTTTTAGAGTGACCCCTGTTAAGTCTCCCAGTGCACCGTAAAGAATGACCCCATCCAGGAAGAACCTCAGTTTGATTCAGCCCCACCGTTTAATTAATAAAGTGTATTCTGTTCTGCAACACTAGATTGTCTCCATCTAGCGTTTTTCCCAGACTGGGAGCCCACATTACAAGTGCCAAAACTCTATGAACTTCTATCGCAGTACCATTGAGTGCGTCTTGACAGGCTGTATCAGTGTGGTTTGGCAACCTGACTGCTCAGGACTGCAGACTGCTTCAAGGGACTGTCAAGAGCAGCAAAAAGTCATTGACATGGAACTACCACAACTTAATTATATGTGCACCACTCACTGAAAAAGGAAAGCTCAAAACATTAAGAACACTAGCCACCCTGCTCATCTTCTGTTGTCACTCCATCTTAAAAAATGCTACTGGTGCATCAAATCACACACACCCCGTCTCAGTAACAGTTTCCTTCCACAGGCAGTCAGGTTGCTGAACAGCTGACACAACTTACATTGTCTTATTGTGTATATAATGTATGGATTCATTGTGGACATAATCTATGTACATCTGTAATATTGTCTTTTCTGTTTTTTGGGATGGTGTGTCCTTTGTCCTCGTGTCCCTTGTGTTAAGGCAGAGAGAGCCAGAGCACAAGAATTTCATTGTATTCCGATACACATGACAATGAAGTTGAACTAGTGAATTGGAGACATTTTTCCTCTGAATTGGTTAGCATTCACTTGCAATTGGTTTGGAGGAGAAATATCATGGTGTTGGTCCAAAAACTAACATCGCTGTGGCTGCTCTTTGCTAAGCTGTTATCAGTTTTTGATTAGTAATGAAGAGAACACAAAACATTTAGAGATTTTTTTTAAAGCAGTAACTGTTTTCTTACCATGGACTGTTACACCATGTTCCTGAGAGGTGAAAGGTTACATTTACATTCAACTCCACAACTCAGACATTAAAAATTTCTGACTTTCCAAAATGGTTTATCTGACTTGGTATGTCCTTCATGTGCTACTTTCCAGTTGGAAACTTGTTCATC
Source organism: Lampris incognitus (assembly GCF_029633865.1). Lineage (NCBI taxonomy): Eukaryota > Metazoa > Chordata > Actinopteri > Lampriformes > Lampridae > Lampris > Lampris incognitus. Next base: position 41,135,206 of record NC_079216.1, read on the forward strand.
CGATGGGCCACATGGACACTGCATGTATCTTTGTTACATGACACTCGTGTAAAATACTGGAATACTTTAGAGACCATTTTAATCTATTCTCGGATGTACTCCCAGAATACTTTCTCTTAATATATCTGTACTTAATACCCTCAGAACCTGAATTCACTGTTTGAAGTGAACTATGAGATTAATTATATCTTTCACAAAAACTTTTCTGACTCTTGCTCTTTTACTTTTCTCCAAATTAGCGCTCCTTTCCATAGGTTCTATTTTTACCCTGTGATCTTCCTCTCTCCCTCATTTAGTTTTGACTCCTCCACTATCTCCCCTCTCCTCTTTTTACCTTCCCACTGTATTCCTATTCTTCCTCTTCCTGTCTTGTCTCCCCCTCGGCAAGTTATGACTATAAACAAATAGTGCGAGTTGTGGCACCTAAGCTCAGAGATGATGATAATAAGAGCCAATTACCAAGATTGTATGCAAAATTAACTAATTGACATTTACTACAGTTTGTCTCTGATTGATCTCAGTGCTACTCCCAGCTCAGTGGGGAGTGGTGACGAGAATGCAGAAGAAAAGTGGAAGGAGGCATTGAGAGGTAAAATGTCAACATTTTGAAAAAAGTTTGTAGACAACTCAAAAATGTCATGTGGATATTTAACATTTCAAAGCTAACAGGCATTAAACTGACAGGAAGGTCGGCAGCCTCAAAATTGAAAGTGGAGAGGTCAAACTGATAGCCTACAGTACGTACCATTAATTGTGGAACATTCAGCACCAAAGGAAGTAAAAAAAAAAAGTAATTTGTCATTGCATTGTTAAACCAAATGTGTTCTCTGCATTTAACCCATCCTATTGTATAGGAGCAGCGGGTAGCTGTAGCACCTGGGGACTAACTCCAGTTCTTCTTTCCATTACCTTGCTCAAGGGCACAGACAGGAATATTAACCTTAACATGCATGTCTTTTTGATGGTGGGAGGAAACTGGAGCAGACACGGGGAGAACATGCAAACTCCACACAGAAAGGATTTGGGATGGCCCGGGATTTGAACCCAGGACCTTCTTGCTGTGAGGCAACAGTGCCAACCACTGGGCCACCCAATGCACAGTATACTTACAAGCGAGCAATTCCAAGTTCAAAAGTTAATGAGTGTTAATATCATCAGTCTAATTAGCATGGAAAAACCAGCAAAAAAACAAACAAAAAAGGTACAATGTCCAGAATGGTAACATGTAAAGCAATAATAATGTTTTATTGCATTCATGGCATTATCAGCCTGCTCAGTTAAGCTCAGGGGCACTCAACAGTCACACAACAGTCAGTAGCATTTAAATTAACTTTCATGTATTCAAATATTTTGAAAATGATATTATCAGAAAAACACACTTACCCATACTTTGTACATTTTTCACAATATGGTTCAGCATCTCAATACAAAGAAAAAAAAATCCAGCCCTGTGATGGCCTGGCGGCCTGTCCAGGGTGTCTCCCTGCCTGCCAGCCAGTGACTGCAGGGATTGGCTCCAGCATCCCCGCAACCCTGACAGCAGGATAAGCAGTTTGGATAACGGATGGATGGATGGATAGTTATGGAAGCACAGGGTTCTAAACATTTATATAGATTGAATCAGAAAACGAAGTTATTCATTTGAAAGTCTCACAGAAAATGTCTAAGTGTTGTCTTGCCTACTCCTACAGAGACAGACAGGGTCCTCATTTATCACTTGACTGATATTTTGACGAGATGGCCAGTGGCACCAGCAAAACATTTTGAATGAGATAGCCACTGAAAGGCCTATGCTTTTTGGGGGGAGACACTCAAGTTGTTCTAAAAATACACTACCGTTCAAAAGTTTGGGATCACCCAAACAATTTCGTGTTTTCCATGAAAAGTCACACTTATTCACCACCATATGTTGTGAAATGAATAGAAAATAGAGTCAAGACATTGACAAGGTTAGAAATAATGATTTTTATTTGAAATAAGATTTTTTTTACATCAAACTTTGCTTTCGTTAAAGAATCCTCCATTTGCAGCAATTACAGCATTGCAGACCTTTGGCATTCTAGCTGTTAATTTGTTGAAGTAATCTGGAGAAATTGCACCCCACGCTTCCAGAAGCAGCTCCCACAAGTTGGATTGGTTGGATGGGCACTTCTTTGAGCAGATTGAGTTTCTGGAGCATCACATTTGTGGGGTCAATTAAACGCTCAAAATGGCCAGAAAAAGAGAACTTTCATCTGAAACTCGACAGTCTATTCTTGTTCTTAGAAATGAAGGCTATTCCATGCGAGAAATTGCTAAGAAATTGAAGATTTCCTACACCGGTGTGTACTACTCCCTTCAGAGGACAGCACAAACAGGCTCTAACAGGTACTATTTAATGAAGATGCCAGTTGGGGACCTGTGAGGCGTCTGTTTCTCAAACTAGAGACTCTAATGTACTTATCTTCTTGCTCAGTTGTGCAACGCGGCCTCCCACTTCTTTTTCTACTCTGGTTAGAGCCTGTTTGTGCTGTCCTCTGAAGGGAGTAGTACACACCGGTGTAGGAAATCTTCAATTTCTTAGCAATTTCTCGCATGGAATAGCCTTCATTTCTAAGAACAAGAATAGACTGTCGAGTTTCAGATGAAAGTTCTCTTTTTCTGGCCATTTTGAGCATTTAATTGACCCCATAAATGTGATGCTCCAGAAACTCAATCTGCTCAAAAAAGTGCCCATCCAACCAATCCAACTTGTGGGAGCTGCTTCTGGAAGCGTAGGGTGCAATTTCTCCAGATTACCTCAACAAATTAACAGCTAGAATGCCAAAGGTCTGCAATGCTGTAATTGCTGCAAATGGAGGATTCTTTGACGAAAGCAAAGTTTGATGTAAAAAAAATCTTATTTCAAATACAAATCATTATTTCTAACCTTGTCAATGTCCTGACTCTATTTTCTATTCATTTCACAACATATGGTGGTGAATAAGTGTGACTTTTCATGGAAAACACAAAATTGTTTGGGTGATCCCAAACTTTTGAACGGTAGTGTATGTTAAATATTTTTAACAATAAAACTGCAGCTTATATCACTGTGGAATCAGGATGATCAGAAAACGTTTGTTGGTAAAATAATGCATATGACTATTTGGATGCAACAGAATATAACAAAACAATAAATCTGTTTTAAGTTATAGAGAACTGATAATATTGTGCTCAAGCCATCTTTGTAGTCTCCCTTGTTACTAATCACATTATTTGCAGACAACTCTATGCAGAGTAATGAAATATATTGAAACAAGCTCAAGGCCTATAATTATAAAGTCTTCTCAAAGAGTTGAAGGAATGCTGATCTGAGACCAACAAGATTATCATAAAGTGTTTAATGCCATGTGATCTGACCACTAATACAAAATCAGCATCTTTTTTTTTTCTACTTCAGAAGGTTGTGTGGTAATGGAGGTCCTGAATACAACCTTGGAATCAAAGTGATTTGCCTCCAAACCTCGATGATCAGCCAAGTTTCTGCCTCTCTATGCTCACTCAACTCACTTTTAGACTGTGATCTCATCCTGCTTTGACTGAGAGACTAACCTGCATCATCCTACTTTTGTGTTTGCTCCACAGTCTTTTTTCCTTTTCTCTGACACTCTATGTCAGAATGTTGACTGTGCCTGTTGATGTGCTTCTTGTGGATTTCTTTTAGACTCCAATAAGTGCACAGTAGTAGCTATACGTTCATCCATCCATCTATCCATTGTCTCTAATTGGTTAAAGTGATTCAGGGTTGCAGGAGCCTGGAGCTCATCCCTGCATGCATTGGATGGAGGGATGAGAGTCACTCTAGACAGGTTGGAAGTCCATTCATGTGATCTGACCACTAATACAAAATCAGTATTGATTATTTATTCATTTAATTTCAGATGGTTGTGTGGCAACAAGGGTCCTGGATCAACCCTTGGAGATGATAGCACATCAAGAGTAATATGTATAATGAATCCAAATTGATTTGACTCCAAACTCCATCGATATTCCCAGCCCATAGTTGCCCAGAGTGACCACCTGAAGCACCCAGAGGAAACCCACATAAGAATGGGGAGAACGTGCAAATTCCACAGAGGGACTGGGATTGAGCCCAAAATCCTCACGCTGTCAGGCTATATTGCTAAAAACTAAGCAGCATGTACTGATCTCTGTAAGTAAGTTATGTTCTTAGATCAACATTTGATATGTTGACCAATAAAAGAGCCCAACACAGACCACCTGATATGTGTCACGTTACTGAGAAAGATCATAACTATCACAACCCCTCTCCCTTGATGCCTGCTCACTCCTCCTCCTCCTTCACTCTGGCACACCTGTCCATGGTTTCAATCAACACACCTGCTGGCCATCAAGCAATCACCCTCACCTTTAAGAAGCCTCCACTATGGACCAGTCTTTGCTGGAACGTAGCCATTCATGGGTTGTTGCCTAAAGGTTATTGCACATTCAGTCCTAGCCTGCATTCTCTGATGTTCATAGTTTTTGCCTGCCTGTCTGATTTTTTGCCCTCTGCTCTCCGGGACTTCAGCCTGCCAGTCTCCCTGCCACTGAGCCAACTCCTGCTCAACTCCTGGGATCTGCCACTTCTATAAAGACTTGATTTCTTCCTTACCTGGTTGTCCCGTCTTCTTCTGGGTCTTTCCAGATACGTGACAATAACACTAGAAACAAATCCATGTTGAACCATCCTATCAGCCACTTCTGGACCCATGGCTACACCCACACTACAGGACGATGAGCAGTACTTGGAGTAAATCATCGAGGACTCCCGGAAGAACCTTAATCCTAAACTACTACTAATACTAGTAGTTCTACTTTCGGCTGCTCTCGTTAGCAGTCTCCACAGCGGATCATCCGTTTCCATTTTTTCCTGTCCTCTGTATCTTCCTCTGTCACACCAGCCACCTGCACGTCCTCCATCACCACATCCATAAACCTCTTCTTTGGCCTTCCTCCTTACCTCTTCCCTGGCAGCTCCATATTCAGCATCCTTCTCCCAATATACCCAGCATCTCTCCTCCACACGTGTCCAAACCATCTCAATCTTGCCTCTCTTGCTTTGTCTCCAAGCCATCCAACTTGAGCAGTCCCTCTAATATACTCATTCCTAATCCTGTCCTCCATCACTCCCAATGAAAATCTTAATATCTTCAACTCTGCCACCTCCAGCTCCGCCTCCTGTCAGTGCCACTGTCTCCAAATCATATAACATGGCTGGTCTCCCACGCATCTTGTAAACCTTCCCTTTAATTCTTGCTGGTACTCTTCTGTTGCAAATAACTCCTGGCACTTTTTTTCCACCCTGCCTTCACTCTCTTCTTCACCTCTCTTCCACACTCCCAGTTACTTTGGATAGTTGACCCCAAGTATTTAAACTTGTACATCTTTGTCACCTCTACTCCTTGCATTCTCACCATTCCACTGTCCTCCAATTCAAGCATAGGTATTCCGTCGTGCTCCTACTGACTTTCATTCCTCTTCTCTCCAGTGCATATCTCCACCTCTCCAGGCTCTCTTCAATCTGCACCCTACTCTCGCTACAAATCACAATGTCATCTGCAAACATCATAGTCCACGGAGACTCCTGCCTGATCTTGTCCGTCAACTTCTCCATCACCATTCCAAACAAAAAAGGGCTCAGAGGGCGTCCGGGTAACGTAGTTGTCTACTCCGTTGCCCACCAACACAGGGATCGGCGGTTCAAATCCCCATGTTACTTCAGGCTTGGTCGGGCATCTCTACAGACATAATTGGCCGTGTCTGCGGGTGGGAAGCCGAATGTGGGTATGTCTCCTGGTCACTGCACTAGTGCCTCCTCTGGTCGGTCGAGACGCCTGTTCGGGTGGGAGGGGGAACAGCATGATCATCACACGTCACCCTGGCAAAACTCCTCACTGTCAGGTGAAAATAAGTGGCTGGCAACTCAACATGTATCGGAGGAGTCATGTGGCCTGCAGCCCTCCCCAGATTGGCAGAGGGGTGGAGCAGCGACCGGGACGACTTGGAAGAGTGGGGTAATTGGCCGGATAAAATTGGCGAGAAAAAGGGGGGGGGGCTCAGAGCCAATCCTTGATGTAATCCCAGCTCCACCTTGAACCCATCTGTCATTCCAAATGCACACCTCACCATTATCACACTTCCCTCATCCATATCCTGCACCACACCTACATACTACTCTGCAACCCCCAACATCCTCATACAATACCACACCTCCTCTCTCAGCACCCTGTCATATGCTTTCTCTAAATCCACAGACACAATGTAACTCCTTCTGGCCTTCTCTCAAATTAAACATCGCATCTGTAGTGTTCTTTCGTGGCATGAAACCATACTGCTGCTCGCTAATCATCACCTCTCCTCTTAACCCAGCTTCTATTACTCTTTCCCATATGTTCACGCTGTGGCTGATCAACTTTATACTTCTGTAGTTGCTACAGTTCTGCGCATCACCCTTATTCTTGAAAATCAGTACCAGTATGCTTCTTCTCCACTCCTAACGCATCCTCTCACTTTCCAAGATTGTGGTAAACAATCTAGTTAAAAACTCCACTGCCATCTCTCCTAAACATCTCCATGCTTCCACAGGTATGTCATCAGGACCAACTGCCTTTCCACTCTCCATCCTCTTCATAGCTGCCCTCACTTCCTCCTTGTTAATCCACCACACTTCCTGATTCACTATCCCCATATCATCCAACCTTCTCTCTCATTTTCTTCATTCATCAGCCCCTCAAAGTACTCCTTCCACCTCCTCAGCACACTCTCCTCGCTTGTCACCCAGCAAATGGGTGAAAAGTTTCAAGTTGTACATATCAAGTTATATCCACAATTATGAGGATGAGCGAACGGACGGAATTGTGGATATAACTTGATTTGTACAACTTGAAACTTTTCACTCGTTTGCTGGTAGGTGCAGGTGAAAGTTTGTCAACAGTTCTGTGCATGTCGTTGACATTATCCATGGTAAATCTTGCAGGCATCACGAAAAATATGCCACTGTCAATAGCACACGCCAACAAACAGGAAACTGCTGCAGTAGAAACCGGAAGTCAGTGAACTACAGTTATGCACAGAATTGATTGTCCATGTGCGGATGTGGGTATAAGTCCTGGTCACTGCACTAGCACCTCCTCTGGTCAGTCGGGGCGCCTGTTCAGGGGGGAGGGGAAACTGGGGGGAATAGAGTAATCCTCCCATATGCTATGCCCCCCTGGTGAAACTCCTCAATATCAGGTGAAAAGAAGCAGCTGGCGACCCCACATGTATTGGAGAAGACATCTGGTAGTCTGCAGCCCTCCCCAGATCAGCAGAGGGGGTGGAGCAGCGACCAGGATGGCTTGGAAGAGTGGGGTAATTGGTCAGATACAATTGGGGAGAAAAAAGGGAGAAAATGTAAAAAAAAATTGTACATTTTAGGTATAAATAAATGCAAGAAACTAGACAATAATGTGTCTCTTTGAATAATAATATATTATTGTGATAATTTAGGTTAGCATTCAACTCAGTCTGCAGTACTTTTTTTTGGAGCAACGTCTTGCATAGGTCACAGCTTTCTTGCCCAATCCTGCCCTGCTGTGATTATCTCCTTAGCACTGTAGCAGAACTAAATATTTCAGAAATATGCCCTGACCAGATTGCAATAATATCTGGCATGGAGTTAGTATCAAAGGCTACCCATAAAACTGTAGGTTATTTGGTAGGGAAGAGAATCCATTGGCAAGATCTACAAAAGACATTTATCACAAACGCTGCCTTCGAAGGGGTCTGAGCATCAGCAGAGATCCCACCCACCCCAACCATGGACTGTCCCCCCCCCCCCCCCTGCGCTCTGGGAGGCGCTACAGGAGCCTCAGAGCCTGCACTACCAGGTTCAAAAACAGCTTCTTTCCACAAGCTGTTGCCCACCTGAACCTGGCTACCCACTGAATGTCTGTAGACATTTTTAAATATTTTGTACTCCAGCTCTCTTTTAACTTATTTTAGCGTTGGTCTTCATGTGTATATCTTATATTGTGTTTGCTGTGTTTGTCTGTGTCTGTCTTGCACTGATTGGTGAAGCCACAGCCCTCATTTCATTGTTAACATGTGCCTGCACATTGTTTTTAATGACAATAAAATTGAATTGAAAAAGCATACGAGATGATCTCTTTTCTTGCCACCGATGCTTCCGATTCTGTACATTGGCTGGTTGTATTTGCAATAAAACAACTCACACATTACTGGGATTCGTTAATACAGCACTACTGAGTACATATTTATGGAAAAACGGAAGATCTGCATGTGTGTGAGAGAGAGAGAGCGTGTGTGTGTGTGTGTGTGTGTGTGCGCGTGCATTGCTCTCCCAGCACACAGGCGAGAGCATGTTGCTGCATGGACAAGGCGCAATGATTCCCATTAGTCTCTGTCTAGCAAATTGAGTGGTGAACTTCTTTAAGGGATATCCGTGAAAGACAGATGGCTCTGTTGTTCCTCTCAGCCTGTCACGGCATTGTAATACAAGGAACATTAACTGAGTCAAGAGGCGGTTGAAAATGACTTGCACACAAATTGTATTACCACAAACTTCCCCCTCGGAGGGAAATGTAACAAGGGAAGAATGATGTTGACCATTGATCCTCTGCTATGCCTGTAGTCTGACCTCAAACTGACAGGATATGACAACATAAAATAGGCTCTCAGCCCTTGACGGAGCAGAAAGTTTATGTCGTAAATCACACAGAAGTAGAGGGTAGCGTGCTTGGCCGAAGTTTAATGAATGAAAATAGATGATGAAACCAAGTTAAAAAAAAAGGGCAGAGGTAAACAAAAGGTAAAGAGAAACGTTGCAATTTTTCATTCCTTTGTACCTCTTGTTATTTGTGCACTATGAGAGAGTGATAGTATAGGAGATAGAACAAAAAAGTATAAGGAAAGGTTGGATTACAGAAAAAAAAAGGAAACGTAAATTGTTCCAAAAACGAGACAGAGCAAAATGAAGCGTCATGGTGAGGGGAGCAAGTTGGAACACAATCAAGCAGAATGAAAATTTCATAGTGAACAAAAAAACGTGACTCGGAGTTGACGGGTAATAATCTCATTGTTACATTCCCTCTGAAATCAGCACCATGAAAGAACTACAAAAGGCTTGCTCATTACATTTGCTGGGGTTCTCTGTCACAAAATCTAACATCAAAGGAAAATTCAAATTTTTTTTTACAACCTGGTTTTTACTTTCATAGTTTTTGACATTGTGCATATTGGTTACAATATCACTTTACTCAAGTCAAAAGTGAGCATCAAAAATGTCAATGGCTGATCATATTGCTGAGCTAATTCCTTCCTTCACCTTGCAGCAATGACCAGCCTATACTAACCGTAGATAGTAGCACTCTGATAAATTACCTGGCCAGCACAATAAAGAAGTCATAGACGATGACAAATTATGTACACATTCTGAGGCACACAGATTTGTTGTTAATGTTGTTCAAAGAGTCAAGACAATTTTATTTGTGTAGCCCAATATCACAAATTACAAATTTGCCTCAAGGGGCTTTACAGCAACACAACAACCTGTACTTGAACCCTTGCATCGGATAAGGAGCAACTCTCTAAAAAAACCTTTGACAGGGAGAAAAAAAATAGGAAGAAACCTCAAGGAGAGAAACAGAGGAGGGATCTCTCTCCCAAGACGGACAACATGCAATGGATGTTGTGTGTACAGAATAAAACACAATTTACAGAAAACAATATTGAAAGCGGATAACAGAATTATAATGGAATTATAAAATATATGAGGAATACGATGAGGAGGATGCCAAGCAGTGTCCAGATGCCACCTGAACAGCCCAGGACCTGAGCCACGGGATCAGCATCACAATGGAGACCTGACAGGAAGACAGACTACACACGCACACAGGGCAGACTCACATGACACCATTCACATACACGGGAGAAGAAACAAGAAAACACATTAGTCCCACATCTTAATGAGAGAAGAATATAACACTGAAACAGGATAACAAAACTATATGGATTTATCCATACATCCATTCCATAAGATATATAAAGAATGTGATGAGTAGGATGCCAAGCAGTGTACAGGTGGCGACCACCATCACCATGGAGACCTGGGAGGAGGACAGACTACACGTGCACAGATGGAGAGACTCACATCACAGCATTCACACACACGAAAGAACATATTTAAAGCTCGGGTTCAGTTGTCCCATAGGACAACAGTGTAAATCTGTATTATGTGGTGATCCCATGTGCAAAATCTCCAAAATGAAGCCAGTGATTAGAATTATATATCATAACTTGTATGCAACCAGTCTGTAGCAAGAGTAGTGTGCAGGTTGAGGAGAGCCTGGAGAGGTGGAGGTATGCACTGGAGAGAAGAGGAATGAAAGTCAGTAGGAGTAAGACGGAATACCTATGCGTGAATGAGAGGGAGGACAGTGGAATGGTCAGGATGCAAGGAGCGGAGGCGACGAAGGCATACGAGTTTAAATACTTGGGGTCAACTGTCCAAAGTAACGGGGAGTGCAGTAGAGAGGTGAAGAAGAGAGTGAAGGCAGGGTGGAGTGGGTGGAGAAGAGTGTCAGGAGTGATTTGCGACAGAAGGGTACCAGCAAGAGTTAAAGGGAAGGTTTACAAGATGGTTGTGAGACCAGCTATGTTACATGGTTTGGAGACAGTGGCACTGACGAAAAGACAGGAGGCGGAGCTGGAGGTGGCAGAGTTGAAGATGCTAAGATTTTCACTTGGAGTGACGAAGAAGGACAGGATTATATTAGAGGGACCACTCAGGTTGGACGGTTTGGAGACAGAGCAAGAGAGGCAAGATGGAGATGGCTTGGACATGTGTGGAAGAGAGATGCTGGGTATATTGGGAGAGGGATACTGAATATAGAGCTGCCAGGAAAGAGAAAAAGAGGAAGGCCAAAGAAGAGGTTTATGGATGTGGTGAGGGAAGACATGCAGGTGGCTGGTGTGACAGAGGAAGACGCAGAAGACAGGAGGAAATGGAAACGGACGATCCGCTGTGGCGACCCCTGACGCGAGCAGCCGAAAGTACTAGTAGTATGCACGATGACAAAAACTGCCAAAAAAACAAAAGCAAACAAACAAACAAAACAAAATACTCCTTTAAGGGCACAGCCATTAAATAATCATCTAACACCATATCTTATCTATGAACAAGCAGCGGCAGAGTCAAGTTGAGTCAACTCAATTTTATTTGTATAGCCCAATATCACACATTACAAATTTGCCTCAGTGGGCTTTACAGCAACACAACATCCTGTCCTTAGACCCTCTCATCGGATAAGGAACAACTCCCTAAAAAAAACCTTTAACAGGGAGAAAAAATAGGAAGAAACCTCAAGGAAAGCAACAGAGGAAGGACCTCTCTCTCAAGACGGACAACGTGCAGTGGATTTTTTGTTTACACAATTTACAGAATACATCATTGAAAGAGGATAACAGAGTTATAGTGGAATTATAAAATTTATGAAGAATATGATGCACAGGATGCCAAGTAGTGTCCAGATGCCACCGGAACAGCCCAGGACCCAAGCCATGCGACCAGCATGACCATGTAAAAAAAAAAACAAAAAAAAAAAACAGGATAATAAAAATTACATGGATTTATAAGATATATAAAAAGAAAATGTGATGAGGGAAATGCCAAGCAGTGTCCAAGTGGCGACCACCGTCACCACTGAGACCTGGGAGGAGTACCGACTGCACATGCACACAAGGGAGACTCACGTCACACCATTCACACACAGAAAAAGAGAAAGGAGAAGACATCATTCAGAGAGAGAGAAAAGATATGTGAGACAAGAGAACAGTTTGCCATAGTCATTAGTCATAATCAATTAAGTCATCAATTAGTCATAATCTATACGTTATAATCTCATTGGTAGAACAGTGGTTGGTAAAGTCACTGAGACAGAAACCGACCCGCCATACAGTACAAATTATGAAGTACTCAACGTAAAGGCAACTAATTGTAAGCTAAGGCAAAAAGATGAGTTTTAAGTCTGGGTTTAAAGGACTCGACAGACTCTGATTGTCTGATGGCAGCAGGCAGGTTATTCCACAAGAATGGGGCCCGATACTTCTTCTTAACTTTGGGTACACACAGGAGCCCTGTATTTTGAGAACGAAGTGCTCGAGATGGCATGTAAGGTTTAAGGAGATCAGACAGGTAGGATGGAGCAAGCCCATTTAGGATTTTATAAGTCAGCAGAAGCACCTTGTATTCTGATCTAACATGGATAGGAAGCCAATGAAGGGAGGCAAGAATTGACCTTTTGCAAAGTCCCCTCAGGCCCCCTTAGTTACCGTTGCTATGCCCATCAAGCTTTTCAGAACCATCCAGGAAGTAGCCGGAAAACACCAAAACATGAAGGAAGAAATCAGCGCATTCCCAGAGAAAATAAGTGATGCATTTTGGAGTAATTCATCCTTAATATCATCCTGTGAAAGGCAGAAGGGGTTACAGTATGCGGTGGAGCGATACATTCAGAATATTAGAAGTAAAACTGACTTGCGTGGACTCCGGGCTGCAAGGGACAACTGTAATTGAGTGTACAGCTTACCGGTCACAATCAAAGAATGAGAAACCCCATCAACTAATTCTGAAAAACATTGTGGACCAATTGTGCTCTTCCACTGTAGGGTAAGTTAAATATTTCAGCTATTATTGGTATATTTTTAATAATCCATAGTCAGCATCACCGTATTATAGTGTTGAATTTGGCCAAGGTACCTCATGGCGTTCTTTTATCCAGGCTTTTTCGGGGGTTCTGTATGGGCTCCTGGGGGGGGGGGGGGTCACAGGGCAGCCAGTGTGCTCCGGGGCTGGGGGAGCCGCCCCATGATTTTTTTAATTTTAGTTTTTTACCTTTGGACTAGAACCGGTATTATCAACAAAATAAAACAAACGAGATGCCTCCGCAGGCGGTGTGACTTTTCCAAACAGCCGGTCCCCACCTGGAGCTCACAGAAGGGTAGAAAGGTTTAAAATAGGCTGGATATGGGGAGGTCAGACTGGCCAGAGACCATCCCAGCTGACCCTCCCAGCGGGTTTTTATGCTCTGAAATGAAAGGTGGAACCTGGCTAACCTGTGACTAGCATAAAGTTATGTTAGTGAGCTAGCCATAATTTAATTAGGTATCTCTGGCCACAGACTAAGCCAGTTACGTTCATCAGGTACATTAATAATGTTATTTTGTTAGTCAGTAATACATTGATATGTTGATAATGGTAAGAATCATTGTGTAGGTAAGAGTAACAGTAATAATACGTTAGCTATATTAGCTATCAATAATAGCCAGTAGCAAGCTTAGCTTGGAGCAGACAGGATTTTTTTGTTGATTTTGGATGGATTAAGCTGGCCATGGGGTCTGCTATACTGCGAAATGCATTGCCGACATTGCGCTTCTTGCGTTCTGGGTTTTGGGAAGGGAAAGAAAATTACAGCCCCTCCAAACTTTTCAGATATCTAGTATCCAATTTGCAGATCCCATAGGCACACTATTTCAGCAATTTGCCGTTTGTTTGAAAGCTTGACGGACCTCCCTCACATAGAAACCGTTGCTAAGGTAGGACTGGACAAGCACCGTTCTGGGGCGGTAGTTTGTGAAAGGTCAATTGGTGTAATGGTCGAATTTCTAGATTTAGTTAGGATTCTAGCAGCCGCATTTTTAACAATCTGAAGACTTTTAGTACTACAATGTGGCAAACCTGAAAACAGAACATTACAGTAATCAACTCTGGATGAAACAAATCCATGTATTAGAGTCTCTGCGTCAGCTATGGACAGAAAAGACCAAATTTTAGCTATGTTACGCAAGTGAAAAAAGGCAGTCTTGGTGATTTCTTTAATGTGTTTATCAAAGGAAAGGCTGGGATCAAATGTAACAGCAAGATTTTTGGCCGCCACACTTTGTGAAACCACAGAGTTGTCGATTGTTATCGTTATTTGATTAAATTGGTGTCTGTGTCTAGCAGGACCAGTTGCCAGCATCTCGGTTTTATCCGAATTTAAAAGCAGAAAGTTAAGGGACATCCAGTTTTTTACAGTAGCCAAGCAGGCCCCTAAATTAGTCATTTGAGTATGATCATCAGCCCTTATAGGCACATACAACTGAGTATCATCAGCATAGCAATGGAAATTTATTCCATAACTGTATAATTTGGCCAAGAGGTGAAATATAAAGACAGAAAAGTAGAGGGCCAAGAACTGAGCCCCAAGGTGCACCATATTTAATGTCAGAGAATTTTGATGTAATATTACTATAGCAGAAGACACAATGTGTTCCTCCAGATAAGTAGGACTTAAGCCAAGAGAGAGCTACGCCAGAGACACCATAATTACAATTTAATCTGTCTGATAGTATACAGTGATCAGTGGTGTCAAAGGCTTCACTGAGGTCCAGTAGTCGAAGCACAGAAATGGAATCAGAGTACATAGCTAGTAAAAGATCGTTCACCACTCTGGTCAGAGCCGTTTCAGTGGAGTGACAGGGCCTGAGAGCCGACTGAAAAAGTTAATATGGATGGTTTTCCTCTATATGGGTCAAAAGTTGTTGATACACAACTCTCTATAGTACTTTAGAAAAGAATGGAAGATTAGAGACTGGTCAATAGTTATTAAGAGACCCTGGATCAAGATGCAGTTTTTTACATAGCGTTTTAACCACAGCTGTCTTAAAACTGCTGGGAACAATGCCAGTAGTAGGTGATAAATTAACAATGTCTAGCATTGTAGGTCCCAGAAAGGCAAGAGGTTTTTAAAAAGTTTTGCTGGTAAGGGGTCAAGTAGGCAAGCAGTTAGTTTAGAAGCTGACATGAACTTAGTCAAAGTATTAAGAGAGATAGTCTCAAAAGCTGTAATAACTGGGACTATCAGTGATATGAATTTGGTAAGACAGGATCTGTAGGAGCAGCTGGAGTTGAAAACTACTTTTGTTTAAGATCTCATCAACCTTATTGCAGAAAAAAAAATATGGAAATTAATGGGCCATGAATGGTGAGCAGTTAATAGACGGCTGCTTTTTAGTAAGTTTAGATACAGTTTCAAAGAGAAATCTGGGGTTATGTTTATTAATATTGATTAAGTCAGAGACATATGCTGTTTTTGCAGCAGATAAAGCACATTTGTATTTCAATAAACACTCATGCCACGACAGTTAAAAACTTCCAATTTTGATTAACGCCATTTACCTTCCAGTCTCCTGCAGGCCCGCTTAAGAGCACGTGTCTCATTGTTAAACCAGGGTGTAGGCCTCTTTAGTCGCCTAGCTCTGGTAGTGAGATGTGCAACTGAATCGAGGAGACCCGAAAGGGCCACATTTAAGTCACTAGTGAAATTTTCAGTAGAGTCAGTTACCACAGTGAAAGGAGCCAAGACTTCAGGCAGCTGCTGGCCAAATACAGCTACAGTGGAGGGACCAATGTGACGAGTGGCAATTACATATGTGCCGACATTAACTGGACAGGCCAATAATGCTTCAAATTTGATGATAATTTTATCTGACAACAGATGTGGTTGGCAAGACATTCAGATCAGAAACAGCTATCCCTTCAGATAAACCAAATAAACAAAATAAACTGCAATGAGTCAACTCTTGAACAAACCGAGCGAACCCAAAAGTATCAACTAGTGCCAGAAAGGCTTTACTTAGAGAATCAGCAGCCTTATTCACATGAATATTGAAATCACCAAGAATTAGAATCTCAGAGTGAGTAACAAGGCCTGAGACAAATTCTCCAAATTCTTCAAGAAATAATGAGTAACAGCCAGGAGGCCAATAGAGTATCACAATTTGGACTGAGCTGAGTCTATTCATGGCTGAGGGAGATGGACCAAGAACTTCTTCTTCTTCTCCTTTTGGCTTGTTCCCTGTTTCCCAGGGGTCGCCACAGCAGAATCGACAGTTTCCATCGGTACCCTGTGAGGGCACAACCCCGATGGCGGTCTTGTCAATCCGCATAATGATCTGGCAAAATTTTACGTCGGATGCCCTTCCTGACACAACCACTAACCCTATGGACGGAGATGGACCAAGAACAAGAGCCTCAAAAGACTGGAATTTAGATTCAAGTCTAGAAGTCAGATTGAAAATAGATTTATATATTAAGGCAACACCCCCACCTTGTTTATTTGCCTGAACTACAAGGGCATACATACAGTCAGGTGGGGAAGCTTCATTTAAGGGAAGGAAAACATTTGGTTTCAGCCATATTTCACATAACCCAATCATATCAAAACTATGTTCAAGAATCAGACAATGTATTAGTAAGGCTTTGGTAGACAATAATCTGATATCTATGAAACCAAATTTAATCATCTTGTGGAAGTCATAAGTAGTAGGCAGAACTTTAGAGCTACAAATAGGTGAAATATTAATTGGAATTAGACACCTTGCTGACAATTTTGACAACCAACACTTTGGACGATATGTGGTCACATTTTCATTAGATTCTTGGTTCTGTAAATTATTAGGTACTTAGTTGCACATTTCACCACTACCAGTGGTAGGAATAATTATTAGATTATTGTGATTCACACATGTAGGAGAGAAGAGCTTGGGAACAATACAGCAGGGTAGGGAGACAGTCTCAATGTTACAGACCAAGCTATCAGTCTGATAATCTACACTATGAGACATTCCCTGACTAATCATATTAATTAAACTACTTGACTCCACATCCGCACTAGATTTAAACCTAGCAGGCTCTCTAATCACCTGCAACCTGCTGAATGATAAGTCTCTGGTGTCAAACTAAAAGTAAACAGCCATCTATATTGCTAGACAAAAGAGCGGCGCCGTCCCCAGTAGGGTGAATGCAGCCTGCTATCAGAAGGTAAGGGTGGCCCCAGAAAGAAGGCCAGTTATCAACAAAGCCAAATCCCTGCTCATTACAATAACGAGCCAGCCAGCGGTTCATTGAGGTGAGCCTACTGTAAATTTCATCATTACCCCTCACAGGTGAGGGACCAGAGACAATTAATCAATGCCAACACATCTTTCTGGCAAACTCAAGCGTTCTGACTAGGCTGGCTTTTGTGATCTCTGATTGCTTCATCAGCGGAGCATATTGGAAGCAAAACAACAGTGATGGACATTGTCACCTCTCATCATCTCTACCTTACACGAGGAAACCATAGCTGAGATAGTCTAGAAAAGGCACAATCTAACTCAGGCATACCACCAGTAAGGTGATGTACGTTGGCACAAGAGATAGGGGTTTTTCAGTTTTTTAACTTATTTTAGCATTCTCATACTTGTGGTGGGAGTCTATGTTGGATGAGAGTGCTGTTTTGATTTGTTTTTTTATTTGTTTTGATAACAGTCAGGAACCGCATAGAGCATTTCTTTGCGGTTTGCCCAGAAAGCTTTTAAACAACTGAAATTGTCACAATAATATAATTAATGCTGTTGTAAATATACAACCACCCGCTTAAGGCTTGCCTGTGTTGACATAATAAATGGCCTCTACTGAGCCAGCTCACATAGCAGGTGTGGGGGTGAAGGGAAATGTAGCTGCCTCTTCAACACTTGTACAAAAGGTGGCCTTTAGATGCCTCCCAAAGGGATCCACTAAATAATGGCCTCGTTCACTGATGGACAATTACCACAAATGACAACAGGTGACAAATGAAACCCACAGTTTTGTCACTAGGGTTTACCCTTTCTAAGCTGCTGACCATCTTAAATACAACAGTTCCAGTGGTAACACCCGCGTTCAGCCAGTGGAGTCTGCAGAGAGGCAGAGGGTTTGCAAGATCTGAGCCCCATTGCTCTCTGGCAGCCAGTGCCTCTAACTGTAAAGTGACTGTGACAAGTGTCTTACTCCTTTTTTCCACTCACTGAATTAAAACATTTCTTCCCTCAAATAAAGTGCTTGTGTGTGTGTGTGTGTGTGTGTGTGTGTGTGTGTGTGTGTGCGTGCGTGCGTGCGTGCGTGCGTGTATGCTTGCGTGTCTGTGTTTTAAATATATAAGGGAGAAGGGAAGGGAGACAGAGCTAGAGAAAAAAAAGAACAGATCATTCACAGAGATACCAATAATTTTCCCTGCTAACTGCAATATTGTATCTTCTTACATGCAGACATTTCCCTACTGTCAGTTTTAGGGAAACAGGATGGGAATGAGGGAATGGATGGGATTTTTTGGTTAGGGGGGCTATGAGGATCTGGAGGCCATTTATTTCAGTAAAGCTTTAATCCCTGTGTTGGGCCAGAGACTAAGCCCAAGCCTCATCTTTCTCCTCTCTCACAGTGTACATTTCTCTCCCTCGTTCCCTCTCTCTATCCACATATATCATATGTCATTATATGATTTATTGACTTCTGTTAAACATTGTGAAACTGGCGTCCAGGTGGTGTGGTGGTCTATTCTGTTGCCTACCAACACGGGGATCCCTGGTTCGAATCCCCATGTTACGTCCGGTTTGGCCAGGCGTCCCTACAGACACAATTGGCCGTGTCTGCAGGTGGGAAGCTAGATGTGGGTATGTGCCCTGGTCGCTCCACTAGTGCCTCCTCTGGTCTGTCAGGGCACCTGCTCGGGGGGGGGGGGGACTGGGAGGGAATAGCATGATCCTCCCACGCGCTACGTCCCCCTGGCGAAACTCCTCACTGTCAGGTGAAAAGAAGCGGCTGGTGACTCCACATGTATTGGAGGAGACATATGGGAGTCTGCAGCCCTCCCCAGATCGGCAGAGGGGGTGGAGCAGCAACCAGAACGGCTCAGAAGAGGGGTAATTGGTCAGATACAATTGGGGAGAAAAAGAGGGTAAAAATCCCCAATAAATAAATAACTGAATAAATATTGTGATACTTTATATATTCTAACATATCCAGTAACAATGCTGCATGATCTCAGAATATTGTATTAATCCCCCAAGGGGAAATTGGGTAGTGAATTGAATATTCCTCTATATCACTCACTGCATAATCGTTTTTCGAGTTATGGGCTCTCCCAATGTGTGTGGCATGAATCTAATGACATAACTCATGTCAAGTGATTTTTTTTTTCCCCCACAAACTGAGGTGGCAGTCTTACCGCCCACCATGGGCACTGTTCACAGTCTGTGCAAAAAGGCATGTGGGTGCACGTGGGTACACTTGCAGGTTGGCGCACATACTGGCATATACATACATGCTGGCACATCTACACATACCCACATAATATACACTTGATAGCCTCTTAATCTGCCACCGTTTCTCTCGCACGCGCGCGCACACACGCACGCACGCACGCACACACACACATACACACACACACACACACACACACACTGAGTTAACCGGTGGAAATGAAAAATAGTTTATTTGCGGTAAGTGACTTTTCAATCTGCTCTATTGATAAGAGCTTCCTGAGTCAATCTTTTTAACGTGAGCATGAAAGCACCTGCTCTGTTTGCAAAATAACAAAGTTTGGTTTTTAATTACAGTGATTTATAATGCTTGCTTGATGTTTTTGTTTAATTACCTGAACATAGTAAACAGCAGTTCACTCTCTGGATATAATTACTTTGTGATTAGAAGAAGGGGCTGAGAACAGCCTTCTCGCACCATATCATCAAGCCCAGAGCTGGGGGTATATCAGACAGAGGTGCAGTTTTAAACTGTTTTGCATCACCTATATAACAAAGTATGACAAAGATAAACAGCTACGATTAATATAAGAGAAAAATATGGGGCACAAAGTTAGGCAGTCTTGTGTATCCAGGTTCTGGCTCATTTTGATAATACCCATTCTTACCAATAATTTATGATGTGGCTATTGAGTTAGATGCCCGTTTGCACACATAATGCAGCATGCAAGCACAATTATTCTCACACAATTATTCTGTACATTATTCTCAACATTTCAAGCCCCCCCCCCAATTGAATTTGGCCAATTACCCCACTCTTCCGAGCTGTCCTGGTCACTGCTCCACCCCCTCTGCCAATCGGGGAGGGCTGCAGACTACCACATGCCTCCTCCGATACATGTGGAGTTACCAGCTGCTTCTTTTCACCGGACAGTGAGGAGTTTCACCAGGGGGGACCTAGCGCATGGGAGGATCATGCTATTCCCCCCAGTTCCTCATCTCCCCCGAACAGGCGCCCCAACTGACCAGAGGAGACACTAGTGCAGCCACCAGGACACATACCCACATCCGGCTTCCCAGCTGCAGACACGGCCAACTGTGTCTGTATGGGATGCCCGACCAAGCCGGTGGTAACACAGGGGAAAACGATGCTTTGCAGTTATATTCTCTTGAGCAACATCACTTCTTTGCTGGGTAATAACTATAGATGTCCACTTCATGTTTATGTATCAGGGGTTGCATTTGGAGCTCAGCTAATTGCACTCAGTTGGGCCGACATTGGGAACATTTAATATTACAACAGCAAGTCATTGCCTCCTTTTTTTTTTTCTTGCGGCATCTAGTTAGACTTGCACTCTGTGATACCAAGTGTCCCAACACTCTGGCACTCACATTGCTTGCTAATGGTTGTCAACTGCTGCTTTGAATCTGATACATGCTATAGTTAATGGGAACAATGTATCGCTGTTGAAAAATAGTCTTGTTCATTTAACACTTAATAAAACTTTTTCTTCTTATCAGACCTTTATGACATGTTTAAATGTCTGGGAATTTAATTCTGTTGTTGTAAGAATCACAAAAACGTATGAAGAATGTTCATATCAAACCTATTTTTAATGTCCGATGAGAAAAAAGATAAACTAGTGAGCCCAGCAATGTAGTGCCTTGCTCACACAATAATCACAATGTACTTTTTGTATGTCATTTCATTCTATTATGCTGTCATTCTTCCAGCTTGTACAGTAGTCTTTTAAAGGCGTAATCCGTTAAACAGTCCCTTGTTTATGTTTTAAAGTGCTCAATAGTTGTATCAAAATGTTAATTAATCTAAATGTATCAATCAACTAATAAATTTATCAGTCAGATCTGAAAACTGATCTGCTCTGCGTAAACCATGTGATTAATGTATGAAAACGTAGTTCATGTTCATGAAACTGGGTTAGTGTATAGAAGCGGCACAATTGTATAGTGTATAGAAGTGTATAGAAGTGTGGCACATTTGCCCAGTGGTTAGCGCTGTCGCCTCACAGCAAGAAGGTGCTGGGTTCGAACCCCGGCGGTTGTCCAACCTTGGGGGTCATCCCAGGCCGTCTTCTGTGTGGAGTTTGCATGTTCTCCCCATGTCTGCGGTGGGTTTTCTACGGGTGCTCCGGTTTCCTCCCACCATCAAAGACATGTATGTTAGGGTTAATACCCCTGTCTGTGCCCCCGACCAAGGCAATATGAAGAAGAACTGGAGTTGCTGCCCACTGCTCCAAGCTACACAGCTAGGATGGGTTAAATGCAGAGAAAGAATTTCCCAACAGGGATTACTAAAGTAGTAAAATACATAAATAAATATAAGTACATCAGCATGGGATATACTTTGAGGGGGGTTTCTCTGTGATATTTCTTAATTATTTTTGTTTCGGAGAGGTACACCAGACAAGGGAGCAGTAAAAGTGTCATCTCCCACAAATGATGCACTAAGATAAATGCAGTGGAATCTGCAAAAAAAACAAGATAAAAAATACCAAAAAATATATGTAGGCAGATGTTAATGATAAGAGCATTGGAATATACCAAATATATATAAATGAGCAGAAAATATTAGTGGGTGGGGTTAATGCTCCTTGAGGCAAAAATGTTCAAAATTCATATACTACCATTACTACTACTACCTTTGGCTGCTCCCATTAGGGGTCGTTACAGCGGATCATCCGTTTCCATTTCTTCCTGTCCTCTGCATCCTCCTCTGTCTCACCAGCCACATCCATAAACCTCCTCTTTGGCCTTCCTCTTTTCCTCTTGCCTGGCAGCTCCATATTCAGCATCCTTCCTCCAACATACCCAGCATCTCTCCTCCACACGTCCAAGCCATCTCAATCTTGCCCCTCTTGGTTTGTCTCCAAACCGTCCTACCCGAGCTGTCCCTCTAATATACTCGTTCCTAATCCTGTTCTTCTTCGTCACTCCCAATGAAATTCTTAGCATTTTCAACTCTGCCACCTCCAGCTCTGCCTCCTGTCTTTTCGTCAGTGCCACTGTTTCCAAACCATATAACATAGCTGGTCTCACAACCATCTCGTAAACCTTCCCTTTAACTCTTGCTGGTACCCTTCTGTCGCAAATCACTCCTGATACTCTTTTCCACCCACTCCACCCTGCCTGCACTCTCTTCTTCACCTCTCTTCTGCACTGCCCATTATTTTGGACAGTTAACCCCCAAGTATTTAAACACATATGCCTTCGTCACCTCTACTCCTTGCATCCTCACCATTCCACTGTCCTCCCTCTCTTATTCACAAATATGTATTCCGTCTTGCTCCTACTGACTTTCATTCCTCTTCTCTCCAGTGCATATCTCCACCTCTCCAGGCTCTCCTCAACCTGCTCCCTATTCTCGCTACAGATCACAATGTCATCCGCAAACATCATAGTCCACAGAGACTCCTGCCTGATCTCGTCCGTCAACCTGTCCATCACCATTGCAAACAAGAAAGGGCTCAGAGCCAATCCTTGATGTAATCCGACCTCCACCTTGAATCCATCTGTCATTCCAACGGCACACCTCACCATTGACACACTTCCCTCATACATATCCTGCACCACTCCTACATACTTCTCTGGAACTCCCGACTTCCTCATACCACACCACACCTCCTCTATCAGCACCCTGTCATATGCTTTTTCTAAATCCACAAAGACACAATGTAAGTCCTTCTGGCCTTCTCTATACTTCTCAATCAACATTCTGAAAGCAAACATCACATCTGTAGCGCTCTTTCATGGCATGAAACCATACTGCTGCTTGCTGATTGTCACCTCTCCTCTTAACCTAGCTTCTATTACGCTTTCCCATGTCTCCATGCTGTGGCTGATCAACTTTATACCTCTGTAGCTGCTACAGTTCTGCACATCGCCCTTATTCTTGAAAATCGGTACCAGTATGCTTCTTCTCCACTCCTCAGGCATCCTCACTTTCCAAGATTGTGTTAAACAATCTAGTTACAAACTCCCCTGCAATCAATCAATTAATCAAGTTGCATTTTATATAGCGCTTTTCTAGCTAAAACAGCCACTCAAAGCGCTTTACAAATCTCTCCTAAACATCTCCATACCTCCACAGGTATGTAATCTGGACCAACCACCTTTACACCTACATCCTCTTCATAGCTGCCCTCATTTCCACTTTGCTAATCGACTGCACTTCCTGATTCACTATCCCTACATCATCCAACCTTCTCTCTCTCTCTCTCATTTTCTTCATTCTTCAGCCTCTCAAAGTACTCTTTCCGCCTTCTTCTCAACACACTCTCCTCACTTGTCAACACATTTCCATCTCTATCCTTGATCACCCTAACCTGCTGAACACCCTTCCCAGCTGGGTCCCTCTGGGACCGAGCCTTTTCTCCTTTGCCACCTCTCTCTTTGCTTTACGGTGCATCTCCTTGTACTCCCGTCTACTTTCTTCATCTCTCTGACTATCCCACTTCTTCTTTGCCAACCTCTTCCCCCGAAATACACTACCGTTCAAAAGTTTGGGATCACCCAAACAATTTCGTGTTTTCCATGAAAAGTCACACTTATTCACCACCATATGTTGTGAAATGAATAGAAAATAGAGTCAAGACATTGACAAGGTTAGAAATAATGATTTGTATTTGAAATAAGATTTTTTTTACATCAAACTTTGCTTTCGTCAAAGAATCCTCCATTTGCAGCAATTACAGCATTGCAGACCTTTGGCATTCTAGCTGTTAATTTGTTGAGGTAATCTGGAGAAATTGCACCCCACGCTTCCAGAAGCAGCTCCCACAAGTTGGATTGGTTGGATGGGCACTTCTTTGAGCAGATTGAGTTTCTGGAGCATCACATTTGTGGGGTCAATTAAACGCTCAAAATGGCCAGAAAAAGAGAACTTTCATCTGAAACTCGACAGTCTATTCTTGTTCTTAGAAATGAAGGCTATTCCATGCGAGAAATTGCTAAGAAATTGAAGATTTCCAACACCGGTGTGTACTACTCCCTTCAGAGGACAGCACAAACAGGCTCTAACAGGTACTATTTAATGAAGATGCCAGTTGGGGACCTGTGAGGCGTCTGTTTCTCAAACTAGAGACTCTAATGTACTTATCTTCTTGCTCAGTTGTGCAACGCGGCCTCCCACTTCTTTTTCTACTCTGGTTAGAGCCTGTTTGTGCTGTCCTCTGAAGGGAGTAGTACACACCGGTGTAGGAAATCTTCAATTTCTTAGCAATTTCTCGCATGGAATAGCCTTCATTTCTAAGAACAAGAATAGACTGTCGAGTTTCAGATGAAAGTTCTCTTTTTCTGGCCATTTTGAGCGTTTAATTGACCCCACAAATGTGATGCTCCAGAAACTCAATCTGCTCAAAGAAGTGCCCATCCAACCAATCCAACTTGTGGGAGCTGCTTCTGGAAGCGTGGGGTGCAATTTCTCCAGATTACCTCAACAAATTAACAGCTAGAATGCCAAAGGTCTGCAATGCTGTAATTGCTGCAAATGGAGGATTCTTTGACGAAAGCAAAGTTTGATGTAAAAAAAATCTTATTTCAAATACAAATCATTATTTCTAACCTTGTCAATGTCTTGACTCTATTTTCTATTCATTTCACAACATATGGTGGTGAATAAGTGTGACTTTTCATGGAAAACACAAAATTGTTTGGGTGATCCCAAACTTTTGAACGGTAGTGTACATATACTACTACTGCTACTACTACTACTACCATTTTCAGCTGCTCCCATTAAGGGTCGCCAAAGCGGATCATCCATTTCCATCTCTCCCTGTCCTCTGCATCTTCTTCTGTCACACCAGCCACCTGCATGTCCTCCCTCACCACATCCACAAACTCTGGCTTTCTTCTTTTCCTCTTTCCTGCCAGCTCCATATTCAGCATCCTTCTCCCTATAGATCTTTGACAGATGACGTCACACACAAGCACGCTCTGAGTCAGCTGCGATGTTTGTGGTATTTCTGTGGTTAACGCTGTTCTGGTATTTCTTTGGTAAACACTGTACTCTACACGGAGCATTTTCCTTTCATTCGTTTTCTTTTTTTAATCACTAAAATGGCAATAAAAGAAGACACACAACAGACACACATCTGAGAATCCACGTTGAAAGGGTCATCGGAAATGTTTGTCAGAAGTATAAAATCTTAACAGGAACCATACCCATCAACATGATACTTCCATGTGAAGGTGAGGCAGTCACATTTTTAGATAAGATTGTCACCGTCTGTTGTGTGCTGACAAACCAATGTCCAGCTATAGTTTAAAAATTTGATGTGTGCTGATGTTAAGCTCAGCCTTTAACTGCACCATCCAAATGAATGCAGCTGTAATATCAATCAAATGTAAATATTAAAGGATCTTAATACTTGCACCACTGTCACAAACAATAAAGTTGAATGAGCTGACTTTTCATAAATGTGTTCTTGACTCTTTCCTTGTTAACATTTTCACAGCCAAATGATGTAAGGAAACCAAATTTTATTCAAAGTACATGTATTGAAGTTCATTTAATTATGTATTTACAAGTATCTGAAGTTAATCTGCACAATACAAACAAATAAGTACAGTACATGCTTCTGTAACATAAGCAATGTAAACAAGTTTTTCTAAACATCTAAGCAGCTTTTGTCCTGTATGTATCGGCAGATGTGTGTGTAAGAGAGACATAAGTAAAAGAAAGAGCATGTCTTCTTTGGTCAGTCAACTTGCAACAGAAGGCTAGTCCATATCTAAATAATGCAAACTAATACAGCAATTCACATAAAAGAAGACACACAACTAACCCTAAACCTCTGTGTCGGATGTTAAGCGTGTTCTTTTCTGATTCCCTGCAGAGATAGAAATCCCTTGAAGTGGCATCTGTCTTGCACCCTGAGTGATGCAACAGCCTACAAGTTCAGGGAGACACACATGCTCAAAGAAGTGCTGTGCCTTTTTCAAAAGAGCACTCCAGAGCTGTGGGCCAGGCGCAACATGCAATACAGCGCAGTCTTTCAAAGTCCACAAAACGAAGTCACAGTACTCTAGATCAGCCACAACATTTGTGTCTGGACCTGCTTGTAGTATGGACTGCCCTTCTTAAGCTGTAGCTCTCCATCCACTACTTCCAAACAGAAGTGTCTATCACTGCATGCCTCCTTGACAGTGCTCTCACGGTACTTGTATGGGCATTTCATCTCAATGCAGCCTCTTCCACAGAAGGTGCACTGCACCATCCCGTCTGGCGATGCTCCAACCTGAGGAAACTTTGGTTTTATGATGAAGCCACACTCAGTCATCTCTACATCACAGTGATGTTTCTCAGCCTGCACTCTATACGGTGTTCTTGCATTCTCCTCATTTTGTCTTCCCCATGCAGTAGCAGCACATTTGTTCAGAGGACCGCTGTTGGGATAACAAACTGCTTTCACTGTAGACAGTGCAGGCTTGTCCAAGTCAAACTCAACGACTGAATGCATATTTGATGCAGTTATCCTTCCAGTACGGAAGTGACGCCAAGATGAGGACTGGTGCAGCTTTCTGGTCTGTCTTTCAATGAAGTGTGTGTAGCGCTATCTATCCCTTTTAACTGTCAAGGACAACGCTCCTGAGTTCTCTATACAACTCGGTATCCAATAAACTATTGAAATATGTTAACTTCGTTTCTTATGTGTGTAAAGTATGTTCTAAAGGCTCTAAAGGTCTTACAGTGTCATCTGGTAACTCCAACTAAAAAGGTTGACTACCCCTTTAAGGCGCTTAAATATGGCATATGACCCCTTTAAGGCAATCTAACATGGTCTAGACATCTCTGGGTGTCACTAGGTTACTTCCAGTAAAAAGGTGGACTAGCCCTTTAAGGTTGTCTCAACAATGTCACTTACCATAGCCTAGACACCACAGGAATAAACACACATGAATAATCCACACTCACACAAGTACATAAAAATATATATACAAATGTATTATGAGTAATAATTATTAGAATGAATGAAAGTAATAAGCCTCAATGGCTAACAAGCATCAGCATTCATATACACACAACTTAATCAGACTAACACATTAGCATACAGCTCAACAACCCTATAACTAAGCCGGAAATAAAAATAAAAGAAAGTCAACCCCAAGTTGCAGGCCTGTTTCTTTATTGGGTACGTTGGGACCCTAAACAGCCCTCTTTGCTCCCCTTGGAAGCCCGCACATCCAGCTTGTACTCACAATGAATGCTCCTCTTCGTCTCGCACTTCCCACCGCAGTGCAGCAGCGAACGTCAGGCCGGCAGCCATCCTAGCTAACTGGCTAGTTAGCCGTTAGCACCATCTCATGGTCGAACCGTGCGCTCGCCTCGGCAGCACAACACGGCAACAGACGACTCCTTCTGCATTCCTCGATGGTCGCATGAACACACCATTACACTGTAACTGATAACGTTACTTCGCTAAACTAAAAACCAGCCCGACTCACTGTGGGGCAAGCCCCTTACCGCATCCAGTCCATTCACGCGTCTTGCTGTGCTAGCAACGAACACCGACTGGCTAGCTCGCTCCGTAATGTCGCTGGGTCCACATATGGGACTGACGAGTAGTCAGTTTGTCTCCCCAGTCCACACAAACAGTTCCCGGGATGGGTCTCGGTCAGACACCCGCACACATCACTGTTCACTAAACTTCAATTACATTTCTCTCACCGCAAAATAGCATATAACAACTCGAAATCAAACTGCTCCGTTTTGCTCACACAAGGGATGAGTGACCTCCCTTCTCTCCCCGTTCAGTCTGCTCGCGCTGACGTTCCCCACTGCCCTCTCAACCAATCACATTCAAGGTTAAGTTATTCTCTCCACAGCCAACCAATCACAACAATGGTAAGTTTTCAACAATACAAGTAAATGCATTTCACATTGGTAAACAACTGTTTTGCAGAACAATATCAACAATATATTCATATTCAAAAGGTTAACAAAATAACAAACATAGGCCAAACTCTTATCTAATAGTGCAATATAATATATCTAAGGCCTATAATTTAACCACAGGGTTACATGTGCCTGCTCAGGTGAAACGTCTACCTTACTTGCCAAGGTTTTGCAGTGCAGGCTCAAGACAGAGAGTTCACTGTCATCCATTTTCTCATCATGGAGACAGCGCAGCGAATCTGGTGCCGAGAATGGCTGCACAGGGTCTGCAAATGCATCACAATAGCCAGGCAAATTTGACAGAATCGCAGCTTTCGGGGACACTTTCTGCAGTTGTGCAAGATATGATGCCCACTGCTCCTGTGTAGCAATGCCAAACTTGCAGGTGTTTGATGAAGTCCTTAGAGCAGGCGTGCTCTCTACCTCACCATCCAGGAGTCTATTCAGAGACTTTCTTTTCGCTTTGGCAGAGGTGAAGTCAATTATGTGTCCTGCCTCTGCTCCCACCTTTGTGATGTTGCTCGGTATCATCCAGCATGCAGGTTGGCCAGTCACTGTTGGTCTCCCTGCATCTGACTACCACCTCCAACTTGAACAGCATAGCTACCACATGTGTACATGTCTTGGCTATGCCAGCCATACATGTGCAGTGACCTGATTTTATAGCCCCGGATGAGTTGATGATGGCTCATGGATTGAGTGGTGTGTCACTCAGGCGTTGTGAGTGCAAGACCTGTAGACAAGACAGGTAGATAGAGGACAACAGGATTAGCTAATTTTTACCTCCTGTTTGACATTTGTCCATATTCAAAATAAACAAAACATAATCAGGCCTCGTAGTATAACATGACTACATCATCATTATTACTGCCATGGGCATAATTTCCTGTGCGTCCCCCCTTTCCCCCCATTTTTTACAGCCTGAAAATCCTAATATAGTCAGTGGTTGTGCTAGCTATTTTGCACAAATAGCTAGCTAGCTAATGTTACCTCATTCATCGAAAATGCTAGCCATCTGGTAAACGAAGTTAATGCAAGCTAATGGTAGCAAACCTTATTCTAAAGGTAAGTTAGCTAGCCAGTAACATTAGCTAGCTAGTGAATGTGGTCCCCGGCAACCCCGAACGAGCCCAAAAATGTTCTCAAAAAGTAAGATAATGACCCTCCCTCCCTAAAGTTTCACCCTTGATAACACTCTAAATGTGTAATACGTTTGTAATATCCAGACCGGTCGCCTCCTCTTTACGTGTCTATGGACACGCTTCTGCAAGTCACTTATACGTGTTCATTGACACGTATCTCACAGATGCCGCTAGGGGCGCCCTGTAGCCTACTAGGTCTGTCATGACCATGGTCATGACGCAATAGAATGTCAAAAATATTGAACAAAGATGGCGGAGCGATGCGAAGCGAATGTTCTTAATGTGAGTCGTAGGTAAATTTGCTATCTTCAAATTATTTTTTGAAGCAGATATGTACCACATTATTGAACTAACGTTATATGTATGGTGTTTACAATTTAGGAAACTCCGCAACCCAAGGCAGGGACTAGCTAACGTTAACGTTAGAACATTTGAACTGCGCCGGAGCAGTGTTAGCCCAGAGTTTGTTGGGTTATCCCCGAAAATCTATTGACATCTATAAAAAGGATGTCTAAATTAACATTTTACTTAAATATGTATTAGATGTAACATTACCTTGTGTGGTGGAGAAATTGTGGTGAATCCCGACCGATATAGCTCTGCCTAGACCTAGAAGACAGGATTGCGCCCCCAGTGGCCAGAAGACGGGATTGCGGCCCCAGTGGCAACTAATGTGTCCATATACACGTATTTCACTCTCACAAAAACGTGTCCTCTGACACGTACGTATTGTGATGTAGTGTTGGTAATATCTTAATTTTAATGGGAAGAAAATGGAAGTTAAGGCTACTATGCTAAGCACAAGTTTCACACAAGCTAAGGTCAGCTTACCTTTGCTGGCAGGACTGTGTTGTCGTAGTGATCCGGTCGAAATATAAACAATTCCTGCACCCAGCCATTGGTGAAACGTCCATGGGCCTCAAGGGATTTGTAATTCCGGGACTGTTCACAGGTATAAGCACTTATACAGTAAACAAGATAGTTGGTGATATCAAGGTACGAGGTTGGAGGCAGCAATGCGGGGTCAGCACTCCACCATTTTGCAGGCAGGTCATATAGATCAATGTTGTTAATTGACGACAATTTCTCCAAATAACAGTCCCTGGCATCCTTGTTAAGTTTGTCTCGGCATGGTATCCTCTCTGCTTTTTTATGCTTCTCCGTGGCTACTGTAAAAGTGATTTTATTTGCTGTTACCTGTCTCTGTGTTAGCCATTTCCACACCACTGGTAATACCAGGAAAATGGCGGCTGGGAAATGTCACAATCAACAAACATATGTAACTGTCAAAGACCAATATACCCAGCATATCTCCTCCACACATGTCCAAGCCATCTCAATTTTGCCTCTCTTGCTTTGTCTCCAAACCGTCCAACCTGAGCTATCCCTCTTATATAATCGGTCCTAATCCTGTCCATCTTCGTCACTCCCAACGGAAATCTTTAGGATGTTCAAAATGCATACCGTGTACCTAATTTCAAGATTCTAGTTGGATCAGTCATCATAATTTTGTAAGAGCCGAGTCAGGATGCATCACGCCCCTGAATTTCATCAAACTCAGACTCCTGGGGCCTCATGTATCAATCATTACCATGGACAAATTTGTTCTTACACACCCATGGAATTTGTTAGCCCTCAAGATTGTCTGACAGACAGTAGCAAAGCATGATGGTCATTTGTAATTCCTTCCTCCTAACATCTATTGTCTACCTCTTGCAACGAGCAATCACCCAAGCCTGCAAAGACATCAGTGTTAGCCAATCGGAATCTAAATTCAGGGGTTACCCAGGTTCTACACTGGTCTCTGAGACAAACGTCACGATTGATACATGAGGTCCCTGGTGACTGAGATACTGCGCTTGACAAACAAATGCATTCTGTTGCGGGACAAAAATTACACATTTTCTTGTTCAGAAAAAAAAAATCATATAGGAAGTCTAAAATAAATGTTCAATATGAAAAAAATTATTCGCAGTATGATGTTGAGATTAAAGAGGCGCTAAACAATCAAACGTGTTTCTTGAACTGTAAACTAAATGATGTGACTGCACAGTGATTACACATCGATGCTGGTGACAGCTCTTACCAAATTTATAAAAATCCACATTTCATGGGTTGTAAATGGCTCAACACACAATCAGCTGTTTTAAATCAGCCCTGAACCTTGCAAGGCCAAAAATGACTTGGGGTGCTTTCACACTAGGGACCCAGGCCCGAATCAGAGTACACTTGACCCTGAACTCTAGTTCGTTTGAGTAGTGTGAACACTGCATACTGTACCTGGGCACGGATCAACAAACCGTGCCCGGGTCTACTTGAAAAGGTGGTCTCGAGTACGGTTCATGTGTACTCTAGTACGGTTCGCATCAAGTGTGAAAACATCTCTACCAAAACACAGAAGTGGACGGCTATGCTACAAAGGCATTTCTCAACACTGCCTGTCTCCTCCGAAATCTGCGCCGATCTCAAGTGTAGATACACTAGTGTACTTTAAAATGACTTATGTGAAAGCTGAAAGGCGGTGTGGGGCCAATCATCCCCAGGTACGGTACGAAGCAGTCGTACCTAATGTGAAAATGCCTTTAGACTAGACCGGTTGGTACTTCTCTAAGTCATGAAATAAAAAAATAAAAAACTGTTAACACCTTCCAATCAGAGTTGGGTGACTCACCTTCCATCCATCTGTGCACATTCACGTCATGAAGGTCGGGGCGTCATAGCAGAGTGGTGTATGACATCGTGCCGGAAGGGAAGCCGGGGGCGGTGACTGACTACTCAGCTACTGCTGCCTTACACATCCACTCCCTCCCCCTCAGCCCCTTGCACACTTTTTAGCATTTTTCAAATTGTGCAGTGGTTGGGGTTAGGCTCAGACCTGGGGAAAAGTAACACTTTAACTTACTATGCTAATATATAATACTAACATTCAAAATGTTACAACAAATTGTTACAAGTTGTCGTAGAAAGCCAAAGGTATCTCATAACTTGAAAGCACAGCTATGTTACTGTCTAAATATTATGTTAATTTTGAGCAGTTTTAAATGAAATGGGAAAAAAAATGAGGGCGGCATGGTGGCGCAGTGGTAGCCTCACACAGGGTCCGAAATTAACACTCGCCACCCGCCAAAGGCAAGTAGATTTTCTGATTGGCGAGTAAATCTCACAAGCCTAACCGCCAAATGGCGAGTAACAAAAAAAGTGAAATCCAACCACTTAATCCCCCCCCCCCCATCTCTCTCGCTCTCTCTCCCCTTAGCAACAGCAATAACATAGCAACAACAATAACACAAACTAACCAATCAAAGTGCATTAGAGTGTTGCTAGACGCTACCGGCGGGTAACATTACGCACACACTCGAGGAACAACGACAGCAGGACCCGTCAAACTCGGTACTAGCCTACTCTACTCTTTTAACTAACGTTAGCGAGCAACACCGGTTACGTGGCGATATTTAGAAGGCGCAAAACCACCAGGAGGAAGAAGCCACCATCACCACCAAACCGAAAAAAGAAAGTTTAGTGAAAAGTGGAGGTATGACGATAAAGGAGCTGCGAGAGGCTGGCTGAGTATAATGCACAGACCGTGATAATGAGTTGCTCCGTCTGTCGCCAGTACGCCAAAACCCGTAGCAATTCATTTGTCATCGGTAACAAGATAATGAAGGTAGAAAACATCAAGGAACATGAGACCTCCAGATGTCACATTACCTGGATGAATGCCTCTCGGGCTCAGTCGGAGCCTGTCCTCACAACATCCTCCGTAAAGGTGCTAATAGCCATGTCCGAGCAGGCCAGCATGACAATCTCTCCGACTTCGAATGGATGTGCTAGTAAGTGAATTTAGTTGTCATCTCAAATTATCCCTATACAGCGTAAACAAAGTGCTGGCTGTAGCTAACGTTAGCCAGCTAGCACTAGTATGTGACACCTACTTTGCACTAACGTTAGCTGTGTGCTAGCCTCAACACCAGGAAACGGGTTAAAACTGATTGGCGTGTCCGCGGTGGTGTAGCGGTCAAAGCATCGGCTTTGTGTCGATACAGTTGCTCACTGGGGACCGGGGTTCGTGCCCCGGCCTCGTCAGATCAGACTATGGCCGGACTCGATGATGCAGCAATAATTGGCAACGCTGTCTTCAGGAGGGGGGCGGAGTCGGCTTGTGTTCGTCACATGAATACGTCTCTGTGTGTCAGTGTGTCAGAAAAAGCAGTGGTTTGGCCTGGATCCGCGTCTCCTTCGAGACCGCCGGCCGGAGAGATGCAGTTGGCGAACGCATGCAGTACGAGGGTGGGTGTCTGAACTAAAACAGGGATCGATTGGCCACTTAATTGGATGGGGGGGGGGAATCAGAAATAAAACTGATTAAAAAAATACATTAAATACATCTCCCGAGATCAGGGAGTATGACCCAACCAGTGCTGTTGATCTGTGGCACGAGGCTCTGTCAGGAGCAGGAGGCCAGACTTCATGGACGGTGCAAAGAGAGTGGCTGCTGTAGAGTGAGAAGTAGTCTGGGACTAGAGACGGGCATGTGGAGCACTCGAGTAGTTATAATAATACTGCAAATAAAACATGAAATCATACTTGTAACTTTTTATCATTTAACCATTGACTAATTAACATACAAATATTTTTGCTTCAAATCTACACATTTTTAAAAGCTCTTATTCAACACAATACCTTATTCTCTCATTGATATGTACCGAAAACGTTTGTATGGCACAAAAAAAGGCTACTAATTATTTTGGCCGGTAAAAAATATGCTTGGCCGATAGATTTTTTTCATCTAACCAGTCCTCTTTGCCGGTCAGCCAAAAAGTTAATTTCGGACCCTGCTCACAGCAAGAAGGTTCTGGGTTCGAGCCCCGGTGTACCTCTCTTCACGACAACACAGACACAGGTGGGTCGGTTCTTTGAAATGGGCGTTTATTGCTTGGGCACGACTTGCTTCTCTGATACAGCCACGCCTTAGTCACGCCGTGAGAACTATATTTGTGAATGAACATAATACAAAATACATCAACAAATTATACAGTAGATATCATGAAAACAAATGAAAACACAAAATGGCGCGGAGCGCGAACGTGAAACAAAGGCATTCTACAAGTAGAACAAAATACCTCGTTGGCCGCTTGTCGTGAAAAGAGATTTGAGTCCTTGGGAGTCTTCCGAAAGTCTCTTGAATGTGCTTTGGCTTCAGACGTCAACAACTGGCCTTGAATGTAATATAGCAGAGCCTCATGAGAGACATACGCTCACCATATGCAACACTTCAAAACTTTCTATTCTACGAAATAGCGTCCGAATAAGCATGGTTCAGCAGCCATGGCAGGAATGCATTTCTCTTATCACAGATGTTACGACGTGAGCGTTGGGTCAGGCTGCCTTTTATATAGTGGCGACTGGAGAAGACAGTCGCTGGACTGATGACGGCTGTGCGGTGGGGAAGCGCAAGGGATTGTGGGACTGTTACGTTCATGTTCAATTGTTTTATTAATGTTGTGTTCATGTTGGTGCCCGGGTAGCGTAATGGTCTATTTCGTTGCCCACCAACACGGGGATCTAGCGTAGTAGTCTATTTCGTTGCCCACCAACACGGGGATCCCCGTATTGTATTTAGAAATCACGTCAGGACACAGCGCTGTCGCTCGGCACAACCGCTACGTTGCATTCTTTATTTAGACTGACACAGCATCACAGGCAGATCAAACAACCCAGAGCCCGCAGGCATCACCAATCGATCCCAGCACAATAGAACAGCACCAAATCAAATGCAGCACTGTCGATGTGTGCAGACATAACATCCCCCCCCCCCCCACCGGCAGGATTTTAAACATGAAAGGTTGACACAAAGTCCTCTAGGTGGCCAGGGCGTAAACGTGTGCGAACAGGTCGCGGGGCGGCCTGAGGCTGGGCAGGCCGAGGTGGGGAGGGAGAAGGCAGGGGGAGCTGAGGCCCAGGAATGTCTGGGGCCCGTGTAGGAGCTGCACGAAGCCCCGGGGCGTCTCGCCATGCTGAGGGAATGGCTAAGGTTGTGTCACCAGCTGTGTGTGGTGGAGCTGACACCTTCCGTAGATGACTGGAGTGCCACCGAGTGCCATCGCTGAGGAGGTAAGTGGCTGGGCCCAGCTGACGGGTGACTTGGAGAGGAGAGGACCAGTATGAAGCCATTTTATTGTCCCTGTGGGGCCTGCGGACCCTGACCCAGTCTGACACATTGATGTCTGGCACCCTGGTTCGTTTTGACTGGTCAAACCGTTGCTTCATCCGCGTCTGCTGACGAGTGACTGAGGCTCTGACCCCAGAGGGAGGTGCCTGGGGTGTGGAGGGGCGGAGCCTGTCAAGGGGCATACACAGTTCCCGGCCTAGCAAGAGAGAGGCTGGGGAGACGCCTGTGGTCGAGTGCTGTGTGGCCCGATAGTGCAGCACAGTGTGACGGATGGCAAGCGTGAAAGAGCACCCTTGGGCCATGTGTGCTCTGAGGCCGTTCTTCAGTGACTGGTGAAAACGTTCAACGCCGCCATTGGCCTGGGGGTGGTAGTACGCAGTGTGTATATGACGGATGCCCTTGCTTTCGAGATAAGCAGTGAACTCAGCAGAGACCAGCTGAGGGCCGTTGTCAGTGGTAATGGTCTTTGGGAGGCCTCAGCAAGAGAAAAGAGAGTCCAGGAAGTCGATGATGATCTGTGAGGTCACAGTGCCTGAAGTGGTGAGTTCAGGCCATTTTGAGTGTAGATC
Source organism: Lampris incognitus (assembly GCF_029633865.1). Lineage (NCBI taxonomy): Eukaryota > Metazoa > Chordata > Actinopteri > Lampriformes > Lampridae > Lampris > Lampris incognitus. Next base: position 41,171,119 of record NC_079216.1, read on the forward strand.
GTAGGCGACCACCATGAAGCGTTGGTGGTGGGGAACTCCATGGATCTCACCACAAATGTCCAACTGCAGGTGTTCCCAGGGTTGAGAGGGCCAGGCGAGAGGTTGCAGGGGTGGGGGAGCCTGGTGGCCAGTCTTGCCACTCACAAGGCAGGCAGAACAGTCCTTCACCAGAGCCTCAATATCTCTGTCTATCCCCGGCCACCACATCAGGACTCGGCAGCGCTGTTTCAGTTTCACAATGCCCAGGTAGCCTTCATGTGCCATATTCAAAACACGTGCACGGAGAGCAGCTGGGACCACTGTGCAAAACCCACATGCCACGCAGGTGTCATTCCAGCAGGAGAGCTCCTGTCTGACTCGGGCGAATGCAGCCAGCTCCTCTGGGACCTTGTGAGGCCAGCCGTTCTGGATGTAGGTGCGGAGCTGGGAGAGAACAGGGTCCTGTTCGGAGGCTGCCCTCAGCTCCTGCAGAGAGACAGTGGCCTGGAGGGGTGTGTGTAGCATTTGGACAATGTCCTTTTCCACACAGTCAGTGTCCGTCTGTGGAGCTGGGGTGGAGACAGAGCGAGAGAGCAGGTCGGCGACAACATTGTCTCTGCCTGGGGTGAACTGCAGGCTGAAGTTGTACTGGCGGAGGCGGTCAGACCAGCGGTGCAACCTCAGGGGTTTGTGGCCTGTCCCAGATGAGGACAGCAGCGCTGTCAGGGCCTGGTGATCTGTCCTGAGGGTGAAGGAGCGGCCATAGAGGTAGAGGTGCCACCTTTCACAAGCCCAGATACAGGCTAACGCCTCACGCTCACCCACGGAGTACCGCTGCTCGGTCAGGTTGAGGGCACGGGAGGCGAAGGCGATGGGCTTCTCCACACCGTTCTGGGTTTGAGACAGCACAGCCCCTATCGCTGTGGCTGATGCGTCACAGGTCACAAAGGTGGAGCTGGAGATGTCGAAGTGAGCCAACACTGGTGGTGAAGTCAGTTGAGTCTTGAGATCACGCACAGCATCACTGCGTGCCTTTGACCACACCCATGGCTCGTCCTTACGCAGCAGCTGGCGCAGGGGGGGCTGTGGTCGCAGAGTACTGGGGAAGAAACCTCAGGTAGTAACTTGTCATACCCAGGAAGGAGGCGACCTGGGCGGCCGAGCTGGGCTCAGGGATGGCCTGAATGACGTCCACGTTGGATTGTAGTGGAGTTACACCGCTCACTGACAGCCGGAACCCCACGAACTCGATGGCTGGCACAGAGAGGACACATTTCTCAGCATTGAGAGTTAGCTTGTGCTTGGACAGGGCTGCAAAGACCATGTTGAGGCGCTTGTCATGGATTTCACTGGTGGGCCCGTGTACCACTATATCGTCCAGATAAATGGCCATGCCCAGTATGCCAGCCAGCACGGAGACCATGATTTTCTGGAAGCAGCTAGGGGCGGAGCTGAGACCGAAAGGCATCCTGGTGTAGCGAAACACTCCTGCATGTGTCAAAAAGGCTGTGAGGTTTCGGCTGCTGGGGTGGAGGGGCACCTGTAAGTACCCCTGTCTGAGGTCGAGCTTGGAGAACACCTCAGAGCCATAGAACTGAGCAGTGAGTTCTTCTGAGGTGGGCAGTGGATACTTATCAGGGACCAATGCCTTATTTGCTGCACGTAGATCGACGCAGACACGCAGGCCCCCCGACTTCTTCTTAGCCACCACGAGGTTTGAGACCCAAGGTGACGCGTCCACCGGTTCAATAATACCAGTTTGCAGCAGTTGTTGCAGCTCGGCGGAGACCCCATCACGGAGAGCCAATGGGATGCGGTGCAGTGGTTGGATGACAGATTTCACAGCAGGGTTGAGGAGAGGTTGATGGGCGAAGGCGGAGAGGCAGCCCAGCCCCATAAACAGCGATGGCCACTTCTGCTGCCAAGGTGTGGCAACAGTCAGGATTGCTGCCCCCCTTGTGTCTAAGAGGGAGAACCCCAGAGCGGAGAACAGGTCCAGGCCCATCAGGTTGGCCCCACGGCGTGCCACATGAAAAACTGCATTGGGCACCAGCTTGGTTCCATAGCGGACAGTCACTTGGAGAGAGCCAACCAGATCGATTTTGGAGTCACCATACCCAGAGAGGACAGCTGAGGGTGCGGACAGTGGCAGTGAACCGAAAAATTGACTGTAGGTATCAACATTCAGGAGAGACACACCTGCACCGGTGTCCAACATCAGGGGGATGCACACATCATTAATGTTGACTGTGCATGATTTGAATGACACTGGCCCAGAGCTCACCTTGTGAATGACGGCGGTTGAAGACTGGGGGGTTTGGCCCTCTGACCCAGCCGGGGAAGATCGACAGATGTTGGCAAAGTGATTTTGCTTACCGCAGCTACGGCATGTCTGGCCACGGGCAGGGCAGTTCTGAGCCCTTGAAACATGAGACCGAGGTCCACAGTTACCACAGGACTATTGAGGGCGGGGCCGAGAACGCCGTCGTTGCAGTTGCAAGACGTCCCCAGTGGAGTCGGCGCCCGCCTCGCTCTGGCTGGGTTGCGTCCCGAGGGGCATCCGTGAGTAGAGGGAGGAGTCGTTGGCAGCTTGACTGGAGGTGGCCACTTGCTGTGTATTTAGCATAGCAGCACACTCAGCTGCTCCCTCAACCTGTAGTGCGATGGTAATTGCTCTGGACAGCAGCAGATCGTCTTTTTCCAGCAGGAGAGTCTCACGCACCTTTGCGTTGTTGGTGTGTTCGATTAGCTGGTCGCGAACCATCTCGTCCTGAAGCGCGCCAAACTTGCATGAGCTAGCTAGCCCTCGCAAATTAGCTACATACTGCTGCACAGACTCACCAGGCAGTTGATGTCGCTGACGGAATATAAATCGCCGAAGGAGGGCACTCTGTGGAGCAGCGAAATGGGTGCTCATAAGTCCCACAGCTTCGTCAAAGTTTGTGACGTTCCCCAGAGTCCCGAGCACACGATCACCCTCTGCTCCCAAGCAGTGTAGCAACAGAGCCGTCTTCCTAGCCTGGTTCACGTCGTCGAGCCGTGAGGCGATGATGTAATTTTCAAAACTATGTAGCCAGCGAGTCCATGGTACCGGAGGCTCGCCAGGTAATGCCAGGAAGGGGGCAGGTGGTGGGAGAGAGATATCAGCCATCCTCGTCGCCAATATTGTATTTAGAAATCACGTCAGGACACAGCGCTGTCGCTCGACACAACCGCTACGTTGCATTCTTTATTTAGACTGACACAGCATCACAGGCAGACCCGATCAAACAACCCAGAGCCCGCAGGCATCACCAATCGATCCCAGCACAATAGAACAGCACCAAATCAAATGCAGCACTGTCGATGTGTGCAGACATAACACCCCGTGTTACCTCCGGCTTGGTCGGCGTCTCTACAGACACAATTGGCCGTGTCTGCGGGTGGGAAGTTGGATGTGGGTATTTGTCCTGGTCGCTGCACTAGCGCCGCCTCTGGTCGGTTGTGGCGCCCCCCCCCCCCGGATCGGCAGAGAGGGCTTAGAGCAGCGACCGGGACGGCTCAAAAAGAGCGGGGTAATTGGCCGGATACAATTGGGGAGAAAAGGGGGGGATTGGGGGGGGCATTAAAAAAACTGTGTGTTCATGTGAAATGTTTTAATTATTGTGTTGTTCGGATGTTTGCCTCGGACCGGGTAGACGACCATTTTACGAACTCACTGAGCATAACTGATACTTAGTTGACACTGACACTTCTTTTTTTTTGTGGTCAAATATTTTTTATTTTATCATTTTTTAAACAAGACACACAAATGAACAATAATGCAAACAAAAACCCACCCACAAACGAGAAAAAAAGGGGGGAAAAAGCTACAGAAAAAATTGCAAAAAAGAAACAGCATACAGTACTCGGTCAGTGTTCAGTCAATAAAGTTCTTCAACTCAGCGGCAACAGAATTCCACATGTCTATAGTTCCAGCCCTTGCTCCATGGATCCTTGCCGTCGAGAGCTCCAAATATACAATGTCCAGATATAAGAGGGACCAATGACGAGATGACAAATCATCTGGAGCTTTCCAACGCATAGCAACCATCTTCTTGGCGGCTGTGAGTCCCGCAAGCAATATGCGCTGCTTGATTAGTGGTACATGTAGTGCAGAGAAGTCATTTAGAAGTAATACCGCAGGCTCAGCGGGTACAGTAATCGACAAAAATTGGGACAATTTATCAGCAACCATTTCCCAAAACCCTTTCACCCTTGGACATTCCCAGACCATATGAAAGAAGGTTCCAACCACATTCAGCGAACAAAATGTACAGTTTGGGCTATCAGCAAGTTTCATACAAAACCTCTGTTGTGAGGTGCGATATGTCCGATGTATAAAATTATAGTGTATCTGCTGATGATCTGGATTCCTAGACGCTAAGAGAATACTAGACCACACCGTCTCCCAACAGAACTCAGTATCCAGATCGGGCACATCTGTTCTCCAAATTGTGTCCAGCGCAAGGGGTTTGTATGTTCTTTCCAGGATAAAGCCATACAGCACAGAAACTAAACCCCTAGTACTAACCTTTTCACTAATTATTCTATAAAGTGGATGCACTGGGAGAGAAGAGAGCCACGGCACCCCGTGAGCCTTCATGGAAGCCCTCAACTGAAGATAGAAAAAAAAGACCAGGCCGGTAAATCATATTGATTCCTGAGATCCTCAAAAGAACGCAGACCACGGTCATCACACAGGTTACCAAGAGAGTGTACACCCCTACTGGACCAGCTATTATGTGGGATAGGATGACGATCAACTAGGAGACCTTGGTTGTAAAATATAGGAGAGCAAACGTTCCACTTAGCGGTGATCTTACATGCCGACTCCACAGATCTCCAGACCGCAACCAGGTGTGATATGATGGGGCCAAATCGTTTCCTACACAGAAATATTAGAAAACAGTAAATCTGCCAGTCGTATGGGCTGAACCAAGTTTTCTTCCAAAGATTTCCATGCGACCTCTGCACCAGGATCGAGCCAGGTCGTAAGTGAACGCAAGGTGTAGGCCCAACAGTAATACTTTAAGTTAGGGAGCGCAACGCCACCATCTGATCTGTTACGATTCATGGTCGTGCGTTTGAGGCGAGAAGGCTTGTTCTTCCAGACGAATTTGGTAATTGCTGAATGGAGTTTATCCCAGTACCAAGGAGGGGGCGGAAGAGGGAGCATAGAGCTAACAAAATTAACCCACGGCAATATATTCATCTTGACGATGGAAACCCTAGCACGAATGGAATTGGACATTGAAGCCCATCTAATCATGTCCTCAGAGACCTTCTTAAAGGTCAAGTCGAAGTTAGATTTTGTTGTGACTGTCAGAGACGGAAAGATGTCAATCCCTAAATATTTGAAGTGGCTTACAATCGGAACAAGCGGGGGAAGTACGGCCGAACGCATGGCCTCGTTCAGGGGCAATAACACTGATTTGGTCCAATTAATTCTGTAACCCGATAAGGAACTAAATTGGTCAAAAATATCCAGGAGAGGAGGAATTGGTTTGGGGGCATCGGCTACATACAGGAGACAATCGTCCGCGTATAACGAAATAAGGTGAGAGGTACCATTGAGCACGAGGGGAACAACGAGATCAGACTGCCTAATAGTCTGTGCTAGGGGTTCCAGTGAGAGCGCAAACAGCAGGGGGCTAAGGGGACAACCCTGCCTGGAGCCCCTGGCTATATCAAACAAGGGTGAAGAAGTCTTCCCGGTTAGAACTCTAGCAGTAGGGTTAGCATACATCACCCTGATCATATTAATAAAGGGATCACTGATACCCATGGCAGCCAGCACAGACCAGAGAAAAGACCACTCAAGGCAGTCAAAAGCTTTAAGAGCATCAAGTGACAGCACAGCAGCAGGCGTTCTAATGCTAGAAGCTTGGTCAATAATGTAGAGCAAACGTCTGACATTGTCAGAGGACAGCCTTGTTCTGATAAACCCAGCCTGGTCGCAGTGAACTAACTTAAGCACATAATTTTGGAGGCGGCCTGCTAAAGTTTTAGCGTAAATCTTAACATCAGCATTGAGCAGAGAAAGAGGTCTATAATTGCCACATTCAGTGGGATCTTTGCCTTTCTTCAATAATAATGAAATAATAGCAATATTCACATCCCTTGCGAGAGACCCTTCATTAATAGAAAACAATATCATGTTGAGAAGGTGTGGACCCAGAACTTCCCAAAAAGTTAAATAGAATTCGGGGGGGATGCCATCACACCCAGGTGATTTGCCTCTGCGCATAGCCTTAACCGCCTCCTTCAACTCATCCAGAGTGACAGGAGAGTTCAGTGAGGCAGATTCCTGTTCTGTGAGACGAGGGAGTACGAGATTGTCTAGAAAATCTTTATGCTTGGCTGCATCTGGAGTAACCTCAGAGGCGTACAGGTCTACATAAAAGGACTGGAATACCTTGTTCACCTGCACAGGAGATCTGACTATGCCATCAGCATCCTTGACAGTAGAAATATCAACAAAAGGTTCATTAGATTTCAAACGCATGGCAAGCAGATGACTCGGCCTTGCCCCATTAAAATAATAAAACTGCCTTGTGCGGTGTATTTGGAATTCAGCTCTTCGTTTAAGGAGAGAATTTATTTATTTTTTAACTAAAATGCGCTGTAAGGCTGTGCTGTCGCTGTATTTGGCCTGTAACTGACTGTCCAGAGCGATTGAACCTATTTTCAAGATCACAAAGCTTCCTAGCCCTCGCCTTACTTAGAGTCGAAGTATATACTGTAGTATTATTCAAAATAAAACCCTTAATCGCATTCCAAAGAATCCTTGGGTCACCAACTGATCCGACATTAATAACTAAAAAGTCTTTCATAGCAGCCACAAACTGTGTCTTAAATGACTCATCATTCAGGAGGGAGGTGTTGAAGCGCCAGCGAGGGGCCTTGTTTAAAGAAGGGCGGATAGAGGCCTTAGCTAACACTGCTTTGTGATCGACAAGGGTCATGGGGACAAGTATAACATTATCAATATTTTGGAATAAGCCCTGCGAAACAAAAATATAATCGATTCTCGAGAAGGACTTATGCCTTGCTGAATAAAATGAAAAGTCCTTAGCAGATGGATTAAACCTTCTCCAAAGGTCCACCACACCCACCTCATCAGCCCACTTTACGAGTATATTAGAGGCCGCCTTTTGGTCATGCGATGCACTACTCCCTGACCTGTCCAGCACATTATTCATGACCGCGTTAAAATCGGCCCCCACAACGAAAGCACAATCGGAATATTTTAACAAAGTGACAGTAAGTAGATTGAAAAAGTCTTTGACACAGCCATTAGGAGCATACACAGATACAAGAGCAATACACCGCCCTTCAACACAAAACCTTAACCAAAGTTATCCTACCCGACTCGTCAGAGAAACACTCATTCACAACCATATTTAATCTGCGGCGGCAGATTATCACTACCCCTCTCGTTCTACTGTTTGCGCACGATGATGCCACAACCTTGAAATATTTATTAGCTAGTCCGTTCACATCAGAGGATAATCTGTGGGTTTCTTGTAAAAGGATGATGTCTGCCCCCCTCTTACGAACCACCTCCATCAGTGCAACACGCTTGCTATGGTGATTCAGACCATTGGCATTAAGGCTAATAAACGTTAGAATCGCCATGGGCTGAGAGTGTAAAAACGGCTGACTAGACAGACCACTGACCTGGCATTCGTCCGAGTGAAAGATGCATCAATGAAAACAGTAACAAAAAAACCCCCAAACTAAACCCACCCACATAACATTAACCCCATTGCGCACACAGGCATAGAGATGTTCCTGCATTTCTCTAGGCTGTGACTGGTATGCAAAGCAATGCTTCTATCCAGCAAATTCGACCAGAATTATATTCAAGAAACAACATGAAAGATAAGCAGTATATGAAGATAATTAGGCCACTACGAACAGTAGCCCAGAAACAACCATCGACAATAACATTAGAAGTAGGCGTACAGCCAGAGGGAGTGCGACCAATATTGAATTATAGCCTAATGGCTAGGCCTGAGTCGGGAGGGGAGAGAAAAAAAAACACATACTGTATTATGAAATAAAAATAATAATTGCAAAAAGCCTCACCTCCCCACACTATAAAAACAACGTAAAAGATAGGCCTAAGCAGTATATGTAGATAATTAGGCCACAACGAACAGTAGCCCAAAAACAATCGACCTTAAAAGTAAAACCATAGGCTATAGGCCTAGAGCCCAGGCGGAGGCGGAGAAAAGTGTAGGCCTATTACGAAAATATTGATAGGCCTAGGCTAATAAGCCACTAACCTAACCTTACTCAGTAATGAGTGTTTGGCCTATCACACAAACCACACTTCCATGGTAGGACACAGGAAATAATAACATTCAAAAGTAGGCCTACAGCCAGAGGGAGTGCGACCAATATTGAATTATAGCCTAATATATGGCTGAGTCGGGAGGGGGAAAACAAAAACACATAAGCCTACTCAACAAAATTAGCTTAATGATAAATGTATTATGAAATGAATTACAGAAAGCCTCACCTCCATACACCTTAGGCTAGATAAATAAACAGCCAGGTAGGCTATAATAATATGTATTGTGGTGGACACGTATTGGGGACAGAATTCAACCCAGGAACTAAGGGTTAAGTCATGGTTGCCCTGGCAGGTTAACGCAGGGTTAAGTTATGGTTGTCCAGCCAGTTTTCTGGTTATTCTTGCCACCTCCGCTCAGTCGAGCTGTGGGTTTTGTTTGTCTCGCTGATTTACCGTGGATTAAATAAAGTTGCCTACACGGCTAAAGTGTGAACCTACGGTCTTCTCCGTTACTTCGGCTCTACACTGGTGACCCCGACGTCGGTTTTCGGATAAGTTTTCTGAAACCACACACATTATGGCTACGAACGCCGTTGCAATTAAACTGCCGGAGTTTTGGGAGTCTTCCGCGGCTACATGGTTCGCGCAGGCTGAGGCACAGTTCGCGCTCAGAGACATAACAGCAGACGAGACCAGGTGCTACTACGTAGTGGCAGCGCTGGGGTGCGCTACGGCTTCCAGGATAAGCGGTTTCATAACCAACCCACCGGCCGATGGTAAATACGCCGCACTTAAACATCTCCTCCTTGAAACTTTTGAACTTTCAGCAACGGAGAGAGCACGTCGCCTCTTCGCAATTCAGGGCTTGGGAGATGGCAAACCATCGGAGCTAATGAGCAGGATGTTAAACCTACTGGGTCAAGAAAAGCCATGTTTCCTGTTTATGGAGCTGTTTCTGCGCAACATGCCGCCCCACGTCCAGACTGCGCTCGCTAACTCCACCATCACTGATCCCCGTGAGCTGGCAAAGGAGGCTGACCGATTCTTCGTCGCTACACAACGTTCCTCCCATGCCGGAGTGCTGGCTCCTACCTTCCCTGGCCCCCCGCCGACATCGCGGGCGTGGCCCGACGGTGGCGCCACAGTATCAGACCGCTACAAGCCCTCTTGACTCTGTATGTACCACGCTCGATTTGGTGCGAAAGCTAAACGGTGCCGTTCCCCCTGCAACTACAGGCCGACGGGAAACGAGAGGGCCAACACTCAGTAGTGGCCATGAGTGTTGGCGATACGAGCAGGCTACTCTTCATCCTCGACACCATCTCCGGTCGGCGATTTCTTTGTGACACGGGCGCACAGAGAAGCGTGCTCCCTGCTACTGACGTCGACATCATGGGCGGGGAGCGGGGCCCCCAGTTGGCGACGGCTGACGGCAGCCCTATCCACACCTACGGCGTGCGGTCTGTAGAACTGTGTTTTGGTGGACAACGTTTCACGTGGGAGTTCGTCATGGCCAATGTAACGCTTCCCCTCCTCGGAGCTGATTTTTTGTGCGCTTACGGTTTGCTAGTGGACATTCAGAACAGCCGTCTGGTCGATGCCTTAACCTTCTCCTCCTTCGCATGTACGCGGAGGGAAGCGGCCTATGCAGGTCTAGCCAACTCTCTCTCAGAGGCAGACAAGTTCACCCGCCTCCTCGCTGAGTTCCCTGACCTCACCCAGCCTACCTTCTCTGCACCCACCGCTAAGCATGGGGTGGAGCATCACATTGCTACGAAGGGGCCCCCGGTCTACGCCAGAGCCAGGCGTCTCGACCCCGCCAAACTCGCCATTGCCAAGTCTGAGTTCGAGCACCTGGAACGCATGGGGATCATCCGCCGCTCTGACAGCCCGTGGGCGTCCCCACTCCACATCGTCGCTAAGCCTGATGGAGGTTGGCGCCAATGCGGGGACTACCGCCGACTAAATGACGCCACCACGCCTGACCGCTATCCTGTCCCGCATATCCAGGACTTTTCTGCAAACCTGTCTGGCAAATGCGTCTTCTCAAAAGTCGACCTGGTCCGTGGTTATCATCAAGTTCCCGTGCACCCCTCAGACATCCCCAAGACAGCGGTGACAACCCCATTCGGCCTATTTGAATTCCTACGAATGCCATTTGGACTCAAAAACGCGGCCCAGTCCTTTCAGCGGCTGATGGATTCAGTGCTCCGTGGCCTTCCTTTCATCTTCGTCTATTTGGACGACATACTCATCGCCAGCGCCTCCGAGGAAGAACACCTGTCCCATCTTCATGCCCTCTTCACACGCCTCAGCCAGCATGGGCTGATCGTCAACCCGGCGAAGTGCCGGTTCGGGCTGACAGCCATTGATTTCCTTGGGCACCGCATCACTGGGGACGGGGCAGTCCCCCTGCCCTCAAAGTTGGAAGTGGTGGCGGCCTTTCCGCGCCCCCAAACAGCTCGTGCGCTCAGGGAGTTCATCGGGATGGTGACATTCTACCACCGCTTCATTCCTCGAGCCGCCTTTATCATCCGGCCACTGTACGAGGCGCTGAAAGGCATGTCCCCCAACCAGGTGGTCGACTGGACAGCAGAGCGGGACCGTGCGTTCACCGAGACTAAAGCTGCGCTCTCCCAGGCTACCCTGCTAGCGCATCCTTCACCTACAGCGCCTATTTCCATAACAATGGATGCATCAGACTATGCTGTTGGTGCGGTTCACGAACAGTGGGTGGGGGGGGCTTGGCAGCCTTTGGCCTTTTTCAGTCGCCAGCTTACACCCCGAGAGCGCAAGTATAGTACTTTTGACAGGGAACTCCTCGGTCTCTGGCTCGCCATCCGGCATTTCCGTTTCCTGCTAGAGGGCCGCGAGTTTACTGCGTACGTGGACCACAAGCCCCTCACGTTTGCCATGTCCAAGACGGCCGAGCCCTGGTCCGCTCGCCAGCAGCGACAACTCTCCTACATTTCGGAATTCACTACCGACATCCAGCACGTCGCTGGTAAGTCTAACCAGGTAGCTGACTGCCTGTCTAGGGCAGTGATTGGAGCGGTCCACCTAGGCCTTGACTATGCACAGATGGCTGCTGACCAGGCCACGGACCCGAGCATCCTCCGTCTCCGGGCCTCCGACACGGGGCTCCGCCTGCAGGACGTTCCTTTCAGCGACACAGGTGTCACCCTCCTGTGTGACGTCTCCACAGGACAGCCCAGGCCCATTGTCCCGCACAGCTGGAGACGCCCCGTATTTGAAGCTGTGCACGGCCTCTCTCATCCAGGCGGTAAGCCATCCGTGCGCCTGACCTCTGCTAAGTTTGTGTGGGAGGGACTTAAGAGAGACGTGAAAGCGTGGGCCGACTCGTGTGTTGCCTGTCAGCGGGCTAAGATACCCCGCCACATTAAGGCGCCCCTGGAATGCTTCGCAGTGCCGGAGAGACGATTTGACCATGTCCACGTCGACCTGGTTGGTCCCCTACCCCCCTCCCATGGGTTCACCTACCTCTTCACTGTGGTGGACAGGACTACGCGCTGGCCTGAAGCTGTTCCCCTGGCATCCACGACGTCTGCTGATGTGGCCCGGGCTTTTATTGGGTCGTGGGTCTCACGTTTCGGTACGCCTTCCGACCTTTCATCTGACCGTGGGCCACAGTTTACCTCAGAGCTATGGAATGCTGTGGGTGAGGCTCTGGGCGTCAAGCTTCATCGCACTACCGCCTACCACCCTCAGGCGAACGGCCTATGTGAGCGCTTCCACCGGTCCATGAAGGCTGCGCTTCGGGCTACTCTCAAGGACTGCAACTGGGTTGACAAGCTCCCATGGGTCATGCTGGGCCTGCGGACCGCCCCGAAGGAAGACCTACAAGCCTCCTCTGCGGAGCTGGTGTACGGCACGCCGCTGCGAGTCCCAGGCGATTTCATGCCCAATGCAACGCGTCCCTGGTCAGCTGTGGACCAACGAGCCTCCTTGCTGGACGGGGTCAGAGCTTTCACACCCGTCCCTACCGCCCAACACGGCGCTCCGGTGTCCCAGGTGCCCCCAGGTCTGCAGTCAGCGGACTACGTGTTCATCCGTCACGACGCACACCGCCCCCCTCTGCAACCCCCTTATGATGGCCCCTTCCGCGTCCTGGAACGGGGAACTAAGCACCTGGTGGTGGATTTTGGGGGCACGGCCGAGCATGTTTCAGTGGACCGAGTTAAACCCGCACACCTGGACTTGACGCAGCCGTTGGAGTTAGCCCAACCTCCTCGTCGCGGTCGTCCCCCGGCTCTGCCTCCTCCCCCCGTGGAGGCCCGAGCTGCCTCTTCTGCTCCTAAGGCCGACCTCCACAGGCCCGCGTCAATGCCTCCCACAGACACTCCGGCCCCTGTTATCCGGAGCCGCCGCGGACGGCCTGTCGTCCACCCGCGCCTGCCTGACTTCGATTACTAGGGCGAATTCTGGGGGGGCTCATGTGGTGGACACGTATTGGGGACAGAATTCAACCCAGGAACTAAGGGTTAAGTCATGGTTGCCCTGGCAGGTTAACGCAGGGTTAAGTTATGGTTGTCCAGCCAGTTTTCTGGTTATTCTTGCCACCTCCGCTCAGTCGAGCTGTGGGTTTTGTTTGTCTCGCTGATTTACCGTGGATTAAAGAAAGTTGCCTACACGGCTAAAGTGTGAACCTACGGTCTTCTCCGTTACTTCGGCTCTACAGTATAATATATATTATTAAACTGGCAACTTCTTCAGGACATTGAAGACGGCCTTAAAATGGCGCATAAATCTTATCCAAACTGGCGTCCAATAATGTAGGCTAGGCCTAGATCAGATTATTGTGTGAAAAAAAAAAACGACCAGATAGGCTAACATAGAAACGAAAAATATAGCCATCTAGCCGACTACAGGTAGCACACAGACCTCAACTCAAGAACAGGGCACCTACCCCAGCAAAATTACACATTAGTGAACGGCATCAGACGTCAGTCCAGGTCCACAAACGAAGGTCAGTGGCAGCTATCAGCGGAGATTAGCCGCCAAGATCAGGCTGGACCCAGGGCGTCCAGAAACCGCATGGCTTTCTTGGGGTCGGCAAAGACGTGACGCTCTCCGGGTTTGGGGAGCAGGACCAGACCGGCGCTGAAGTTGTAGTGGTATCTGAAGGTGGGGTGGTCCTGTCGCAGCCTCCTCCGAACGTCATCGAACTTGGCCCGTTTCTGCGCGTTGACGGTAGAAAAATCCGGAAAGATGTGGATCCGTGCGTCCTTGTATTTAAGAACACCCATCTTCCGCGCCTTCTCCAGAATATCCTCCTTCTCCCTGAAGGTCTGCAGGCAGAGCAGGTAGTGCCTGGCCGCGGGACGATTCCCTTCTTCCCCGCTCCGCACGCGTCCCACACGATGAGCTCTCTCAACTCTGGGCAGAGTGGTCAGGTTCAGCATGTCTTTCAGGAACCTCGCAGCAAACTCGTACTGCGGAGGCGACTCAGAACTCTCCGGCAGGCCAATGATTCTCAGGTTATTCCTCCTAGACCTCGATTCAAGATCAGCACAGCGTTCGGTCAGATATTCCACCTTAAGTTCCAATTTACCGATTTTTCCATCTCTGGTATCACCCTTGTTCTGGAGCTCGAACACGTCCGCTCGGTTCAACTCGACAGACTCCTCGCATTTCGTAATGGCGGATTCCAGCGCACGCGTCTTCTCAGAGAGGCACTTGTCCATCTGATCAAACTTGGCTAGAATCGGGCCAATGTGCCTCTTGATCTTCTCGTCAAACGTGTCTCTGAATTCTCTGACCATGTTCTGTACCTCCTCCATCATTTTGGCCAGCGGCTCAATCTGTTTCTGCTCTTCTCTCGACGAGCGGCCCGTCTTCCTTCTGGGAAGCGACTTGTTGCTAGCAGGTGCCTGGCTGGACCTGCTAGCATCGGAATTTTCATCCCCAGACGACATTCTTCGGCCAAAAATCTAACAAAAAGTCGAAATACACTGCGATAACGTGAACTTGAATACGAATATCAAGAATACAGGATTTTGCTCGATAGAAATAAAGTCACGGGCCTCCGGAGCTCACAGCAAACGTGGCATTTCGCTCGCTGGCCAAACCGGAAGCCGACACTGACACTTCTGACACCAATGTAGCGAATTCAGGGGGCAACCACAGGAACTGCCGCGGCGCGAACCCGTATCGCCGGCACCGCGGGAGATATCGCCGACCGCTCGACTAAATCCTGTGGTTGCCCCCTCAAAGTCGCTACACTATGTTCAACAATGACCTAGTTACGAGAAGCCATTGTTCGGCAACCATTGGGGAGGGGCAAAATAACGCATCACTCCTGGGGTCGTGCGGTGTGTGGAACACCATTCAAACAGAATTCTTGCCTCTCCTTTCCCGCCAGTTCCGTTCCGTTCTGGCGGTGTGATCAAATTAAACAGCACTCCCGGGGTCATGCGGTATATGGGACACTGGAGTTGCGATCGAATGAGATTTTTTTCTCATTCTCCACGCAAACCCGCCGCAATATTTTATCCTAGTTATCTAGAGAATAATTTCAACTACAATCCTAAAAGTTAGAGGCCACAGAGACTATTAACAGCAGTCCAAAATGTTTGCTAATTTTCCAATGCAATACTTTTAAATCAGTATTAATGCAAAATCAGACCTAATCTGTGTTACAGAGGGTGTGAGTTGTAACCATTAATTTCTGTCCAGTGGTTTTTTCCTCAAATGTTGCGAATGGGGAACAAAGAAACAGAGGTACTCCCTAAATTTCAGTAGGACTGTGGGAGATGTATGTAAAAATTCATAATCTAAATGTAATGACTCTTAACTACACCAAAAAAGGTATTACCTTTCTTTGATTATTAACTCATTTACAGAGGTGATTTCTCTCAAAGGCCAAAGGATGTCTGGCCTTTCCATAAATATATTCTAATAAAGAAAACAAAATTCATTATTCCCACAGCTGTATCTTTATTGAGTTTTGCCATTTCCCTTGTTATCAAGGCATTCCATGCATTACCATATTTTTCTTCTTTAGCTGGTGTAGCAAGCAAAACAGCAGCCCTCTGCGTACATTACAATGTGTAGTTGATGTCGTCTGCGCTAGTGGTCGGTGAAATGCTACCATTGCTCAAAGGAGGCCAGATTGCCTGGCTTCCCTTATAACCCTTTTACACCAAAGCAGTTCAAGGGCTGCTTTGGTGGCTCTTAGCCAGGAAAACTGGTTCCACCATCAGCACAGTCAGGTTCTTTGTTGACAGGGGGCAGTGTCCATCCAAGCGGAAGAGGTTTCACAAATCCCAAGAGACACTGGCCGTTTTTACACAGTGATCCCCCAATAACGGCATAATGAAAACTTGTCTTTACGCCGAATTTGTTTTTTACACTGAACCAAACAAAGGTGGCATAATCGCACACCAGTGTGTGATTTTACGTAGCATGCTGGCGTTCTGGAAACAGAGGCGTCACGACGTGCAACACTACAGCATCGGCTGTCCCGTCCTGCCAGCTTTCCCTTTTACACAGACATCGATACGGCTTTGTGACTCCCTCTGCTGCCGGCTTAATGCAGAAACAACAAGTCAAGTCAAGTCAATTTTATTTGTATAGCCCAATATCACAAATTACAAATTTGCCTCAAAGGGCGGATGGGCCGCCCTATCAGCCCCCGCCCCCCAAGGGCCAACAATGACCCTTTATTCCATCTTCGTACCTTTTACACAGAACAGCAAGGCAGCTTAATGGTGCAATGTTCCCACCTTGAAAACGCTGTGTAAAAAGCATCACTGCGAACTTTGAAGCAGAGGTGTAAACTTACCATTTCACAGGGTGTCTAAGTATCCTGTCACTAGAAAGAGTACATTCCAGTATGTGGTAACTGAAGCACTGAGATGTCTGTTTCTAAAACGTGTTCATGATGCGACTGTTCATCAGAGTCAGTAACATACTTTGTGGCTGACCATCAGAGACTACATTCACATGTGCAAGAGGTGTGTAGTCAGCTAGGCTACCTGAGGCTAGGTCCCCTCTTCTTTCTATTTGCTCTGCGAGAGCAAACATTCTCTCCTCTGTCCTGATACTCCTGGACCTGTCAGCTACGTTTGACACAGTGAACCACCAGATCCTCCTCTCTACCCTCAAGGGGCTGGGTGTCACAGGCTCTGTACTCTCAATGTTTGCATCCTACCTGACGGGTCGCTCCTACCAGGTGACATGGAGGGTATCTTTGTCAGAGCCTCACAGACTGACTACAGGCATTCCACAGGGTTCGGTTCTGAATCCTCTCCTTTCCTCCCTGTACACGACATCCCTGGGTTCTGTTATTCACTCGCATGACTTCTCTTACCATTGTTATGCCGATGACACCCAGCTTATCTTGTCCTTTCCGCCCTCTGATACACAAGTAGAGACATGCATTGCTGCGTGCTTGACTGACATCTCGGAGTGGATGGCGATACACCACCTGAAGCTGAATCTGGACAAGACAGAGCTGATGTTCCTCCCGGGGAAAGGTTGCCCACACCGAGACCTGGCCATCACCATTGACAACACCGTGGTGATGCCACTGTGAGGAATCTGGGTGTGATCCTGGACGACCAACTGTCGTTTGCTGCAAACGTTGCATCGGTTGCTCGCTCCTGCAGATTTCTCCTCGATAACATCAGGAGGATTCGCACATTCCTTACCGACAAGATGGCACAGGTGCTCATCCAGGCTCTGGTCATCTCCCGGCTGGACTACAGCAACTCCCTCCTTGCTGGCGCCCCGGCATCCGCCATCAGACCTCTGGAGCTTGTTCAGAAAGCTGCAGCTCTTCTTGTGTTCAACCGCCCTAAGTTCTCCCACACAAGTCCCCTTCTCATGTCCCTACACTGGCTCGCAGTAGCTGCTAGCATCCAGCTGAGCTTTTACTTCATTGAATTCAGATGGCCATGATTTTTATGTTTGAATCGTTACATTTTTTAATTATTTTATTAATGTGGTTTGCCTGTTTTGTTGGCAGGAGTTGTATGCATCCGGCTCGCTCCCTGCCTGACTGTTCTCTTCTTTCCTTTGAATCCAGGTATGCAATACTTTCTTTTTGTATTGTATTTGAATTGTCTAGATTTTTTATCGTAATTTCGAGTGTTTTTTGTAGTTCCTGCTCTGTCTGCCTTGCTGCTGTCTCACAACTGAGGAGCCGCATGAATCCGACTTGTTCATTGCCTGACCTTCTATTTTCATTGAATTCAGGAGCTGTGGCTCGCTCCCTGCCTGACTTTTCCTTTCTTGCCTTTGAAATGAGAGAAAGAACAGCCCAATAAAAGCAGAGACATCCAGGACTGGTTATGGTGTCAGTTAATTGAAAACACAACACAACATAGCGCAGCGAGAGAGAGAAAGAGAGAGAGAGACAGAGAGAGAGAGGACAAACACTCCTGTTACATCAAGAGCCGTGTTATCACTCCACACGTCTACTTTGTTCATGCCATGATGGTGCAGCCCGGGGTTACCTGAGTTAATTCACAGTGATGTTAGACCTTTATCATCAGAATACTTTAGACTGTATTGATTTGGTATGTCTGTATGGCAGTCATCGATACAGAAAGTGAAAAGCATGGCTGAACTCACAACCCTGCGGGGCCCCAACATTGGTCTTGATGGCAGATGAAAGGGTTTTGTTCACCTTTACAATCTGGACTCTGTAAGTGAGAAAAGAAGCATACCAATGAAATCAAACAGGGATTCAGTTCCCACTAGACCATTTTTGACACCAAAATGTCTGCTTGTATTGTGTTGAAAGCAAACGGAAAATCTAAACTTAGCACAAAAAGTAAGGAAATGTGTGTTTGGTAGATTATTTCTTTGTTGTAACAATGCTTCTTGGCAATAAATCTTATATCAGGCACCTGATTTTCAGCACCTGGGGTATAAGAAGCTCAAAACAAGAGTCAATAGCAAAAGCAAAATAAGCTGTTTGGCATTGGCAGAGAAGATTTGGCAAATTTTTTCATGGGCGCAACCCACATACTCAGCTCTGCTGCTCATCCCACAAATGCATGTTCCTTACAAACGTGGCACCATTTAAAAGGGAAATAAACAGGCTTTCCGATGGCATAAGATTTATTGCCAAGAAGCCTTGTTACAACAAAGTAATAATCTACCAAACACAAATTTCCTTACTTTTTGTGCTAAGTATAGAAAGAGGGTTCTTGCATAGGTGCTGGGTTTGTCTGGAAACGAATACATGCATGCATGGGTTGGTACGCAGAGCTTTGACACGTTCCTTTTTTCCCCCTTTTTGTCTCCCAATTGTACTTGGCCAATTACCCCACTCTTCTGAGTCGTCCCGGTCGCTGCTCCACCCTCTCTGCCAATCCGAGGAGGGCTGCAGACTACCACATGCCTCCTCCGATATATGTGAAGTCGCCAGCTGCTTCTTTTCACCTGACAGTGAGGAGTTTCGCCAGGGGGACCTAGCGCATGGGAGGATCACGCTATTCCCCTGCAATTCCCCCTCCCCCTGAACAGGCGCCCCAACCGACCCGCAGACATGGCCAATTTTGTCTGTAGGGATGCCCAACCAAGCCGGAGGTAACACGGGGATTCTAACCGGCCACCCCCGTGCTAGTAGGTAATGGAATTAACCATGCCGTCCGGACGCCTGTAGACATACATTCTGGTTAAGTATTCATCTCTTGTCATCCTAAAACTGTAAGAGAAAGAGGAAACCCAAGATCAAAACCAAGACGGCAAACAGAATGGACAGTCATATCTCCAACTTGGTATTTGAAATGAACTTGTATATGAAAAAAGAAAACAAGTACTGGACTTCCTGCTCTGAAATCTCACTAGTAAAGTCTGAAAGTACGTTTTTCACATCTAGGAATTATATATATACGTATGCAGACATCATACGAAAAGAGTGTCGGAAATGCTTCTCACAAAAAAAAAACCCCAAAAGACAATGTAGGCGCCAGAATGTCCTATGTGGATGGTGTCCTCTATCATTGCAGTTGGTTTGATGTAACCTTTCACTTCCTGTCAGAGAGATGTAACTACTTTGTCTCTTAGATGCGCTCACCAACAATCCCAGGTTAACAAAAATAAAACGGCTATAGCTATAACCTTAAAATAGAAAAACTCATCCAATATTAAAGAGAATAGAAGTAAAGAGAGAAAAAAAACATGAAAGAAGATCAAACAGGAGAAAATGAAAACGAAAAGCCAGTGAGACTAAGTGGATCCATATCCTCAAAACTCTCAGAGGAGAGCATGCCCGATTTGTCACCCTCCTAACATTCTCTCTCTCTCTCTCTCTCTCTCTCTCTCTCTCTCTCTCTCTCTCTCTCTCTCTCTCTCTCTCTCTCTCTCTCTCTCTCTCTCTCTCTCTCTCTCTCTCTCTCTCTCTCTCTCTCTCTCTCTCTCTCTCTCTCTCTCTCTCTCTCTCTCTCTCTCACTCTCTTGCTCCCATACCCTTGGTGGAACTGCTGTCCTAAACTGGCCAGCTGGCAAGGTGAACTGGCCCAGATTGATGCTTGATGAAGCACATGCCTTTAAGTATGTGAGACTGCACTGCGTCCTCTCCTTGGCCTGGCTGACCAGGGTTCACCACCGTCTCACTGCCAGACTGTCGGACATCGCCAGGCAGCTGGGGAGACAAGGGGTGGGGGGTGGGGTAAAACGGGGATTAGCAATTAGCAGACATACTGCACAAGCGAGTGTCTCTATCTCACGGTTTGAAAGTCTGTATGTCTTCTTTGCCTTTCTGTCTGTCTGTATCCTTTCTGGCCTGATGTGTGCCAAATAGGAGAGAGAGAGAGGGGGGGGGGGGTAACAAGACACAGAGATCAGAGAAAGAAAAGATAGAGGGAAAGGGAAAGATGGTAGGGCTGTTGAGGTTGGGGTCATTGCAGGGTATGGACCTTTCGACACAGCCCTTTTTTGAATGTTACCAGGACAGCAGACACTAACGCAATGTGTATAGATGAAAAGAGTACATCTCTCTCTCTCTCCCTCCCTCTCCCTCCCTCTCTGTACTCTCTGTATCTTACATCTCTGTGATTTTCTGAAACCCTGTGCGCATTACCTCACTTCCTTTTATCAACAGCATATATAGCTACATTTAGTTTGTTTCCTTCCTTCCTGCTCTTTTCTTGTAAACCTTCGCTCTGCCTCCACAAAGCTATCTCCCCGTGTCTCTCTTGAGGATGATAAAAAAAACGCAATGATAGAAGTGGAGAACCATCTTGCAGATCTGCGAGTCAAGCCTATGGCTTTTTGAGCACAACAGGGGCGGAAGAGGAATCGAGCTAAAAAAGCTTAGATTAAAGCTTAAATGACTTAAATGGTCCCACCTGCCATCCGTCAAATTTTATCAATGTGATGCATGCAATACAAGCGCTGCAGTTTATACATGAGACAATGACTGTGGTGCAGTGCTGAAAGGGCTGTTTTATTCTGTTCTATTCTATGACAGTGATGTGCAGGTAAAGCAATACACAAAAAGGAATGTGATCCGTGAAAAATACATGTACAAAAATCTTAGACGATGTAAAATTACCATGTACTGTTACCGGTGGCGGTACATGTTTCTTCCTTGATTCATCTATTTACAGTATCAGGAAAAAAGGTTGCACACACACACACAAGCACATGCACACACGCACACACAAAACTTAAAATCTATTCACTTCAGCACTCGCACCATACAGCAGGTTTCTCAAGGCCTGGGAGATGTTATGGACATCTTCAGAGCCAGCTGAACTATCTTTGGATGGAGGGAAATGACCTCTGAATGGACAATGATTCGTCCTGCAGTGAGGGCAGCCTCGGTACGTGATAACGCCACCTCTCTCATCCTCCAGGACACTATCATCCACTAACAGCCTGACCCCACGCTAATGCAATGTTTAGCCAAGACGCCCGCTATTTCATCTTGCACCCTTCACACCCTGCTCCCACACCGTACCACAAACTTCTTATCACACTGCATTCCCGTTCAAAAAAACGTCTATTTAAAAAAAAAAATTTTTTTTCATTTTATTTTAAGGGTGGGGTAATTGGCCAGATACAACTGGGGAGAAAAAAGTGGGGGGAACCAAAAAAAAAACAAAAACAAAAACTTTTATTCAACCCCAAGGGGTAATTAAGAGCCACACACAAAAGGAAAACAAAAAACTAAGAACTGTACGACGCCGCGTAATACAAACTGTACAGCACAGCACAGGGACACACCCCAGCACCATACAACGCAATAAGACACTGCACACTACAAGACCCCACATGGTAAGAAACCACAGGTACAGTTCAACATATTACAAACCACAATACAGGCAAGACAACTAAACACACCTCAAGAAAGTGTTAATACGGGTTTTCAATCCTCAGTACTCACGTATTGCGTTTCCCATCTTGCTCTACCAGGCACGGATACTACAATTGGGCAGTAATTCAATATTGCTATTTCTTGTCTTTCAATGGTATGGCATGGTACTGCTTGGCATCCTCCTCCTCATCCACCCTTTATCCAAGCCACTTATCCCAGTCAGGGTCACGGGAAGCTGGAGCCTATCCCAGCAGTCATTGGGCAGCAGCCGGAGAGACACTCTGGACAGGCCACCAGGCCATCACAGGGGCAACCCAAACACACACTGGGCCTTTTCCTATCGAGCTACGGCTTGTGGAATAACCTGCCTGCTGCCATCAGAAAATCAGAGTCTGTTGAGTCCTTTAAATCCAAACTTAAAACTCATCTTTTTGCCTTAGCTTACAATTAGTTGCCTTTAAGTTGAGTGCTTCACAACCAGTACCGCATGGCAGGTCGATTTTCTGTCTCAATGAATTTACCAACCACTGTTCTGCCGACGAGATTATAGCGTATAGATTGACTAATTGATGACTTAATTGATTATGACTAATGACTATTGCAAACTGTTCCCTTCTCTCTCTCTGAATGATGTCTTCTCCTTTCTCTTTTTCTGTGTGTGAATGGTGTGACGTGAGTCTCCCTTGTGTGCATGTGCAGTCGATTCTCCTCCCTGGTCTCCGTGGTGATGCTGGTCGCCACTTGGACGCTGCCTGCCATTCCTCTCATCACATTTTTTTATATATCTTAGAAGCCATTAAAAAGAATCTACATTATGATGCCGGTTGCGTGGCTTGGGTCATGGGCTGTTCCGGTGGCATCTGGACACTGCTTGGCATCCTGTGCATCATAATCTTCATACATTTTATAAGTCCATTATAATTCTGTTTATCCTCTTTCAATGTTGTATTGTGTAAATTGTGTAAACACAACATCCATTGCACGTTGTCCGTCTTGGGAGAGAGATCCCTCCTCTGTTGCTCTCCCTGAGGTTTCTTCCTATTTTTTCTCCCTGTTAAAGGGTTGTTTCTTTTTTTGTTTTGTTTTTTAGGGAGTTGTTCCTTATCCAATGAGAGGGTCTAAGGACAGGATGTTGTGTTGCTGTTAAGCCCACTGAGGCAAATTTGTAATTTGTGATATTGGGCTATACAAATAAAATTGGCTTGACTTGACACCTAGGGACAATGTAATATGGCCAAGTCACCTGACCTACTACATGTCTTTGGACTGTGGGAGAAAACCGGAGCACCTGGAGGAAACCCATGCAGACACGGGAAGAACATGTAAACTCCACACACAGGACGACCCCCAAGGTTGAACTACCCCAGGGCTCAAACCCACGACCTTCTTGCTGTGAGGCGACCACGCTAACCACTGTGCCACCGTGCTGCTCCAAAATCAGAATCCTGTATATTGCCAAGTAGTTCAAGAACATATAAGGAATCTGACATTTGGTATGTTGGTGCATGGGGGAAAAATTAACAGCAACAGTAAGGTAAAAAGTATAAAAAAATAAGATATAATAAAATATATATAAAAGACAAATGTGTGGAGTTCAGGCAGGAGTTAAGACAGACACTGGGTGGTAGTGAAGCATTGCTGGATGGCTGGGCAAGCACTGCAGAAATAGTGAGGGAGACAACTAGAAAGGTACAGAGGAAGGAAGACAAGGAGACTTGGTGGTGGAATGAGGAAGTACGTCAAAGTATACAGAGGAAGCGATTGCCAAAGAAGACGTGGGATCATCAGAGAGACGGAGAAAGTAGACAGGAGTCCAAGGAGATGCAGCATAAAGAGAAAAGAGAGGTGTTAAAGGAAAAGGCATACGGTGAGTTGTATGAGAGGTTAGACACTAAGGAAGGAGAAAAGGGCTTGTACCAATTGGCTTGACAGAGGGACCGAGCTGAGAAGGATGTGAAGCAGGTAAGGGCAATCAAGGATAGAGTTGGAAATGTGCTGGCAAGGGAGGAGAGTGTGTTGAGAAGGTGGAAGGGGTACTTTGAGGGGCTGATGAATGAAGAAAATGAGAGAGAGAAGGTTGGATGATGGGATAGTGAATAAGGAAGTGTGGTGGATTAGCAAGGAGGAAGTGAGGGCAGCTATGAAGAGGATGAAGAGAAAGGCAGTTGGTCCAGATGACATACCTGTGGAGGCATGGAGATGTTTAGGAGAGATGGCAGTGGGGTTTTTAAATAGATTGTTTAACACAATCTTGGAAAGTGAGAGGATGCCTGAGGAGTGGAGAAGTATACTGGTACCGATTTTCAAGAATAAGGGCAGTGTGCAGAACTGTAGCAACTACAGAGGCATAAAGTTGATCAACCACAACATGAAGATATGGGAATGAGTAATAGAAGCTAGGTTAAGAGGCGAAGTGACGATTAGCGAGCAGCAGTATGGTTTCATGCCACAAAGAGCGCTACAGATGCGATGTTTGCGTTGAGAATGTTGATTGAGAAGTATAGAGAAGGCCAGAAGGAGTTACATTGTGTCTTTGTGGATTTAGAGAAAGCATATGACAGGGTGCCGAGAGAGGAGGTGTGGTATTGTATGAGGAAGTCGGGAGTTGCAGGAAAATATGTTGGAGGGGTGCAGGATATGTATGAGGGAAGTGTGACAGTAGTGAGGTCTGCGGTTGGAATGACAGATGGGTTCAAGGTGGGGGTGGGATTACGTCAAGGATTGGCTCTGAGCCCTTTCTTGTTTGCAATGGTGATGGACAGGTTGTCGGATGAGGTCAGGCAGGAATTTCCGTGGACTCTGATGTTTGTGGATGACATTGTGATCTGTAGCGAGAGTAGGGTACAGGTTAATGAGAGCCTGGAGAGGTGGAGGTATGCACCGGTGAGAAGAGGAATGAAAGTTAGTTGCAGCAAGTCAGAATACATATGCGTGAATGAGAGGGAGGGCAGTGGAATGGTGAGGATGCAAGGACTAGACTGTCCAAAGTAATGGGGAATGCAGAAAAGAGGTGAAGTGTTGTGCTTACACCGCCCCGAGCTGCCTCCCCGGCACGTTCAAGCCACTCCCCCAGCTCGGACGTGCCGGAAACATCCGAGCGCTCGGCTCGCGCTCTGAGGAGACGAGCGCTGCACTGCACCAGGTGTTTGCCATCATCCATCAGGCACACCTGTGGCAATCAGGCAGCCTTCTACAAGAAGCCTCCCAGAACGTCTCTCAGGGCTTCGACGTACTAAACCCTGCGGTAAAGTTCTGATAAGCCCTCCAGCGTTCCTTGCATTCTGTTTATTCCCCAGTGTCTTATCTTCGTGTCTCTGTTTCCTCCCAAGACTCTCCCTCCGCGATTTCCACGGCTCCCCGCGTCTCCCTCGTCCCCAGCGACCTTCACGTTTCTCCCCGGACCTCTCCTGCGATCTCCCCCCTTGTCCCTCTATCTGGACCCCTCCTTTCGGACTCGACTTCCCGGATCTCGGACCTGGACTTTCTCGGTCAACCCCTCTTGGATCACGGACTGGACTTTCTCGCCAGGTGCACGCACATTTTTTCAACACCTCCTGGTCATTTACATACCGCACCACACATTGGCTAAAAACACTCACACATAGTTATTCACGCAAACCACGGGACACCACACATAGTTTATTCACACATCCCACTAACAGAACGCCTTTTTTCACCATACATTTCCCTCCCACAATAAAACCTCCCTTTGTAGCTTTTGAAGTCATCTCGTGTCTGTCTGTCTTGGGTTTCGCCACACGGGTCAGGTTCTGGGGCGCGAGCACAACATGAAGAACAGAGTGCAGGCAGGGTGGAGTGGGTGGAGAAGAGTGTCATAAGTGATTTGCGACAGAAGGGTACCAGCAAGAGTTAAAGGGACGGTTTACAAGATGGTTGTGAACCCAGCCACTGAGGATGCACAAGCCAGTGCATCCTTAGTGCCGGTCCCAAGCCCGGACAAATGGGGAGGGTTGCATCAGGAAGGGCATCCGGCGTAAAATCTTTGCCAAATCAAATATGCGGATCATAAATAAGACTTAGATACCGGATCGGTCGAGGCCCGGGTTACCAACGACCGCCACTGGTACTGTTAACCAGCAGGGTGTCGGTGGAAACTATGCTACTGTTGGGCGAAGGAGAAGGAGAGGGGGAAAGCATGTCCAGAGGCAGCTAGAGAGGAGGAAGGGTAGGCATGTGGAGGTGAGAGTTGGAACTTTGAATGTTGGCACTATGACTGGTAAAGGGAGAGAGCTGGCTGACATGATGGAAAGAAGAAAGGTAGGCATACTGTGTGTGCAAGAGACCAGGTGGAAGGGGAGTAAGGCCAGGAGTATCGGAGGTGGGTTCAAACTCTTCTACCATGGTATGAATGGGAGGAGAAATGGGGTAGGGGTCATTCTGAAGGAAGAGTATGTCAAGAGCGTGCTGGAGGTGAAGAGAGTGTCAGACAGAGTGATGAGTATGAAGCCGGAAATTGAAGGTTTATTGCTGAATGTTATCAGCGCATATGCCCCGCAAGTTGGGTGTGAGATGGATGAAAAAGAAGAATTCTGGAGTGAGTTGGACGACATGGTGGAGAGGGTACCCAAGGAGGAGAGAGTGGTGATTGGAGCGGACTTCAATGGACATGTTGGTGAAGGGAACAGAGGTGATGAGGAGGTGATGGCAAGGTATGGAGTCAAGAAGAGAAATGTGGAAGGACAGATGGTGATCAATTTTGCAAAAAGGATGGAAATGGCTGTGGTGAATACATATTTCAAGAAGAGGTAGGAACACAGGGTGACGTACAAGAGTGGAGGAAAGTGCACACAGGTGGACTATATCTTATGTAGAAGGCGCCATCTAAAAGGGATTGGAGACTGCAAGGTGGTGACAGGGGGGAACGTAGCTAGGCAGCATCGGATGGTGGTCTGTAGGATTACTTTGGAGACCAAGAAGAGGAAGCGAGTGAAGACACAGCCGAAGATCAAATGATGGAAGTTGAAGAAGGAAGACTGTTGTGTGGAGTTCAGGCAGGAGTTAAGACAGACACTGGGTGGTAGTGAAGAGTTGCCAGATGGCTGGACAACCACTGCAGAAATAGTGAGGGAGACAGCTAGGAAGGTACTTGGTGTGTCATCAGGACAGAGGAAGGAAGACAAGGAGACTTGGTGGTGGAATGAGGAAGTACAGCAAATTATACAGAGGAAAAGGTTGGCAAAGAAGAAGTGGGATAGTAAGAGAGATGAAAAAGTAGACAGGAGTACAAGGAGATGCAGCATAAAGCAAAGAGAGAGGTGGCAAAGGCAAAGGAAAAGGCGTATGGTGAGTTGTATGACAGGTTAGACACTAAGGAAGGAGAAAAGGACTTGTACCGATTGGCTAGACAGAGGGACCAAGCTGCAAAGGATGTGCAGCAAGTTAGGGTGATCAAGGATAGAGATGGAAATGTGCTGACAAGTGAGGAGAGTGTGCTAAGAAGGTGGAAGGAATACTTTGAGGGGCTGATGAATGAAGAAAATGAGAGAGAGAGAAGGTTGGATGATGTAGGGATAGTGAATCAGGAAGTTTAGTGGATTAACAAGGAGGAAGTGAGGGCAGCTATGAAGAGGATGAAGAGTGGAAAGGCAGTTGGTCCTGATGACATACCTGTGGAGGCATGGAGATGTTTAGGAGAGATGGCAGTGGAGTTTTTAACTAGATTGTTTAACACAATCCTGGTAAGTGAGAGGATGCCTGAGGAGTGGAGAAGAAGCATACTGGTACCGATTTTCAAGAACAAGGGCGATGTGCAGAACTGTAACAACTACAGAGGTATAAAGTTGATCAGCCACAGCATGAAGATTTGGGAAAGAGTAATAGAAGCTAGGTTAAGAGGAGAGGTGATGATCAGCGAGCAACAGTATGGTTTCATGCCACGAAAGAGCACCACAGATGCGATGTTTGCTTTGAGAATGTTGATTGAGAAGTATAGAGAAGGCCAGAAAGAGTTGCATTGTGTCTTTGTAGATTTAGAGAAAGCTTATGACAGAGTGCTGAGAGAGGAGGTGTGGTATTGTATGAGGAAGTCAGGAGTTGCAGAGAATTATGTAGGAGTGGTGCAGGATATGTATGAGGGAGGTGTGACAGTGGTGAGGTGTGCGGTTGGAATGACAGATGGGTTCAAGGTGGAGGTGGGATTACATCAAGGATCGGCTCTGAGCCCTTTCTTGTTTGCAAGGGGGATGGACAGGTTGACGGACAAGATCAGGCAGGAGTCTCCATGGACGATGATGTTCGCGGATGACATTGTGATCTGTAGCGAGAGTAGGGTGCAGGTGGAGGAGAGCCTGGAGAGGTGGAGGTATGCACTGGAGAGAAGAGGAATGAAAGTCAGTAGGAGCAAGAAGGAATACCTCTGCGTGAATGAGAGGGAGGAAAGTGGAATGGTCAGGATGCAAGGAGTGGAGGTGACAAAGGCATTTGAGTTTAAATACTTGGGGTCAACTGTCCAAAGTAACGGGGAGTGCAGTAGAGAGGTGAAAAAGAGAGTGCAGGCAGGGTGGAGTGGGTGGAGAAGTGTGTCAGGAGTGATTTGTGACAGAAGGGTACCAGCAAGAGTTAAAGGGAAAGTTTACAAGATGGTTGTGAGACCAGCTATGTTATATGGTTTGGAGACAGTGGCACTGACGAAAAGACAGGAGGCGGAGCTGGAGGTGGCAGAGTTGAAGATGCTAAGATTTTCACTTGGAGTAACGAAGAAGGACAGGATTAGGAACGATTATATTAGAGGGACCGCTCAGGTTGGATGGTTTGGAGACAACGGAAGAGAGGCAAGCTTGAGATGGCTTTGACATGTGTGGAGGAGAGATGCTGGATATATTGGGAGAAGGATGCTGAACGTGGAGCTGGCAGGGAAGAGGAGAAGAGGAAGGCCAAAGAGGAGGTTTATTGATGTGGTGAGGGAGGACATGCAGGTGGCTGATGTGACAGAGGAAGATGCAGAGGACAGGAAGAGATGGAAACGGATGATCCACTGTGCTGACCTCTAACAGGAGCAGCCAAAATTGGTAGTAGATATATACAAGACAAAACAAAAATAAAAATGGGTAAAAACAGGTGAAATTATTTACCGTAATGTGGAAACACTGGGACTATATCAATAGTCTATTTACAAAATGTTAAATGCTAATTTTTAAATAAGTTATTTACAGAATGAGACGTTGCTGTAGAATAAGAGTTATTTACAGGGTACTGCGGCTTTATGCAAAGTGCGCATGTACAGAGGGCACAGTAGGGCAGTTAGACATATTGCACTGTGTTTGTGCATGCATTGATATAGGTGTATGTTATGTTGTAGTGTGGAAAGAGGGTCGGGGGGGATTTGGGTGGTAGGCGTGTCAGTATCTGTGGCTGTCCGGGGGCTTGTTGTAAGGGCCTACGGGAAGCAGCTGTATGCATTTAGATATTCTTTTCAAAGCGTGAAATATTGGGAGAAGATCATGGAGATATTTATTCGTGCCGAAAGGAGCCAGTTGAGGTGGCTCGGGCATCTGATTAAGATGCCTCCCGGGCACCTTCCTTTGGAAGTTTACCGGGCACAGCCAGCTGGGAGGAGACGCTGGGGTAGACCCAGAACTTGCTGGAGGGACTACATGTCCAATCTGGCCTGGGAACACTTTGGGATCCCCCAGGAGGAGCTGGAGGGCGTTGCTTGGGAGAGGGACGTCTGGAGTGCCCACTTAGCTTGCTGCCACCGTGACCCAACCCCGGAGAAGCGACTGAAGATGAATGAATGAATGAATTAATGAATGAATGAATCATGGCGATAAACCCCAAACATGATTCATCAATGCCGTTAGTAACTGCACTTTTCAGAAGCCTTAAATAGCGCCGAGGTTACGTGTTAAATCTTTGCAGCACTTGACATGGCTGTGATCATTATGACTGTGAGAGAACACAGCAGGACACAGAGAGCAGGTCAAGAAAGAGGTTTTTTTTTCTGCACATGTAAACTTATTTAGTGTCAGAAAAAAACATTGTGCAAACACATTGCCTGCCAAGTTTCTCCCATCCTGCTATCATGATGTTTCGTCATGCCACTCTGGCCTGCTGCTTTTTACCACAGACATATGTGAAGCGTTCCACTTGATCAAATGTGGCCAATTCAAGTCTAAAAATGAGGATGTCATGAAAGAGACAAGCCCTTAAAGTATAAATAACAATAAATAAATAAATAAATAAATAAAAGATTTACTTAAATAACCTCATCTAATTACCTCCCATAGGGGAGCAAACCCCTCTTTCTCCAAGACAAAAATTAACATTTTTCAAGAATAAGATTTTGAGAATTTTGTCAGCCATCTTAAATGTATTTCATGAGAAATAATGTTATTTCTCTTCATGAACATAATGTGAGTTCTGTACAGGAGCAGCATGATAGGCCAGTGGTTAGCACTGCTGCCTCACAGTAATTAGGTCCTGGTTTCGAACCCCAGGCCGTCCCAGGTCTTTTCTGTGTGGAGTTTGCATGTTCTCCCTGTGTCTGCGTGGGTTTCCTCCGGGTGTTCTGGTTTCCTCCTACAATCAAAAAGACATGCATGTTAGGGTTAATACTCTTGGCTTTGGGCCTGAGCAAGGCAATGGACAGAAGAACTGGAGCTGGTCCCCAGGTGCTGCAGCTGCCCACTGCTCCTATACCATAGGATGGGTTAAATGCAGAGAACAAATTCTTTGTAAGAATACAATAACAAAATAAAGAGGCTTTCTTTTCTTCTTCTTAAAATTGCCCTATAGTTGTCAACATCATATAAAAGTCACAGAATTTGATTTTAAAGATCAATAGATCTTACCTTCCCTCTATCTCTATTTTGTTTTTGTCAACTGTCCTTGCATAGAAACCAAGTGCCCTCTCTCCTCATTTGAGCGCTTGCCTGTCCAGAGGTATGAGCACAGGCTCATGCTCTTCTGCTCATAATTTCCTTTTTTATTGCCTTTTTATTGCCAACTTTAATGCCCTCCTCAAACACAGAAATACACATACAGACACAGACTTCTCAATCTCTCCGTCTTATTGCTGGAGGGCTGCCACCTCGCTAATCAGCATGCCAAATGTAATCATCGCCATTCTCCCCACTGTGGGAGTTTTCTCTCTTTATTCTCACTTTTACTCACCCCCCCCCGACCTCCTTCATTCAGATGGAAAGCCACACAATTGCACCCAAAGTGCATCCTAACAGAAAAAACCCCAACTTTAAACAGCACAACCCAAGCCCAGGTCTTACTATGCTGGCGGTAAAAGGGTAGTAGTATATAGCGGGCACATTGTGGATCACCACAGATAAGTCTTCCATTATTTATCACTTGTTAAATGACTGTTCTACCTAAAAGCAAGATTTTGTCAATGTTTGAGACATTTATGAATGAAATGCATGAAAGTTAAGTCTGGAATATGTTATAGGGGATAAAAAAGGAGATGGCGCATCCGGGTCGCGGTCTATTCCGTTGCTTACCAACACAGGGATCGCCAGCTCGAATCCCCATGTTACCTCCGGCTTTGTTGGGCGTCCCATCTCATCTCATCTCATCTTCAGCCGCTTTTCCGGGGTCAGGTCGCAGTGGCAGCATGCTAAGTAGGGCACTCCAGACATCCCTCTCCCCAGCAATGCCCTCCAGCTCTGCCTGGGGGATCTCAAGGCGTTCCCAGGCCAGATTGGACATGTAGTCCCTCCAGCGAGTTCTGAGTCTACCCCGGGGTCTCCTCCCAGTTGGCCATGCCCGGAAAACCTCCAAAGGAAGGCACCCAGGAGGCATCCTAATCAGATGCCCGAACCATCTCAACTGGCTCCTTTCGATGTGAAGGCACAGCAGCTCTACTCCAAGCTCCCTCCAGATGTCTGAGCTCCTCACCCTATCTCTAAGGCTGAGCCCAGACACCCCACAGAGGAAACTCATTTCATCCACTTGTATCTGCGACCTCACCCTTTTGGTCACTACCCAAAGCTTATGACCATAGGTGAGATTGGAACGAAGATTGACTGGTAAATTGAGAGCTTTGCCTTCCAGCTCAGCTCCCTCTTCACCACAACGGTCCAGTACAACATCCACATTACTGCTGATGCTGCACCAATCCGTCTGTCAATCTCCCGCTACATCCTACCCTCACTCGTGAACAAGACCCCGAGATACTTGAACTCCTTCACTTGGGGCAGCAACTCATCCCCAACCTGGAGGGAGCAATCTACCATTTTCCAGTAGAGAACCATGACCTCAGACTTGGAGGTGCTGATTCTCATCCTGGCCATTTCACACTCAACTGCAAACCACCCCAGTGTGTGCCGGAGGTCGCGTTCTGATGAAGCCAACAAAACCACATCATCTGCAAAGAGCAGAGATGAAATTCTGAGGTTCCCAAAACGGACACACTCCTCACCTTGGCTGCACCTTGAGATCCTGTCCATGAATACCACAAACGGAATCAGAGACAAGGGACAACCTTGGCTGAGTCCGACACCCACCGAAAACGTGTTTGACTTTGTGCCAAGAATGCGGACACAGCTCTCACTTTGGTTATACAAGGACCGGATGGCTTGTAGCAACTGCCCCGGTACCCCATACTCCTGCAGTACCCCCCACAGAGTGCCCCGGGGTACACGGTCATAAGCCTTCTCCAAGTCCACAAAACACATGTAGACTGACTGGTCAAACTCCCATTCCCCCCTCAGCACTTCTGCAAGGGTAAAGACTTGGTCCGCTCTTCCACGGCCAGGACGGAATCCTCATTGTTCTTCCTGGATCTGAGTTTCAACAATCGGTCGGAGCCTCCTTTCGAGCACCCTAGAATAGACTTCCCTAGGGAGGCTGAGCAATGTGATGACCCGATAATTGGAGCACACCCTCCAGTCCCCTTTTTTGAATATGGGAATCACCACCCCAGTCTACCACTCCATAGGTACTGTCCCCAACCTCCACGTCACACTGAAGAGGTATGTCAACCAAGAGAGCCCAACAATGTCCAGAGCCTTCAGCATCTCAGGGCGAATCTCATCCACACCTGGCGCCTTGCCACTGAGGAGCTTTTTAACCACCTCAGAGACCTCTGCCAGGGATATGAGTGGGGCTTCCCCTGAGTCTTCAGACTCTACCTCCTCCACTGAGGATGTGTTAGTCGGGTTCAGGAGCTCCTCAAAGTGTTCTTTCCACCGCTCGACAACATCCCCAGGCTGAGTCAACCGTTCCCCTCCTCGGCTGAACACAGCCTGAATCAAGCCCTGCTTCCTCTACCTGAGTCACCCTATGGTTTGCCAGAACTTCCTTGAGGCCAACCGAAAGTCCTCCTCCATAGCCTCGCCGAACTCCTCCCACACCCAAGTTTTTACTTACGTGACTGTCGAAGCGGCAGCCCTTCTGGCTTCCCGGTACATGTCTGCTGCTTCAGAAGACCCCTGGGCCAACCAATTCCGAAAGACCTCCTTCTTCAGCCTGACGGCTTCCCTCACCACCGGTGTCCACCAGCAGGTTCTTGGCTTGCCGCCTCGACAGGCACCGATGACCTTTTGACCACAGCTCCTGCCTGCTGCATCTAAAATAGAGGCTTTGAACATGTCCCACTAAGACTTCATGTCCCCAGCCTCCCTTGGGATACACGAGAACTTCCTCCGGAGGTGGGAGCTGAAAACCTCACAGACAGGGGCCTCTGCCAGACATTCCCAGTTCACCCTCACTACACGTTCGGGTTTGCCAGGTCTGTCCGGCAGCCTTCCCCACCATCTGATCCAACTCACCACCAGGTTGTGATCAGTTGACAGCTCTGCTCCTCTCTTCACCCGAGTGTCCAAAACATACGGCCGCAGATCTGACGATACAACCACAAAGTCTATCATCGATCTTCGGCCTAAGGTGTTCTGGTACCAAGTACACTTATGAACTACCTCATGTTTGAACATGGTGTTTGTTATTGCCAATCCATGACTCCCACAAAAGTCCAATAACAAGGCACCACTTGGGTTCAGATCGGGGAGGCCGTTCCTCCCAATCACGCCCCTCCAGGTTTCTCCATCATTGCTCACGTGAGCGTTGAAGTCCCCCAGTAGAACTATAGAGTCCCAAGGCAGAGCTCTATCCAGGACACCACCCAGAGACTTCAAGAAGGCCGGATATGCCGAACTGCTATTCGGTGCATAAGCACACACAACAGTCAGAGCCTTTCCTCCAGCGACTTGCAGTCGTATAGAGGCAACCCTCTCATTCTCCGAGGAGAACTCCAACATGGCGGCGCTCAATCGGGGACTTGTGAATATCCCCACACCCGCCCGGCACCTGTCACCTTGGCCCACTCCAGAAAAGTATTGATCGGGCATCACTACAGACACAATTGGCCGTGTCTGAGGGTGGGAAGCCAGATGTGGGTATGTGTCCTGGTCGCTGCACTTGCGCCTCCTCTGGTTGGCCGGAGTGACTGTTTTCAGGGGGGGGGGGTAACTGGGGGAAATAGCGTGATCCCCCTGGCAAACTGTTCACTGTCAGATGAAAAGAAGTGGCTAGCAACTCCACATGTATCGGAGAAGGCATGCGGTAGACTGCAGCCCTCCCCGGATCAGCAGAGGAGGTGAAGCAGTGACTAGGACAGCTCGGGAGTGGGGTAATTGGCCAAATTCAGTTGGGGAGAAAAAGGGGGAAACCCCCCCCCAAAAAAGGAGATGAAAGTTGCATTAAATGTTCACCTTCATCTCGCTATATTTATTTTCTGTGTATTGAATCAAGGAGTGACGGCAAATGTTGAGTGCTTGCAGAAATTTTCACAACGTGCAGTGAACACGCAGAAATGTTATACCAGAGTAATGTGTCCCACCAAAAAAAAAAAAACTTGCCTTGCAGGCCCTAAATTGATTTGTCTAAAACTAGGTAAAGCTGACAAAGGGACTGTTGGCCACTCCCCTTAAATCCTTGTATTTTCTCCCACATTCACTTCAGTTCAATTAAAAAAGAAACAACCTAATTGCACGTGCGGTGAACAACAAAATAAGATTTCATATTTGGTTCACACAGCATGTACAGTGATACACCCAGCAAATAGATAATGATGAACAATTACTCCATTGATTTGGTATTTGCTTAACACATGGGAGCAAAGACACCCACAAACACAAGCTGTAAGGTCTTCATAAAGCATCCTCTGACTTCATTTTACCAGAGGGGCAGAAAGGGAAGAGACTTTATAACCAAACCCTGTCTTTTCAGTCTATTATTTTTACAGCTCTCATAAACTTAACATCATCACAGCCCCATCATTCCAGGCCAAGTCCTCTATTAGCAAATGTGACCTTAGGCCGGCGATGTCAGTCCCCTTGATATTACAACCCTGCTACCGTAAAGTTTTACCTTGCATGAAATTCACCGCATGTTTAATAGTAACATTGTAGAGGAAATGGGGAAATAGACTTATTTAGATAAATCACTGAAAGTTCTTTTTTTTGGAGCATGACTGTTAGAGCAACCTGCTAGAGCCCTGCAAACAGGAGCTGATACAGCACACGTTGCCAAGCTGGTCCCCTGCCGCGGTGGTTGTTGGATCTGGTCAACCACAGTGGTGGGTGGCACCACAGCCTGAAGACCTCCTTTGAGACCATTTTCTAGTTGTGTAGTAGTCATTGTCGTGTATATACACTTTTTTTTAACATGGTGATGCTGTGCTGGTCACGTTGCTCAGGTCCTGGGCTTGGCATCGTCCTCATCATATTCTTCATATATATTACAATTCCATTAATATCTTTGTTCAATGTTGTATTTTGTAAATTGTGTAAACACAACATTCATTGCACGTTGTCCGTCTTGGGAGAGAGATCCCTCCTCTGTTGCTCTCCCTGCGGTTCCTTCCTATTTTTTCTCCCTGTTAAAGGTTTATTTTTCCTTAAGTTGTTCCTTATCCGATGCAAGGGTCTAAGGACAGGATGTTGTGTTGCTGTAAAGCCCCTTGAGGCAAATTTGTAATTTGTGATATTGGGCTATACAAATAGACTTGACTTGACTTGCTAACCATCTGTTTCTTTTTGGTTTCTGTGTGATTAACTGCACGTGTAGATATACATAACACACAGAGCATTCATCTTTGGTTACTTATACATGCACCCTTGTCATGTAGGAGTTGTTTGCTCTTTTGCATCTTCATTTATTTGGTATTTTGAAGGTGGGGGAGACATATTTAAAAGGAGCACACTCAGTCCCTGGAAAATACTATATCCCTAAGTATCACTGGGTCTCCCTAAGCCAACAGATCCCTATATATAAAGGCTGTGAAGGGGAATTCATGAAGGGGAATTCTGTCAGTACATTATGACACCCTCTTTATAAATACACCATTATTTCACTCTTAATTGTGCTTGCTTTTTGAAATTCACCAGTCAGCCCATGAAGTATGACCACTCCAACTAAATGTGCAGATAATCATACTCACCACTGCTAGAAATCCAAGTTTACAAATTTACAAGAACCTGAAGGATCAGTCAATTCCACCCATCCATTCACAGTGAGAAGATATAGCATTTCTTTTTTAATTAAATTAAATTTATTGAAACACTAATGTATCAGGGAGAAAAAAATTAGAAGTCATGTAAATATGGCAACAGGATGCTGCAGGATTGCATGTTTTTTTGCACTCCATTCTCTCCCTGCTTCAAAAAGCAGTGTGTGTAACACAAACTCACACTAGCACGCAGACACACACACTTAATATGCACACACGCACACGCACACACACACACACACACACACACACACAGAGACGCACGCACGCAAGCACACACACATTATATATATATATATTAACCTGACAGCCAAGTGGCTTGACCTCCAGCGTCCAGCCCTCTAACCCACAGGTTAATTATAAACCTCATTATGTTCTCTCAGTACGGTTTCCTCATCACATTAATTCTGCTGGGTGGTCAAACAACCTGAAGACCCACTGATGTTGAATGGCACAGCAGAAAAAAAAAAAAAGACTTGTCTGTATATTCACTGTTTAAGAGTCTGTGAAACAAGTCTTCATTAGTTAGTTAATTAGTTACCAGTTTTGCTGGTTTTTCTGTTTTGGATAAAACTGTAAAATGGAATATTACTGCTCTGTGAAAATGACACTCACATTGGATGAAATGGAGCTAGAAATACAGTTACACCCAAGGTTGGGTTGTAAGAGAATATAGTGGGTTTATCCCCTGGCGCATGCGGTGAGTGCTGCGTGCATGCGCCAGGGGATAAACCACTAGCGATAGCCTTAGAGGGCTGCGCCTGTACCAAAAGAAAAAAGAAAAAACAACAAAAAATTGTAACTGTCTACTTTTGCATAGTCTCGCTTTGTTTGATTATACTCATGGCTTCTCATAAGTCAAAAGATGAATTCTATGAGCTGTGGAGGGAGGGGAAATGAACATAGAGACAGTCTTCACAATTATAGCAGCAATGTAAATATTTCTGCTGATTAACTACTGGTGGACTACTGATTTCCTGTAAAAAACGTAGAATGCGTTTTTTTTTTATTCAGGATGATGTGTTTCTGTTTTTGATGTTTTTTTCTCTTATTGTTCACAGTAGCTGAGTTTGTATTGTGCAGCACAACTTGCACCGAATTTGAACTATACAGTACTACAGTGGGAATTGAGTTTCAAATGCATAGTTGCTAAATTCACTTGAGAAGGGGTAGGAGAAAAATAGGTGTATACTTCCACCTCCTTTTCGAATATGTAACAATCTGATGCATATGGAGATTTGTTCACTGAGTTTGATGTTTGGATTTGTTGATCACTTCAGATTATTGGCAATGGCTCATCTGTATGTTATACCCTGCTTATTTGGGAGGATATAACATTCAGATAAGCCATTATCTTATCATTATTATTATTATTATTATGTTATATCCTGCTTATCTGTATGTTATATCCTGCTTATTTGGGAGGTGGCAAGTATTGGGCCAGATGTCCTACTTGCCAAAAGGAATGCGAAGCGGTGCGGTGGCCTCTCGCTTCCTGGTGTAGTGATCGCCGCGGGTCCACCAAGACCTTAGCATATGGCCGCTCCTATGCAAATGTGTCCGCAGCAGCACCTTCTCGTGGTACCTCCTGTTTTTTACAAAGTCTGCTGCAGGGGCGACCGGGTTCCTGGCGGTATAACCGGGTGGGTCGATTGGACTCGTTAGCCTTGGCTGGCAGCCAATCTAGGAGAAGGACAACTCTGATTTCAAACCCGGGTAGATAAGCTAGTTAGCCTTGACAGGCAGTTCATCTAGGAGAAGGTAACTCTGATTTCAAACCCAGGTAGATGAAGCTTGTTAGACTTGTCAGCCAGTTCATCTAGGACAGGGGTCAGCAACCTTTTTGACATGAAGTGCCAATTTGAAATGTTCAGTGTATTAGTGTTCCATATTAACTTTTTTTTAAGATCTCAATCAGGACATTGTAATGACCATTTTAACTAATCTTGTTCATCAGCAATAAACGTATGCACTTCAGAAAGTAAGGAAGAGGTTTGACAAAGGAGCAAGTTTCACTGTTTACTTAAGTCTGCTACTCACTCACAACACATGCGCACACCCCCCCCCCAAAAAAACAGCAACTATTATCATGGCAACCTAGCATTTCAAAACCCTGCTTTCAATTCAATAATTTACCAAGTGCATTGGGAGCAAAAAGGGAGATTCAAGTGTAACAAACAGAAATACCAGTAGGCTACTATACAAGAATGCTGCCATCCTCATGAGAACATCCACATCTGAGCTGGGGGAAAAAAAGAGATGAACAGCTAGCCTACATGCAAACCCAAGTGTAAGCTACTGCAAATAAACATGCCTACCAGTCAGTGTGATCCCTGGCCCTGCTTTGCTTTGTTGAGGTCCTTTATCTCAGGATTGTAGTTGGGCACTTTAAGTTGCACACATGCTTCGGTGTGGTCGGTTGTCAGACAACTGTGGGAGGGGCTGAGCGTGTAGTGCATGTGCGAGAATATCTGGTCACAGAGGTACGCTGATCCGAAGACTGTCAGCAAAGCCACCGCAGTGTTCCAGAGACAGCTGAACTTCTCCGGTACAGATGCCCAGCAGGTGAGGATGCAGGTTCCGTGATGTTGCACTGCCGTGGTTTCTAGTTGTTTCCACAGCTCTGCAAACTTGGTCACCCACAGCGTTGAACTCTTCTGCTCAATCAGCTGCATTTTCATGTCCTGTGTATCCAACCAGTCTGTCAGAGATAAGTCCCACTCTGTGTTCGAATTACGTGGGAGCCAATGGGAGCTGAGCTCCCATGAAGGAGACATTAGCTCCCTTGAAAGCTGTAAAACTCTAGATCTGTGGGGGTCTCTAACAAAATATTTTAAAAAACATTATTTGATCACAAATAATGTATCTTTAAATGTTATTTGATTCTTTATGTTAGTGAAATAAATTGTTTTAAATAAATATGTTTTCGAAAAGAACTACGCACCATTATTCGTCTGTGAATAGGACATTTGGCTGCACTTCACCACCGAGACACTGTGGGGCGCT
Source organism: Lampris incognitus (assembly GCF_029633865.1). Taxonomy (NCBI): domain Eukaryota; kingdom Metazoa; phylum Chordata; class Actinopteri; order Lampriformes; family Lampridae; genus Lampris; species Lampris incognitus. The sequence continues at coordinate 41,210,200 of NC_079216.1, forward strand.
GTAGGATAGCCTAAAGCAACCTTGGTTTTGGGAAACTCGGTATGCTTGAAACGTTGACAGGGGCGCCAAGGTGCGGAGATGGAACGTTATTAATGTTGTCTTAATATTGTCTTAGCTAGTCACATCAGGTAATGTGCAATATTTTTCACCATGCCTCCTCCTCGGCCACCAAAAAGACAGCTCACTGCAAGCCTGCTGGACTTTGGTTTTAACAGCTCAAAAGCTAAAAAAGTTGCTGATTCAGAAAAAGTCAGCGACGTTAACGTTAGCTCGGCTGCTGCTAGCAACATTTCTGAAGAGGTCTCCACCACCATTGACGTTAACGAGGTAAGGCTTGATCAAGTCATTTTGCATTTTCTACAGAAAAGCATGGCTCGCTAACACTCTTTCAGATTAATTTTGAATTTCCCGTTTAGTTAGCAGTGTTTAGTATACGTTAATGCACATTTATGTAAACTAACGTTATGCCTTCCTATAGGTTCGCCTGGGCTCTAATGTTAGTACAACTACTAACGTCGAGAGTGGGACCACAGATGGATACGTTGGACTTCCTTGTCACTGGCCGCTGTGCCATGGATTTGCCATTTACGTGTGTGAGTGAGTGTTAGTGATCTCGACTCTCGAAGTAAGCAACTAATTATCCTTGATTTTAACACGGCAACTGTTTTTTGTTTTGTTTTGGGTAAAATAAAAATATTGTTATATATTTTATATATAATAGGCCTATATAATATCCAGTCATACACTGTAATAAAAAAAGTCCCATCGCTTTGTGGGCATGAATTGAGTGCATGCGTACATCTTTTTTGCCCTGTTTTTGGAGACCCCCACGAAGCTGAGTTTATAAATCGAACCCTGTCATGTCCATCAAAGCTGTCAGGCTTGATCAAGAAAGAGAACATGGGTCCATACTTCTGAAAGTCCTGAAATCGTGTTGTGAACTCCGACTCAAGCTCGCGCATGCATGTATTCGCCTAGTTCAGCGGTGCTGCTGCTCATGTCGTGCTGTGAGGACAGCTCCCTTACGTGTCTGAGGTAGCGGAAAGTGGAGGTAGCAATATCGCTTGAAAAGAGTGCTAGCTTGCCGACAAAAGTCGTCCATGTTTCGAACATGTCCAAAACAGTTTGCCCTGCACCTTGCAGTCAGAGATTGAGCTCGTTGAGGTGTCCCGTAATATCGTGAGAAACACAAGTTTCACAACCCACTTCTCGTCCTCTAGTTCGGTGTAGTCTTGGCCTTTTTCAGCCAGGAAGGCCTTTATGGCATCAAAGCAGCCGACAAACCGCACCAAAACCTTTCCGCAGCTTAGTCACCTAACCACTGCGTGGAGAGGGATATCTTTGTAAACTCAGTCCATTTCCGCGAGCAGGGACTGGAACTGTCGGTGTGTCAGTGCAGAGCTCTTAACTATGAAGTTAACAACCTTTACCACCATAGCCATAACCTCAGTAAAATCTGATTTTGACATCTTTGCACAGAGGTTTTCTTGGTGAATAATGCAGTGGAGTTTCATGATGGGGTGACCAACTTCTTCCTCGATTAATCTGACAGCTCCCCTCTGTTTCCTGACCATGGCAGGAGCACCATCTGTTGTCGCTGCGAAGATCTTCCTGATGTCAATTCCTCGCTCCTCAAAATGTTCCATAAACACATTGGCTATGTCCTCACCTTTTGTTGTGTCACACATTGGCTTTAAGCAGCAGAACTCCTCTCTTACAGCTGAATAATCACAATATCTTGCCATGACTGCCAAACGTGGCATGTCATTTACGTCGGTGCTCTCGTCAAGGGCTATGCTAAACACCACCGCATCTTTCAGCCCAGCTGTTGCTGCTCATTGACATTATGTGCCATCTCCTCGATGTGCCGCTCTACGGATTGTCCTGTATTCTTGCCTTGATTGCTTCTCTGTTTGGTAAGCCGTCAAACAGAACATTTGAGGTACACAGAAAAGCCTCCTTGATATAATCACCATCAGTGAATGGCTTTCCGCGTTTAGTGATAGAGAGTAATGCGATAGCTCGTTTCGGTCGCATGGTTTTTAGCTGTTCCAGCGGCAAAGAGTTTGAGCTTGCTTTCCATAACTGGACACTGCACGTCTGATGGATTCTGCCTTGTCTGCCTGATCTTAGAACATTTTCTCGTGCTTTGTCTCGAAATGGCGTTTAACACTTGACGTTCGGCAAACAATGTTTTCAAAACAAAAAGCACACACAGAACGGTCCTTCTGAGGAACAAAACCATACTCCTCTGTCCATGAGGGATGGAAAGGCTGAACATCTCCTTTAGCTAGCGGGGCTGCCATAGTGCCATTACCGATCTTGAATTGCTGCACTGCACTATGAGCGGGAGGCGAATTTTCGAAATGGCAGGGGAAGGTTAATTCATATTCATGAAAGCGCTACCTGATTGGCCGCTGAAACGTGGCCACTCTGACATTCGAGCGGGAGACTTCAGGCCATGAGCAAAAGGCTGTGACATCAATCATACTGACAGGCCGCGCAGCCAATGCAGCTGCGAGGGCACTTAAACATTTCTTTAAAAAAAAAACTCACTCTCTTGCCCGCGTGCCAATGATTACGCTGCTGCGTGCCAGTAGTGGCAAGCGTGCAATAGGTTGCCAACCCCGGATTTAGGAGAAGGAAAACTGATTCAAAACCTCCGCTGCGTTGCGGGTATACTCATCTATGGGAAAGGCTTCGGGAAGAAACACTGAGGAAAAATCTGCATCCGTCTCCATTGCCAGTCGTCTCGCTAGTCTTGCCACAGGTAGTAGGTGGTCTTGGACGAGAGAGTGGGGTTGATGATGTGCAACTCTTCCTCAGTTTAATCACTGCACAAGTCATCAGTCGTCCATCACAGGGTGACTACATGGTCCTCGTCGCTGCGACGGATGAATAACGAATAACATCCTGCTTATGTACTACTACTACTACTTTCGGCTGCTCCCGTTAGGGGTCGCCACAGCGGATCATCCGTTTCCATTTCTTCCTGTCTTCTGCGTCTTCCTCTGTCACACCAGCCACCTGCATGTCTTCCCTCACCACATCCATAAACCTTCTCTTTGGCCTTCCTCTTCTCCTCTTCCCTGGCAGCTCCATATTCAGCATCCTTCTCCCAATATACTCAGCATCTCTCCTCCACACATGTTCAAGCCATCTCAATCTTGCCTCTCTTGCTTTGTCTCCAAACCGTCCAACCTGAGCAGTCCCTCTAATATAATTGTTCCTAATCCTGTCCCTCTTCGTTACTCCAAGTGAAAATCTTAGCATCTTCAACTCTGCCACCTCCAGCTCCGCCTCCTGTCTTTTCGTCAGTGCCACTGTCTCCAAACCATATAACATAGCTGGTCTCACAACCATCTTGTAAACTTTCCGTTTAACTCTTGCTGATACCCTTCTGTCGCAAATCACTCCTGACACACTTCTCCACCCACTCCAACCTGCCTGCACTCTCTTCTTCACCTCTCTACTGCACTCCCCGTTACTTTGGACAGTTGACCCCAAGTATTTAAACTCAAATGCCTTTGTCACCTCCACTCCTTGCATCCTGACCATTCCACTGTCCTCTCTCTCATTCACGCATAAGTATTCCGTCTTGCTCCTACTGACTTTCATTCCTCTTCTCTCCAGTGCATACCTCCACCTCTCCAGGCTCTCCTCAACCTGCACCCTACTCTCGCTACAGATCACAATGTCATCCGCGAACATCATCGTCCATGGAGACTCCTGCCTGATCTTGTCCGTCAACCTGTCCATCACCATTGCAAACAAGAAAGGGCTCCGAGCCGATCCTTGATGTAATCCCACCTCCACCTTGAACCCATTTGTCATTCCAACCGCACACCTCACCATTGTCAAACTTCCCTCATACGTATCCTGCACCACTCCTACATACTTCTCTGCAACTCCTGACTTCCTCATACAATACCACACCTCCTCTCTCGGCACTCTGTCATAAGCTTTCTCTAAATCTACAAAGACACAATGCAACTCTTTCTGGCCTTCTCTATACTTCTCAATCAACATTCTCAAAGCAAACATCGCATCTGTGGTGCTCTTTGTGGCATGAAACCATACTGCTGCTCGCTGATCGTCACCTCTCCTCTTAACCTAGCTTCTATTACTCTTTCCCAAATCTTCATGCTGTGGCTGATCAACTTTATACCTCTGTAGTTGTTACAGTTCTGCACATCGCCCTTGTTCTTGAAAATCGGTACCAGTGTGCTTCTTCTCCACTCCTCAGGCATCCTCTCACTTTCCAGGATTGTGTTAAACAATCTAGTTAAAAACTCCACTGCCATCTCTCCTAAACATCTCCATGCCTCCACAGGTATGTCATCGGGACCAACTGCCTTTCCATTCTTCATCCTCTTCATAGCTGCCCTCACTTCCTCCTTGCTAATCTGCTGAACTTCCTGATTCACTATCCCTACATCATCCAACCTTCTCTCTCTCTCATTTTCTTCATTCATCAGCCCCTCAAAGTATTCCTTCCACCTTCTTAGCACACTCTCCTCGCTTGTCAGCACATTTCCATCTCTATCCTTAATCGCCCTAACTTGCTGCACATCCTTTGCAGCTTGGTCCCTCTGTCTAGCCAATCGGTACAAGTCCTTTTCTCCTTCCTTAGTGTCTAATCTGTCATACAACTCACCATACGCCTTTTCCTTTGCCTTTGCCACCTCTCTCTTTGCTTTACGCTGCATCTCCTTGTACTCCTGTCTACTTTCCTCATCTCTCTTACTATCCCACTTCTTCTTTGCCAACCTTTTCCTCTGTATAATTTGCTGTACTTCCTCATTCCACCACCAAGTCTACTTGTCTTCCTTCCTCTGTCCTGATGACACACCAAGTACCTTCCTAGCTGTCTCCCTCACTATTTCTGCAGTGGTTGTCCAGCCATCTGGCAACTCTTCACTACCATCCAGTGCCTGTCTTAACTCCTGCCTGAACTCCACACAACAGTCTTCCTTCTTCAACTTCCACCATTTGATCTTCGGCTGTGTCTTCACTCGCTTCCTCTTCTTGGTCTCCAAAGTCATCCTACAGACCACCATCCGATGCTGCCTAGCTACATTCTCCCCTGTCACCACCTTGGAGTCTCCAATCCCTTTTAGATGGCGCCTTCTACATACGATATAGTCCACCTGTGTGCACTTTCCTCCACTCTTGTACGTCACCCTGTGTTCCTCCCTCTTCTTGAAATATGTATTCACCACAGCCATTTCCATCCTTTTCGCAAAATCGACCACCATCTGTCCTTCCACATTTCTCTTCTTGACTCCATACCTTCCCATCACCTCCTCATCACCTCTGTTCCCTTCACCAACATGTCCATTGAAGTCCGCTCCAATCACCACTCTCTCCTCCTTGGGTACCCTCTCCACCATGTCGTCCAACTCACTCCAGAATTCTTCTTTTTCATCCATCTCACAACCAACTTGCGGGGCATATGCGCTGATAACATTCAGCAATAAACCTTCAATTTCCAGCTTCATACTCATCACTCTGTCTGACACTCTCTTCACCTCCAGCACGCTCTTGACATACTCTTCCTTCAGAATTACCCCTACCCCATTACTCCTCCCATTCACACCATGGTAGAAGAGTTTGAACCCACCTCCAATACTCCTGGTCTTACTCCCCTTCCACCTGGTCTCTTGCACACACAGTATGCCTACCTTTCTTCTTTCCATCATGTCAGCCAGCTCTCTCCCTTTACCAGTCATAGTGCCAACATTCAAAGTTCCAACTCTCACCTCCACATGCCTACCCTTCCTCCTCTCTAGCTGCCTCTGGACATGCTTTCCCCCTCTCCTTCTCCTTCGCCCAACAGTAGCATAGTTTCCACCGACACCCTGCTGGTTAACAGTACCGGTGGCGGTCGTTGGTAACCCGGGCCTCGACCGATCCGGTATCTAAGTCTTATTTATGATCCGCATATTTGATTTGGCAAAGATTTTACGCCGGATGCCCTTCCTGACGCAACCCTCCCCATTTGTCCGGGCTTGGGACCGGCACTAAGGATGCACTGGCTTGTGCATCCTCAGTGGCTGGGTTAACATCCTGCTTATGTACATGTTCGAAATAAATCATCATCGTCATGACCCCTAATATGAACAAGATTCAACTGAAAATTTCAGAAAACCTCTTAAGGTTTGTTTATGTTTATGTCAGCTGAAATATGAAGAAATTATGATTCTTATAATGTAATTCAGCTGATTTTCCCTTTAATTTCTCAAAAACTGTACGGTAAAATAACTCCATCTCCAAATTGTCAATGTTTTACAATTTACTTTGAGGTGACTTTACCTGTACAGTAATGTACAGTGACGCTACTTACATTTTATGTGGTCACAGGAACATTTTGAACACTTCCACTGTGCGTTTCAGCATCTTTATGCATGCTCAATAATCCAGGTAAAGACGAGGCGTCGTGGTGGGTGTGAACATGACTGACAGCCACGAGAACTATCCAATCTAAATAGATCAAAAAACATTAAACCAATACCAATTTGCTGCCAATAAAAGTGGGAGTGTCTGGAGCGCCTCATGGAAAATCTGAAGAAACCAATTAGACAGCAGCCTCAGGTCACCTGCTCTCCACAAATTTGAGGGCTTACATAAAGGTATCGTTTGGCCGGTGCCCCTCACCCAGGAAGTATATATATTCAGAGAGAAATCAACCAAATACCATATGGAGCCAATATTTAATGGCTGCTGACAGGCGCTCACAGACTGAAAACCACTTTTATTTCATAATTATTTGCATTATACAACCAAATTAACACGTTTAAGTAGATTTTCCTCTCTTGATATTGGAAGAGGGTGGCGCCCCAGCGCCCTATACTGGCCAACTGCCACCGCCATCAGCCGTGTGCTCAAGATCAGACTGGAGACATTTGTAGTCTGTAGATAGAAATAGGGCGTCCGACAAAAACGGTGTGCTGCCTCGCAGTGTGCAGCGCTGCGTCGCTCGCGGACAGTTAGGACATTCCAATAGAAAATAAACCAGTTAAACTGATTTTGTTGCTGACGGTCGCTCGCGTCGCATTCAGTTAGGACACAGTGTAAAGCATACGTGCGCTTTAGGAAAGTGCGCGTGCGAGCTATAAAACGACTCGCACGTATAAAAAAAAATTACGTCCATGTCACCTCCCGTGCTCTAGATATACACTTTGTACTGATAACAAAATGACATTTGAGGCATTGAGAGTATGGTGATGTCTTAAGGGTGACAAAAACTGTAGAATGTCAGTTGTAGCAGTGTAACAAACTTAAAACCGAAAGAATGTATTTCAGCCAGGGGTGTACAGAGAACGGTCAGGTCATGGTTCGGTCAGTGAGGTCAGGCTCCAGGCGACTAGGGAGGACATCCTCCTGAGGATAAACAGACAGTAAGCAAAACGTAAAGCAGACGCCAATGCTGTTCTGCAGCGGATTAGAGTCTTGCCTGCACCGCAACCTCTTCCCGTCCTAACTGTCAAAGATACATACACTACCGTTCAAAAGTTTGGGGTCACATTGAAATGTCCATATTTTTGAAGGAAAAGCACTGTACTTTTCAATGAAGATAACTTTAAACTAGTCTTAACTTTAAAGAAATACACTCTATACATTGCTAATGTGGTAAATGACTATTCTAGCTGCAAATGTCTGGTTTTTGGTGCAATATCTACATAGGTGTATAGAGGCCCATTTCAAGCAACTATCACTCCAGTGTTCTAATGGTACAATGTGTTTGCTCATTGGCTCAGAAGGCTAATTGATGATTAGAAAACCCTTGTGCAATCATGGTCACACATCTGAAAACAGTTTAGCTCGTTACAGAAGCTACAAAACTGACCTTCCTTTGAGCAGATTGAGTTTCTGGAGCATCACATTTGTGGGGTCAATTAAACGCTCAAAATGGCCAGAAAAAGAGAACTTTCATCTGAAACTCGACAGTCTATTCTTGTTCTTAGAAATGAAGGCTATTCCATGCGAGAAATTGCTAAGAAATTGAAGATTTCCTACACCGGTGTGTACTACTCCCTTCAGAGCACAGCACAAACAGGCTCTAACCAGAGTAGAAAAAGAAGTGGGAGGCCGCGTTGCACAACTGAGCAAGAAGATAAGTACATTAGAGTCTCTAGTTTGAGAAACAGACGCCTCACAGGTCCCCAACTGGCATCTTCATTAAATAGTACCCGCAAAACACCAGTGTCAACATCTACAGTGAAGAGGCGGCTGCGGGATTCTGGGCTTCAGGGCAGAGTGGCAAAGAAAAAGCCATATCTGAGACTGACCAATAAAAGAAAAAGATTAAGATGGGCAAAAGAACACAGACATTGGACAGAGGAAGACTGGAAAAAAGTGTTGTGGACGGATGAATCCAAGTTTGAGGTGTTTGGATCACAAAGAAGAACGTTTGTGAGATGCAGAACAAATGAAAAGATGCTGGAAGAATGCCTGACGCCATCTGTTAAGCATGGTGGAGGTAATGTGATGGTCTGGGGTTGCTTTGGTGCTGGTAAGGTGGGAGATTTGTACAGGGTAAAAGGGATTCTGAATAAGGAAGGCTATCACTCCATTTTGCAACGCCATGCCATACCCAGTGGACAGCGCTTGATTGGAGCCAATTTCATCCTACAACAGGACAATGACCCTAAACACACCTCCAAATTGTGCAAGAACTATTTAGAGCAGAAGCAGGCAGCTGGTATTCTATCGGTAATGGAGTGGCCAGCGCAGTCACCAGATCTGAACCCCATTGAGCTGTTGTGGGAGCAGCTTGACCGTATGGTACGCAAGAAGTGCCCATCCAACCAATCCAACTTGTGGGAGCTGCTTCTGGAAGCGTGGGGTGCAATTCCTCCAGATTACCTCAACAAATTAACAGCTAGAATGCCAAAGGTCTGCAATGCTGTAATTGCTGCAAATGGAGGATTCTTTGACGAAAGCAAAGTTTGATGTAAAAAAAATCTTATTTCAAATACAAATCATTATTTCTAACCTTGTCAATGTCTTGACTCTATTTTCTATTCATTTCACAACATATGGTGGTGAATAAGTGTGACTTTTCATGGAAAACACAAAATTGTTTGGGTGACCCCAAACTTTTGAACGGTAGTGTACCTACAAAGGTCTCAACGTCCAGATGGCAGCAGCATTTGGATCTAACGCCTTCAAATAATGTGTTGGGGGAGAGATTGCTCTCACCCCCTGGAGCCCAACCAGAAAAGAACTGCGAACAAATTTGACCAGAGCCAGTGCAAATATAAATGTAAATATGAAGAGGGAAACTTCTGGACATTAATGACAGAGGAGGCCATCCATGCTCCTCTGAGCAATGAAGCCAGGATGGTGGCGGAGGAGTGCAGGTCCGAAAGCGGGAGGACCAGCTCCGCCAAGACCAGTGACTCTTCAGTCAGTCTGAGATCTGTTTTTGAGACCCCCACAGAGCTTCAGAGTAATTTACAATGGGGAGACCTGCTGAGGTGTCAACCTCAAAGCCAGTTTTCACTCCCACTCCTCCCCCTGCTGCCAACAAGCCCAGGAGGTAGTGACTCACCCCTGGAGAGTCCTGAAGCCTGTCAACAGAACAGGTTTGTTCCTCTTTTGACAAACAACCATTGATTGTATAAGAGTGAACAGTTTGACACTATTCACTCTCACAGTGCTGTTTTGATACCAAACTATCACTATTTCACTTGCCACCATCTTGCTCAATAGTTGCACAGTAGTTGAAAATTGGAACCACTCAGCACAGTAAAGACTGGAAATGGAGCAGCGTGTCCTAATTCATGCCTGCCTGTTATGCACATGCACCTCACATTGTACTGAGCTGCTTATTGCTAGCAATGGCCCTACCACACCGTTTTGAATATCATCAACTATAACATCTATCAAAATCAATTATCTAAAAGGTAAATATTGGTAGGGACATTAACATGATAGGAAATAGTTAAAATAACAGAATACACTTGAGGAAAACATGTTTGACATTTAGATTTTTTTTTTTAAATTTAGCCCATGCGCCGTTCATTTGCATGCGTGTGGACAGAGTTTCAAGTCTTGCTGGAAACAGCCACTAGAAGGCACTAGAGATGTTTTGCCTCTCTTCAAAAGCGCCCATGTTGACCACTTCTTATACCACTCTATGCATACAACCAAGAAAATTAGAGTGTATAGAGGAATACGGATGGACACCATGAAATGAAATTACAGTTGCCCTACTTGAGTAACATAGGATAGCAAAATCAGTGGTATCTTTTAAATTGGTTGCTTCAAGCTCTCCAAAGGGAATCCTTGTATGGTTTCTTGTATGTGGACGTATGTGTGTGCTGGGTGTAGGTCTGTGTGAATGTGTGTGTAGGGAAGTGTTTTTTCTCCCTCCATGCTTGTTCTTTGAATTGTATGATTGAATTTCTTTGGACTAATTTTGCTTTGTTGCCCTGGCCTCTATTCGTGCAATTTAGTGGACAAATTGAAAATCGTTAGTGTGTATGCATAAAGTTATAAATAACAACGATAACAATCGCACAGAAAACATCCTTCTGAATATCTTCACCTGTTTTGGAGAGGGGACTTGTTTAATTTGTTCATATTACACTACAAAACCATATTTAAAAAAAAACACCCTACTAATTTACTGTAAAACTACCTGATAAATATAACGTATTTCAAAACAGGGACACATTCAATGTCTTCTTAATGAAAATATTATTATGGCATAGTAATAATAAAAAATGTCTGAAAATGTTATTTACAAATGAGTTTTTAATAGTGATTAAAAAGAGTTTTTCGTTAATTAGTTCAGCCTACTGAGAAGACTGACAGAAACAGAGAATGAGTGGACGCAGACGAGCCATGAATTCAGAACAATAAAACATCTTGTCCTTACTTGGCCGGTAGGCCAATGGTGGACACAGCAGAGGATGCTGAACAGCAGCCGGTCAGACAGCTGGCCCTGCCCAATCCCAATGAGAGCCTTTCACTCACCTTTAACCTCATCAGCTCAGACAACTGGTGAGGCTCAGAGATAGCAGTAATGGGGAAAGATTCAGGTTTTCAACAGTAACAATAACCTTGTTATTAAAGAAAATATGCATTTTTTTGTGCACGGAATATGTATAAGGAACAGTTTGTATTTTGTCAAGTCTATCCCTATTCTATACTCACTGCTCATGGTGGGTTTCATTTTCACAGTAATCTGTGGGCGTACAAATCAGGCTCACCATCGAGAATTAAATGCAATTGATGGGGGGAAAATCCACTCTCCTTATTCAGTGCAAAAAAAGCACTCCACTGTTCAGCCAAAGCTAATATCATTGAACCGCAGTCTATCATAGCAAATTCAATGGCCATTTAAGAAATTTAATGTTGGTGTTACTGCAGAATTCCCTCTTGCCATTTGCTTTTATTGTGTTACCTCCTGCAATACAACTGGCCTACAAATGATTACCAGCAGGAGTCATTCCACCAAGGGACAGCAAAGGAAACACTAAGAGGGAATTTAGCATTAAAAATTACAGTACTTTTTATTTAAAATGACCACCTGAATTCGCTATGATTGACTGCTGTAGCATCATGTTAGTATTGGCTGAACCATGGAGGGCTTTTCTGCACTGAACAAGGATTTTGGATTTGTTCCCCATTGATTGCATTAAGCTCTAGATTGGGTGGCAAGCTAGATCTGTCTGTTCAGTGTGAAGAAAAGGGTGGATGGATGACTGTGAAAATGAAACCCACCTATGTACTACACTCACCGGCCACTTTATTAGGCACACCTGTCCAACTGCTCGTTAACGCAAATTTCTAATCAGCCAATCACATGGCAGCAACTCAATGCATTTAGGCATGTAGACATGGTCAAGACGATCTGCTGCAGTTCAAACTGAGCATCAGAATGGGGAAGAAAGGTGATTTAAGTGACTTTGAACGTGGCATGGTCTGAGTATTTCAGAAACTGCTGATCTACTGGGATTTTCACGCACAACCATCTCTAGGGTTTACAGAGAATGGTCCGAAAAAGAGAAAATATCCAGTGAGCGGCAGTTCTGTGGGCGAAAATGCCTTGTTGATGCCAGAGGTCAGAGGAGAATGGCCAGACTGGTTCGAGCTGATAGAAAGGCAACAGTAACTCAAATAACCACTCATTACAACCGAGGTATGCAGAAGAGCATCTCTGAACGCACAACACGTCGAACCTTGAGGCAGATGGGCTACAGCAGCAGAAGACCACACCGGGTGCCACTCCTGTCAGCTAAGAACAGGAAACTGAGGCTACATTTTGCACAGGCTCACCAAAATTGGACAATAGAAGATTGGAAAAACGTTGCCTGGTCTGATGAGTCTCGATTTCTGCTGCGACATTCGGATGGTAGGGTCAGAATTTGGCGTCAACAAGATGAAAGCATGGATCCATCCTGCCTTGTATGAACGGTTCAGGCTGGTGGTGGTCGTGTAATGGTGTGGGGGATATTTTCATGGCACACTTTGGGCCCCTTAGTACCAATTGAGCATTGTGTCAACGCCACAGCCTACCGGGGTATTGTTGCTGACCATGTCCATCCCTTTATGACCACAGTGTTCCCATCTTCTGATGGCTACTTCCAGCAGGATAACGCGCCATGTCATAAAGCTCGAATCATCTCAGACTGGTTTCTTGAACATGACAATGAGTTCACTGTACTCAAATGGCCTCCACAGTCACCAGATCTCAATCCAATAGAGCACATTTGGGATGTGGTGGACCGGGAGATTCGCATCATGGATGTGCAGCCGACAAATCTGCAGCAACCGCGTGATGCTATCATGTCAATATGGACCAAACTCTCTGAGGAATGTTTCCAGTACCTTGTTGAATCTATGCCACGAAGGATTAAGGCAGTTCTGAAGGCAAAAGGGGGTCCAACCCGGTACTAACAAGGTGTACCTAATAAAGTGGCCGGTGAGTGTATATGAGCAGTTTGTATAAAATAGTAGTAGACTATTCTCACCCCGTGGACCCACCACCCACAGGGATAAGCATTGGGGTAGGGTGCAATGCAGGCTGGGCAGCAGGCAAAGGCGGGGACCAGGGTGTGCCGACTTCCGACATCGCAGACTGGTCCAGGAGGACCAACTGGAAGGACACCCTCGGGGTAGACCCAGAACTTGCTGGAGGGACTACATGTCCATTCTGGCCTGAGAACACCTTGGGATCCCCCAGGAGGAGCTGGAGGGCATTGTTGGGGAGAGGGACATCTGGAGTGCCCTACTTAGCTTGCTGCCACCACGACCTGACCCCGTAGAAGCGGCTGACGAAAAATGAGAGAGTAGTAGACTTGAAAAATCAGAATTATTCCTTCAAATTATGTTAAGTGCAATTCAATAACTGTTGTCCACACAACTCAGGGAGAAGAATATAGATGGACTAAAACAAAGCACCACACACAAATATGGAGGCCCTGAGTTCATGAGAGCTGCATAGCTATCGCATAACAGGTAATATTTCCATTTACTTTAGCCAGTTTTGTGTGTTTCTTTAGCCACATTTGCATGAGACAATGATGATTCTGTCAGCACTGTGACCTCTTGTTGATTTCAGTCAACATACAGGTGAGGAACTTGTGCTCTGCAGTGTCATACGAAGCTATAATCACCCTCAGTGACATGTTTGTCCACCTCCAAAAGTCAATGGACTGCAAGCAGAGAAGATGACCCACTTACTGCTGCTTAAAACTAGGGATTTTAGTTCCTTCATCTGTCAGGAGGCAAATCTTGCTTTGGAGAGGATGGTATGGAACTGCAGCCCTGGATATGTCTTGAAGGCACTGTTCAATGGAGGACTTAGGTATGGAGAAACAAAAAAAGGCAAAATTGAAGTGGCCAAACTATATCAACAGGAGAAATTGCAGCATCATCTGTGAATGCAAAGAAACAAGGAGTATACACAAGCTTCATCAGGTTGCTACATCTTTGTCCTTCTGCAGCCAAAGTAAAGTCACAGTGAGAGGGAGTACTGCATTACATCTGTGTCTGCTCGCAGAGATCCTTGGGGCAACTCAAGTCCTTTCGGGGAAGAGGGCATTTACTGACCGCTTCCTGATGGCCTTTAGTAAAATGTCACTAAACCTTGCCCAGGAAGTGAGGTGAGATCGCTTGAATTAATGCTTGGATAATGTTTGGATAGTTGGGTAGTAAAGTTCAGAAGTGTATTTTCCTTGGTTCTGTAGATAAGTGGTAACTGTGAAAAAAATGTTTTGTTGTTCTTTGTTAATACGTCTGATTTTTTGGTCATGTATCTGCACTCAGAGAAACATAAATTCTATTTGTTCACAGGCACTATGGCCACAAAATTCTTCAAAAACTTGATGGCCACAGGGATTTCCCAAAAATGTGGGGAAAAATGGTCCCCCAGAAGGAGAGGGACTCCCTCCGTATGGTGATTAGTAAACTGAATGCAAGGTAAAATAGCCCTCCACTCTAAGTGAACAGGAGGGTCATCCACAGCTCGACATACAATTTATGAAACTGAACCATGAAACAATGTTTCATTCTTGTTTGCAGAAAATGAATTCAGCAGAGGACCGCCTGAGAAGATGAGATTTGGGCGGCATGGTGGCCCAGTGGTTAGCGCCGTCACCTCAGAGCAAGAAGATCCTGGGTTCAAACCCCCTAGGGTTGTTCAACCTTGGGGGTCTTCGCAGGTCGTCCTCTGTGTGGAGTTTGCATTTTCTCCCCGTGTCTACGGTGGGTTTTCTCCGGGTGCTCCGGTTTCCCCAACCACCAAAAGAAATGTGCACGTTAGGGTTTATGCTCCTGTCTGTGCCCCTGACCAAGGCAATGGGAAAAGAACTGGAGTTGGTCCCAGGGCGCAGCATGAAGGTGGCAGCCCACTGCTCCTAGCTACGCAGATCACAGCTAGGATGCAGTTACTGAATATCCCCAAGGGGATTAATAAGGGAAACTTAATTATTTACTTGAGGAACACGTTGTTTTATTTAAGACAGAATTTATGAACAATATTTAAAATGTATGGGAAAGAGTAATAGAAGCTAGGTTAAGAGGAGAGGTAATGATTAGTGAGCAGCAGTATAGTTTCATGCCATGGAAGAGCACTACAGATGCAATGTTTGCTTTGAGAACGTTGACTGAGAAGTATAGAGAAGGCCAGAAAGATTTACATTGTGTATTTGTGGATTTAGAGAAAGCATATCTGGAATCAGGAACACTTTGTCATTTCACCTCATGTACTTGCACACATGGAGTGAAACGAAATAGTGTTTCCCCCAGCCCACAGCAGTGCAACATACAGACAAAAACAAATTCAAGAGCTACAAGAACACACATATTCAAACTAACACATATATCCAAACCAAAAAAAAAAAAAAAACACTGTCCAACAAATGCCAGCCAGGATGACTGTCGGGACCACCGGTCTGCATGGGCTAGCAGTTAGCCTAGCCTGACCCGATTACGCATCCTGTCAGATCGCCCTCCATGTTTCCTCCTCAGGTGCAGCATATGACAGGGTGCTGAGAGAGGAGGTGTGGTATTGTATGAGAAAGTCGGGAGTTGTAGAGATGTAGGAGTGGTGCAGGATATGAATGAGGGAAGTGTGACAGTGGTGAGGTGTGCGGTTGGAATGACAGATGGGTTCAAGGTGGAGGTGGGATTACATCAAGGATCGGCTCTGAGCCCTTTCTTGTTTGCAATGGTGATAGACAGGTTGACGGACGACATCAGGCAGGAGTCTCTGTGGACTCTGATGTTTGTGGATGACATTGTGATCTGTAGCGAGAGTAGGGTGCAGGTTGAGGAGAGCCTGGAGAGGTGGAGGTATGCACTGGAGAGAAGAGGAAGGAAAGCCAATAGGAGCAAGTCGGAATACATATGCGTGAATGAGAGGGAGGACAGTGGAATAGTGGGGATGCAAGGAGTAGAGGTGACGAAGGCATATGAGTTTAAATACTTGGGGTCAACTGTCCAAAGTAACGGGGAATGCAGAAAAGAGGTGAAGAACAGAGTGCAGGCAGGGTGGAGTGGGTGGAGAAGAGTGTCAGGAGTGATTTGCAACAGAAGGGTACCAGCAAGAGTTAAAGGGAAGGTTTACAAGATGGTTGTGAGACCAGTTATGTTATATGGTTTGGAAACAGTGGCACTGACGAAAAGACAGGAGGCGGAGCTGGAGGTGGCACAGTTGAAGATGCTAAGATTTTCATTGGGAGTGACAAAAGAGGACAGGATTAGAAACGAGTATATTAGAGGGACAGTTCGGGTTGGACGGTTTGGAGACAAAACAAGAGAGGCGAGATTGAGATGTGTTGAGGGGAGATGCTGGGTATATCGGGAGAAGGATGCTGAATATGGAGCTGTCAGGGAAGAGGAAAAGAGGAAGGCCAAATAGGGGGTTTACGGATGTGGTGAGAGAGGACATGCAGGTGGCTGGTGTGACAGAGGAAGATGCAGCGGACACAAAGAAATCGAAACGGATGATCAGCTGTGGCAACCCCTAACAGGAGCAGCCGAAAGTAGTAGTAGTAGTAGATTAAAATTATCGGTACTAGCCACAACGCACATAACTAAGTAAGCCTTCTCCATACTTCTCAATCAACATTCTCAAAGCAAACATCACATTTTTAGTGCTCTTTCGTGGCATGAAACCATACTGCTGCTCGCTAGTCATCACCTCTCCTCTTAACCTAGCTTCGATTACTCTTTCCCATATCTTCATGCTGTGGGTAATCAACTTTATACCTCAGTAGTTGCTACAGTTCTGTACATTGCCCTTGTTTTTGAAAATCGGTATCAGTGTGCTTCTTCACTCCTCAGGCATCCTCTCACTTTCCAAGATTGTGTTAAAAACTCCACTGCCATCTCTCCTAAACATCTCCATGCCTCCACAGGTATGTCATCTGGACCAACTGCCTTTCCACTCTTCATCCTCTTCATGGCTGCCCTCAATTCCTCCTTGCTAATCCACTGCACTTCCTGATTCACTATCCCCACATCATCATTCCTTCCCTCTCTCCCATTTTTTTCATTCATCAGCCCCTCTAAGTACTCTTTCCATCTTCTCAACACGCTCTCCTCACTTGTCAGCACATTTCCATCTCTATCCTTGATCGCCCCTACCTGCTGCACATCCTTCCCAGCTCGGTCTCTCTGTCTAGCCAAGCAGTACAAGTCCTTTTCTCCTTCCTTCGTGTCTAACATCTCATACAACTCACCATCCACATTTTCCTTTGCCACCACTCTCTGCGCTTTATGCTGCATCTCCTTGTACTCCTGTCTGCTTTCTTCACCTCTCTGACTATAACACTTCTTCTTTGCCAATGTCTTCCTCTGTATACTTTGATGTAATTCCTCATTCCACCACCAAGTCTCCTTGTCTTCCTTCCTCTGTCCTGATGACACACCAAGTACCTTCTTAGCTGTCTCCCACACTATTTCTGCAGTGGTTGCCCAGCCACCCAGCAACTCTTCAGTACCACCCAGTGCCTGCTTTAACACCTCCCTGAACTTCACACAACAGTCTTCCTTCTACAACTTTCAGCCATGCAGACCACCATCCGATACTGCGTAGCTACATTCTCCCGTCACCACCTTGCAGTCTCCAATCCCTTCCACATCTTCTACATAAGTTATAGTCCACCTCAGAGGTGGCTGGCCAGCACAAGGCACTGGGGTGCCACCCCCTTCAAATATCAAAAGATGAAAATCGACTAAAACATGTTAAATATAATTTAGTTGTATAATGCAAATAATTCTGAAATAAAAGTGTTTTTCAGTCTGTGAGTGCCTGTCAGCAGCCAATAAATATTGGTTCATTTAGTAATATTGATTGAGAGAAATACACTGCTTTTGCAGCAGATAAAGCACGCTTGTATCTCAAGAAACACTCATGCCAAGAGAGGTAAAAATCCTCCAATTTTGATTTTCACCATTTACATTGCAGTCTCCTGCAGGCCCAATTAAGAGCATGTGTCTCATCATTACACCAGGGTGTAGGCCTCTTTAGCCACCTAGCTCTGGTAGTGAGAGATGCAACTGAATCAAGGAGACTAGAGAGGGCCAAATTTAAGTCCATCCATCCATTATCCAAACCGCTTATCCTGCTCTCAGGGTCGCTGGGATGCTGGAGCCTATCCCAGCAGTCATTGGGCACCAGGCGGGGAGACACCCTGGACAGGTCACCAGGCCATCACAGGGCAGTTATGTTCCCTTGAAGCTAAACCCAGAAGATCATGGGTCCCAGTCCATTCCAGCTGCCGAGCTTTTAAGCACTACATGGCTGACTGGACCAGCTTTTTTGACCAAGCCAGTAAGTTCAGAGGTCAACACTGCAGATGAGATAACATTTGACCTCATAGATCAAGATTCTGATGCTGAGATTTGTTCCATGGTGACATCTCTCACCACATAAATTACTGAAGACAAGCTGGGTTCAAAAAGGTTTGAGCATTTTTCTAATTGGAGATCACCCACTAAAGCTGTGGCCCGCCTCTTGTCACATTGCTCAATGCTTCTCACCCCAATCAGGCAATCACAGCTGTGTTGGCTGGCACATGTGCAAGAATGGATTGTCAGTTGCGGACATCGTCAAAGCAGCGCAAGGTCATAGCTTGACTTAATGCATTTCAGCTCTTCTGAATAGCTTTTATGTTGCACACACGTTATGATGACATTTAAGTCATTAGTGAAATTTTCAACAGAGTAAGTCTCTATGGTGAAAGGACCCAAGGCTGCTGGCCAAATGCAGCTACAGTGGATGGACCAATGTGGCGAGTGGCAATTACATATGTGCCAACATTAACAGGACACGCCAATAATGCTTCAAATTTGATGAGAAAATGATCTGACACAACAGATGTGGTTGGCAAGACCTTCAGATCAGAAACAGCTATCCCTTTAGATAAAACGCAATCAAGGGTGTTACCACTGCAATGAGTCGACTCTTGAACAAACTGAGCAAACCCAGATGTATCAACTAGCACCAGAAAGGCTTTACTTAAGAGGATTGGCAGCCTTATTCAGATGAATATTGAAATCACCAAGAATTAGAATCTCATCAGGATGAGTAACAAGACCTGTGACAAATTCTCCAAATTCTAAAAGAAATAGTAAGTAAGAGCCAGGAGGTCAATAGAATATCACAATCTGGACTGAGCAGAGTCTATTCGTGGCTGAGGGAGATGGACTTAGAATAAGAGCCTCAAAAGTTTGGAATTAATATTCAAGTTTAAAAGTTAAATTGAAAATGGATGTAAATATTAAGGCAACACCCCCACCTTGTTTATTTGCCCAAGCTACAGGGGTCTAAGTATAGTCAGGTGGGGAAGCTTCATTTAAGGGAAGGAAAATATTTGGTTTCAGCCATATTTCACATAACCCAAGCATATCAAAACTATGTTCAAGAATCAGATCATTTATTAGTAAGGCTTTGGTAGACAGTGATTTTGATATTTACAAAAAACAAATTTAAGCATCTTATTGAAGTGATCAGTAGTAGGCAGAACTTTAGAGCTTCCAATAGGTGTAATATTAATTGGTGTAGCACTCCCAGCTGAATGATGGTCTGACTCTTTCACTGATGGTTCACAGAAGTTTATTTGCATTAAACAATGTCCGTTTCTTTCCTTGTCCCTTTTTGCTCAGTGAACTATAAGAGCTATAAAAAAAAAAAATAAGAAAATCCTTACCATATTTTACATTGTCAAAACCTTAGAAAAATGTAACCTTACAATGCTCATTATAATCGAAAATAGATATCTTTTTAACCTAAATTATTTTTACAGTTTTTATAATTTTACAGTTTTTATATCAAAATAATGAATTTACACCCTTTTAACCTTTTACCTTTGACAATTTCTACAAGAATGCTACAATCATATTTAACCACGTACTGTTGCTTTGGACACAATATAAGCAGTCAACACAAAACATACTTAAAGAGAATAACTACACATATTTAGCCTTCACTATATTACTGCAAAACACATGAATAATCTCAATATATTAGCAGGCAATTTAAACTTTCTACCTACTCCTTTCAGATCAACAGAATGGCTTAAGATCACGCTAATATTGCGATCTTATTGGCTTCAGCATACCTTCGTTAAACTTTTATGAACCAAAAACGCTGCAAAGCATTTCATAATTAAACAACATTAAACAAAGAAATGACCAACCTTGTGCCCTTATCAGCCAGGTGCTAAACGTTTAAGCTATTTCACGATTAGCCGACAACTCTGGTTTATGCAGACACACGGCGATATTTTTAATTTTTTTTAATTTTTATTGAACATTGTTCATATTCATGTACAGATTCTTGAAGAAAGTTCATTATAAAACAAACATGGCAAATTTACATTCCATCCAAAAATACATAGATATATACAAAGTGCCAAAGGGAACAGTATGTAAACATTTCTATACAGTATATCAGGAAGTACATAGAGGTTGAATGTCACATGACAAATACGGTAATGTATTATGAAAATAAGGGTACAAACAATAATAAATTAAATGCATGACATACACTAATTGAAAATAATAAAACATAGTCCATCATACAAGGGGGAATTAATAAGGATTTCAGTCTTCTAATTCAGTGGGAAAATGTTTTAACGCCTCATAAATCTTCAGAGCTTTTGTATCGGTCATTAGTTTTAAAGATTTCAAGTATAATCTAAATTCATTTAAAAAAACTACAAATTTGGGAGATGACTTAAAGTATCTATTTTTATGAATAAAGAATTTGGCTAAGCAGAGGATTACATTACAACAGAGTTCATCATTTTTGTTTTGCAAAATCATACCAAATGTTATATTGTCTCTAGAAATCGAAGTTGGAAAGGACAAAAGCCTTTGCTTTATCCATTTGTGAACGTCAAGCCAGAACACAAGTACCACACCACATGAGAAAAATACATGGTCTGTAGTTTCTATGTCATTTTCACAAAATGAACATATATTATCGTCAAAACCAAACCGTGATCTAAGTAGTTCTTTGGAGGGATATATGTTATTCATAATTTTGAACACATGGAGTGTATCCTTCGCTTTGGGGGGGGGGATAAGAAATGTTAGATACATTGTTCTCAATTTAATAATTGAATCTTTATCAAATTTGTGTAAAATGTCATTTTTGTTTTGTCTTTCAGGGAATAAGTTTTCAGTGAGAAAGTTTCTAATAAAATGATTATCACATTTTTTGTCCAAGATTAAAAACCTTTGAATTGACAGTGGGGCCAATCGTGGCTGTATAGGTTGGTGAGTCATTATATTTGTTATCAGAGATACAAATTCTTTGGGGAGTGCTTTATGTAATTTAGTAAGGTCTGATTTGGAAGGCTTGAAAGTATGCTTTGTCTGGAATTGCTCATAATTTAATAAATTACCATTAGGATCCATTAGATCAACTATTGACCATATATTTTCCTCATACCAATCTTTAAAGAATAAAGACTTGTTCCGATATAATATATAGCTATTATTCCAAAGTACAGTGGTGTGGGGTGAAAAGTTATGTACATATAACATTCGCCAATACAACAGTATCTGTTTATGGAACTCTGATAATGAAACAGGAAGTTTATCAATATTATAGTCAGATCTGAGTAGAAATTTCAGTCCTCCAATTTTATTGAATAAGTGATTTGGAATACAGTACCAGAAGGAGTTAATATGTTTGATCCAAGATTTTAGCCAATTTATTTTTAAAGTTCCATTAAGGCAATCAAAATCAATAACTTTAGTCCTCCATCCTTTACTTCTTTAACCATATGGCTTTTCTTTATATAGTGTGGTCTGTTTCGCCAAATGAAATTTAAATTAATCTGATTGATTGATTTGATTAGTTTTTTTTGGAATGGCGTGAGAATAGGCTGGGTAAATACACCTTGATAAGCATTCCATCTTAGTTAAATAAATTCTGCCAAGAATCGATGGTCTCTTTGGAGCCAGATGTTTAGCTTTGATTTACATTCCTTTAACTTATTTTCTACATTCAAAGACTGACTTCGTTTTTGGTCTTTTGAAAGGAAAATTCCCAGGTATTTGATTTCTGATTTAATAGGAATATTACAGATTTCTTTTAGTGGGGTGTCATGTACAGCCAATAGTTCACATTTTTTTAAATTTAGTGTTAATCCTGAAGCTTTAGAGAATTTTTCAACTTTTTCAATAGTTGTTGGAATTTGGTGTCTATCTTTTAAGAAATTGTTGTGTCATCTGCTAGTTGGCTGATGATAATATCTGTACCTAATACATTTAGTTGTTTAATGTCATCAAAATTTTTGAGGTAAATTGCTAACATTTCTGTAACTAGTATGAATAAATATGGAGAAACCGGACAACCCTGAGGAATCCCTACATTAACCTTAAAACTGGGGGTAGTGCCAGCAGGTAGTATGACACAGCTGGTAATATTCTGATACAGTCCACTGACAAAATTCCTAAAATTAACTCCAAATCCAAAATGTTTAAGTACCAAGATGATAAATGGATGCTCCACAGAGTCAAACGCTTTATAAAAATCTAAAAACAGGAGAAACCCATCATCTTCAATTTGGTTTCTGTATTCAATAATGTCCATTACCAGCCTTATATTGTTGTGGATTGATCTTCCTTTTAGAAAACCTGATTGTGTTTCTGCAATAAGATTCGAAATCCCTGTTTGAAGACGAGCAGTGAAAATGTAGGTTAGGAGTTTGTAGTCTGAGTTTCTAAGAGTGATGGGCCTTCTATTATCTATAATTCTGGGGTCTTTTCCAGGTTTTGGAATTGAAATGATAATCCCTTGTTTCATTGTAGGTAGAAGTGTGCAAGTTTCAAATATTTCCATGAAAACTTGATGTGGTAGTTCTCTAATATTTTCCCGGAAATGTCTGTAGAAGTCACATGTGAGGCCGTCTGACCCAGGGGCTTTATTTAAAGACAAGCGACTAATAACTGCATCAAGTTCTGCAATTGTTATTTGATGATCACAAGTTTGTTTGAAACCATCTTCAATTTTGGGAATATAACTTGCTATATCCTTTAAGAATGCATGACAATCCTCATTAGAAAATTTAGAGCTGTAAAGCTGGCTATAGAATTTAAGGATTTCCGAGGAGATTCATTTTTCATCTGCGGTTTCTATATCATCAATTATCAAGGATTTAATGTTATTTTTTTCCTGCCTTCTTTTTTTCAAGGTTACTGAAATATGCTGAGGTTTTTTTTCACCCTCCTCTATCCATTTAGCTCTAGACCTAATAAAGGCTCCTTTTGCTTTCTGAGTGTAGATTTCATCCAAATTGGGTTGAAGGTTTAATATTTTCTGTTATCGTCTTCAGTGGGATTAGGTTTATTGCATTAAACGACACATGGCGATATGTACGCCTTTCTTTTGTTTACGTCTTTTTCACCCCTTTACGGTTCATTTAACAGGTTTTGGAACTGCACGACGTTAACCTTTCAAAATAAAAGCGTTGACCTTAATATATAAAGCAATGACGTTATTAATGACTTAGACTTACAAAAACACTTACACACAAGTAAACATGAAATGTAATAGATACTGGGAGTATGCTAGGCTATATTAAAGGTCATTTACAGTTGGAATTAGACACCTATTATTACTTGACAATTTTGACGACAAACGCTTTGGACAATATGTGGTCACACCTGATAACATTAGATGTTTGGTTCTGTAGATTATTAGGTGCTTCATTTCACATTTCACCACTATCAGTGGTAGGAATGATTATTAGATTATTGTGATTCACAGATTTAGGAAGGGGGCACGGTGGTGCAGTAGTTGACGCAGTCGCCTCACAGCAAGAAGGTTCTGGGTTCGACCCCCAGGGTAGTCCAACCTTGGTTGGTCATCCCGGGTCGTCCTCTGTGTTGAGTTTGTATGTTGTCTGCGTGGGTTTCCTCTGGGGGCTCCGGTTTTCCTCCCACAGTCCAAAGACATGTAAGTCAGCTGAATTGGCCGTACTAAATTGTCCCTAGGTGTGAATGTGTGTGTGTGTGTGTCGGCCATGTGATGGCGGCCTGTCCAGGGTGTCTCCCCGCCTGCTGCCCAATGACTGCTAGAATAGGCTAAAGCTACCCGCGACCCTGAGAGCAGGAAAAGCGGTTCAGATAATGGATGGACAAATTTACGAGAGGAGCGCTTGGGACCAATAGAATGGGGTAGGGAGAGGGTCTCAATGATAGACCAAGCTGTCAGTCTGATACAGTGATGCCGGAGTGGGGGGGGGTCATTGGGCCCCCTCCTTTCCACATTTTTTAAAGTCAGGAATCCCTGTATGATCCCCGCTAATGCCCCTATATTGCAACACTTACGGTAAAGAGATGTTGCAATCGTTCCCGTCCACTCTAAGAAATTAGCTCAAATAAAGCACGCAGACATAACTCAGGAAAAATATTCACGGGTCCGCGGTGGCGTAGCGGTCTAAGCATCGGCTTTGTGTCGATGCAGTAGCCCACTGGGGACCGGGGTTCGCGCCTCGGTCTCGTCAGATCCGACTATGGCTGGACTCGATGTAGCAGCAACAATTGGCAACGCTGTCTTCGGGAGGGGGGCGGAGTCGGCTTGTGTTAGTCACATGAACGCGTCTATGTGGGTGTCGGAAAAAGCAGTGGTTTGGCCTGGATTCGCCTTTTCACGAAAGTGGCGAGGCGTCTCCTTCGAGACTGCCGACTGAGAGGTGCAGTTGGCGAACGCATGCAGTATGATGGTGGGTGTTTGAACTAAAATGGGGATCGATTGGCCACTAAATTGGGAGAAAAAGGGAAAAATCGGAAATAAATTTAAAAGGAAAAATATTCACATTTTAATCCAATCAAAGGGTACTTATGTTTGAATTATACGGCCCGTGGGCAGGCAGCAGGAAGAGTGGGATTGAGAGGCCTAGCTGCAATAAAGAGATGTGGCGGACACGTGTCTTCAATAACGTGCTTTATTGTATTAAAACCGCAAATACAGGCATATGGAGCTTTGCTCCAGTGCGCTCTTATAACACTATATTGTAGCGAATTCGGGGGGCAACCACAGGAACTGCCATTGCCGGGACGCGGACCCGTATCTCCCGCACCGCGGGAGACAACGCTAACCGCTCGACTAAAGTGTCCGACCCTTAAGCCAACGTGTCTACTTATCCATGCACGTTACACCACCCCTCTCCTTCGAGAAAGCGCGTCCGCGCGCATCCCACTTCTGACACCAATGTAGCGAATTCGGGGGGGAAACCACAGGAGCTGCCGCAGCCGGGACGCGAACCCGTATCTCCCGCACCGCGGGAAACATCGCTAACCGCTCGACTAAAGGGTCCGACCCGTTAGCCAAGGGCTAACGTGTGTAAATTCGTGGGGGCAACCACAGGAACTGCTGTGGCGCGAACCCGTATGTCCCGCGCCGCGGGAGACATTGCTGACCACTCGACTAAAGGTTCCGACCCGATAGCTAAGGGCCAACGTGTCTACTTATCCATGCACGTTAAAATACCCCCCTCCTTCAGGAAAGCGCGTCCGCGCGTATCCCGCTTCTATTCGGGGGGGGGGGGCAACTATAGGAACCGCCGCAGCTAGGACGCGAACCCGTATCTCCTGCACCGTGGGCAACAACGTTAACCAGTCGACTAAAGTGTCCGACCCGTTAGCCAAGGGCCAACGTGCCTACTTATCCATGCACGTTACACTACCTCCCTCCTCCTTTGGGAAAGCGCATCCGCGCCTATCCCAGCCAGTTCTGACACCAATGTAGCGTATTCGGGGGGGGGGGGGGGCATAAACTGCCGAGGCCGGGACGCGAACCCATGGCTCCAACACCACGGGCAACAACGTTAACCAGTCGACTAAAGGGTCCGACCCGTTTACCAAGGGCTACCGAGCCTATTCATCCGTGATCGTTACAATACAGTACACCCCTGCACACGCACATTGTTGCCCCCCCCCACTTCTGAAATGATTCCAGCGCGCCTGGTCTATGAGAAATTCCCTGACTAAACATATCGTAACGATCATGAATGATTAGACTCGCTAGCCCTTGGCTAACGGGTCGGACCCCTTAGTCGACTAGTTAACGTTGTTGCCCGTGGTGCGAAAGATCCAGGTTCGCGTCCTGGCTGCGGCGGTTCCCGGGATGCTCACCGAATTCACTACATTGGTGTCAGAATTGGTATGGTCAGATCAAGTCAAGTTTAGCCCAAATTCACAAGGTGAGACCGTGACGCCATCGGAAGCGCGTGCACCCAGAGGCGTGAGGGAGCTGATATGCTGAAGCGCAGGGACGCACTACCCGAATATAGTATATGAGTTTGAACATATACACGGAGTACTGAACGAGAGGAGTCCAAGCTCCAATTCTGTCATTAAGCAGTCAGCATCTCCAATTCTTGGAAGAGCAGCACGTGAGGGAGTTGAACTTGGTCAGACGTGTTGATGAAATCAAGGAGAGCTCACCTGCAACCAAAGAAGAGCTGGTGAGGCAATATCCAGAGGTGTTCCAGGGGCTTGGGGAGTTCTCTGGTGGGCATCATATTCACATTGACCCAGAAGTGACCCCCGTGATCCATGGCTGAAGAAAAATCCCGGTTGCCATCATGGACAAACTGAAAAAGACACTGAGTCAGCTGGAAAAAGCTGATGTCATCACTCCAGTAACAGAATCGACACAGTGGGTGAACAGCTTGGTAATAACTGAAAAGAAAAATGGCTCACTCAGACTTTGTCTTGATCCTCGAGAGCTGAACAAAGCCAT
Organism: Lampris incognitus; assembly: GCF_029633865.1. Lineage (NCBI taxonomy): Eukaryota > Metazoa > Chordata > Actinopteri > Lampriformes > Lampridae > Lampris > Lampris incognitus. The sequence goes on from NC_079216.1 coordinate 41,236,925, forward strand.
CAGATGACACTACTCCATACCGACACCTACAGATATCCAAAGCAGACTGTCTGGCAAGAGAATATTTACAATACTCGATAAAAAAAGGATACTGGCTGTTACGGCCCTAGTGCCGCGTGTCTGTACGCGTCTGTAATTTTCCCTCTCCAGGTAATGCCCCGCCTCCTGTGGAACTGCTGATTGAGCCTAGGTGACCCCAATTGCTCATCAGCTGGATATATACCTTGGAGAGAGACACCCAACAGGGCCAGTGGGCCATTCTTGGCAGCCAGAGAGTGACCTCTTGTGTCGATATCCATTACTCCTTGATACGGAGCGTGAAACTTGTTATTGTTCTTGTTTGTTTGCTTTTTGGTTTGATCTGACTTTGTTTTGTTATCTAAACCTGGATAGTTAAGAGCCAGCATCTTCACTTGCCTTTTCTTATTGTGTATATAGGTTAGTTTTTGTTAATAAATCTATTTATTTTTACACTTCCGCCTCCCACCTTTCTTATTCCTCTGGGACACTTTTGTTTTCTTTGTTATTTCCCCTCATCCCCGGTCCTTTAACGGGGAACGTAACACTGGCAAATTAAGCTCGACAGAGCATCGTCACTGTTATGCACCTTCAACACGCCAAGGGGGCGTTACAGGTTCAAGCGTCTCCCATTCGGTATAAAATCAGCCAACGAAGTCTTCCAACAGAAGAACAGTGAAACATTTGGTGACATTGACGGTGTACAGGTGATAGCCGACGATATGATCATTGCTTCAGCTGATGAGAAGGAACTTGCTGAGATACTGCTCAAGGTAATACAGGGAGCCAAAGAGATGAGTGTTAAGTTCAATGCAGACAAAGTGCAGTACAAAGTGATGGAGGTGAAGTACATGGGACACGTGATAAACCCTGAGGGGTACGGCCAGACAGTGACGAGGTGAATGCTATTATACACATGCCAGCACCAGAAGATAGAAAGGGTCTACAAAGGCTACTGGGTATGACTGAGTACCTGTCCCAATACATACCTAATGAAGCAGCAGTGACAGCACCTTTACGGCAGCTACTGAGGAAAGATATGCAGTGGCTGTGGTCACGTGAACACGATGCTTCCCTGAACAAACTCAAGACAGCACTAACTAACTGGGGCTCCACTGCTGAAATTCTTCGAACCAAAACAGCAGATAGTCCTCCAAGTTGATGCATCGGAAGACGGGCTAGGTGCGTGCCTGCTGCAGCAAGGACAGCCAGTGGCATATGCATCCAGAGCCCTAACACAGGCTGAGCGCAACTATGCACAGATTGAAAAAGAACTGCTTGTGGTCGTGTTTGGGACACGAAAATTCCACCAGTACGTGTTTGGTGCACACGTGGTGCAGTCAGACCACAGGCCTCTGGAGGCTATATTCCCAAAGCCATTAGGACAGGCACCTGCCAGACTACAACGAATGCTGCTACAGCTTCAGCGTTACGATCTCCACATCAAGTACACGCCTGGAAAGGAAATGCTAATAGCATACACTTTATCCAGAGCGTCTGGTGTTGTGGAAACACAAGAGGAGTCCATGACTACAGATGAAAAGGTAGTCTATGCCATGGAAGCAACTGAGGCTCTGGGAAGAGAGATACATGAGAGGCTTAAGATGGCAACTGAGGAGAACCGGACCTTGCAAAAGCTACTAGACATTCACCAGCGAGGGTGGCCAAAGCACAAAAAACAGACAGATGCTGAGCTTTAAGTCTATTGGCCAATCAGAGACACAATCACAGTAAATGGGGGGTGGGGGTCCCGTATGACAGGAGGCATTCATTATCCCTAAAAGGTTGAGATCAGACATGCTACAGAGACTGCACATAGCCCACCAAGGAGTACAACGAACCAAAACAGGCATGCAGGTATCTATATTGGCTGATATAGAGCTAATGGTTGGGAGCTGCCCCAACTGTCAACAACACCTACTGAAGAATCGGAAGGAGCCAATAAAATGCCATGAGCTGCCAGAGCTACCATGGTACAAAGTAGGTGTGGATATTTTTGAGCTACAAGGCAAATCTTTCCTCCTCAAAGTAGATTATTTCTCAAAATATCCTGAGGTCCAACAAATGCATGACAAAACAGCAAGCACAGTAATAGCAAAGCTGAAGGCTGTGTTTTCCAGACATGGTGTTCTGAAGGAAGTGGTGAGTGACCACATGCCATTTGCTTAGTGCTGAGATGAGTCAATTTGCAAGTGACTGGGGCATAACATGGAAATTCTCAAGCCCAGGCTATCCACAGTCTAACGGGATAGCAGAACGCACAATCAAGACCATTAAACTCATGCTGAAGAAGGCGGAGCAGACTAAGACAGACCCCCACCAGGCTCTGTTGATTTTAAGGAACACTCCTTTGACTGGACTTGGGCCCTCACCTGCAGAAATGCTGATGGGTCGGGTCCTAAGAAGCACATTACCAGTAGCCAGTGCTGTGCTCAAACCAAGGCATCTGACAAGAGTCAAGCAGAGGCTACTTAAACTGCAACAAAGACAAGAAGAGTACTACAACCAACATGCAAGACCTCTCTCTGTACTCGAACCAGGAATGGCTGTCAGTATAGCAACTCCACAAGGCTGGAAACCTGCCCTGGTAGAACAGAAGAGACAGGAGCCAAGGTCATATAATGTTGTAATGGCTGCAGGACAAAGGTACAGGAGGAATAGGAGGCACTTGAGAACAATTCGGAATGACACACATACTGAAATAGATGACGGTAATATCAGTGTCACTGAGCAGCCACCTCCAAGCAAGCCTGCAGATCCACATGTACATGACGCGACAAGAAATGTGGAACAACCAGTCAACTGTTCAGACGCACAGGTCCAACACACCAGAAGTGGCAGACTGGTAAAGCAGCCAACCAAATTCAGTGATTTTCAAATGGGCTAACAGCAAAAGGTATGCTCTTACGGAGGGTCATATGCTAGAAATCTCTGACCCCAGTGACAGTGTACAAAGACTGGGTACAAAGAGTTTAGAGTTCTTAAGAAAAAAAAATGCAATGAATGTATAGCGTGAACAATGAATGTATGAAGAATGTAACAGTGTACTGATGTCAAGAATAGATATAGCAAACATTCAAAGCCAGACCTTTAAACAGTTCATAGTGGTCTTGTGGACAGTGTAATATCTCCATTTTGAAGTTTAACAAAAAACGAACAAAGGCATTTATGTTTCTTAATGCAGCAAGTTCAAACTGATAGATAGTGAAACAAACACGTCTATAATGTGATTGTTTTGTTTTTGGTTCTGTGGAAAAAGAGGGATGTAGTATATGGGTTTGAACATATACACGGAGTAATACGGCGGTGAACCTATACTAAAGGTAATACAACGAGAGGCCAGTAGGCGCGCTCTCAGGCAGAAGTGCGTAAGTAGAACTGAAGTTGGTTAGGACACGCATGCACGATTGATGTTCTTTGTTCCTGAACAAAGTTAATAAAAAGGACCCGCCAGTCTCCTCATCACCACAATACCGAAGGAGGCGGGTAGTGTAACGACCATGGATGACGAGACTCGCTAGCCCATTGGCTAACGGGTAGGACCTGCGCTCTTCTTCCCACCCACAGACATGGCCAATCGTGTCTGTAGGGATGACCGAGCAAGCTGGAGGTAACACGGGGATTCAAACCGGCGATCCCTGTGTTGGTAGGCAACGGAATAGACTTCCACCCCACCCGGACGCCTCGGATAAGCTTGTGTGTGTGTGTGTTATTGTTATTTGCAGAGCTTTTTATTAGCTTGTAGCGTGAGCTACACACAGCGTCAACAGCATGATACACACAATGCGCACGAACCGGAACTCTAGAGTAGAAGAAGAGGTGGTATACTGTAGAGCAGTGCAACAGTGCCATCTATTGGCGATGTCTATTGGAAAAGTACTACATTCAACACTCCCACTTACTTTTCAATAACATTAAGTCCCTTTAAATAATATTACAGAGCCGTGCTCTCCTTCACAAAAATAATGTCATCAAACTTTAAACAACAACAAAAAATCTTCCTTTTTCAAATACTGTTGTTTACATTGTTTTTATCTGGAACTCCTTTTCACATTTCAGATTCAAGAATCACATTTTTCAGACTTGCTTTGATCCGGCAGCGTTCGGCGTACACCTTTCAAGCACAAATAACCACTTTAATTAAACAGGGAAAAGTCCAATTTCTCCCCTGAGATACTCAAACTTTTGTTTGGTCAATGGCTTGGTCAATATATCCGCTTTCATGTCATTTGTTGGACAATATTGCAGTTCTATTTGTCCATTCTGCACACATTCACGGATGTGGTGATAGCGAATGTCTATGTGTTTGGTCCTGGAGTGGTTCACAGGGTTCTTTGCGATTGCGATGGTTCCTTGGTTGTCTTCCAGGATCACTGTGGACATAGACTCCACTCCGAGATCACTAAGTAATCGTCTCAGCCAGATTCCTTCCTGAGCGGCTTGACTGAGTGCTATGTACTCGGCTTCTGCTGTTGAAAGTGCAACTGTTGGTTGTTTCTTGCTGAGCCAGCTCACCGCTCCTCCACTCAGTAGAAAGATGTTGCCTGTTGTTGAGCGGCGATCATCCTGATCTCCAGCCCAATCTGCATCTGAGAATCCAATCAAAGCTCCAGAGGCTGACTGCTCATACTTGAGAGCAAAGTTCACTGTCCCTTTCAAGTAACGAAGTATCCTCTTCACAGCAGTCAGATGTGAAGCATCTGGATTTGCGTTGAACTTTGACACAGCACTCACTGCTTGAGCTATGTCTGGTCTTGTAACCATTGCAGCATACAGCAGACTTCCTACCATTGACTGATAGGCATGTTGGTCCACTGGCTTACTGACACCATCACTCTTCCTCAACTTGACGTTGGCATCAGCAGGAGTTGCTACAGGATTTGCATTGTCCATTCCATATTTCTGAAGTATGGCTTCAATGTATTGCTTCTGATGAAGAATGACACAGTTCTTTTCTTTATCTTGAATCACAGAGATGCCCAGTATATAGGACAGCTCACCCATGTTCTTCATCTTGTAGCGCTCCTTGAGAGCCACTTTTAGCCCGTTCATGCTTTCAGTTGACTCTGTTATCAGGATGAGATCATCAACATAAACCGCAAGTATCTCAAGCGCTTGTCTTAATCTCACAAACACACAGGGGTCTGATGTGCTCTGTTTGAATCCAATTTCCATCATAAACTCTGTGAAGGCCTTGCTCCAGCAGCGAGGAGACTGCTTCTGTCCATAGATTGATTTTTTCAGTTTACACACCAGGTGCTCCTGTCCTGGTTTTATGTAGCCCTCTGGTTGCTGCATGTAGATTTCCTCTTCCAGGTCTCCATTAAGGAATGCAGTTACGACATCCATCTGGTGTACATGTAGATTGTTTTGAATAGCAAAGGACAGTAATGTACGAACAGAGCTGAAGCGCACAACTGGTGAAAAGGTTTCATCATGGTCAGCACCATACAACTGAGAGTAGCCCTTGGCAACAAGCCTACACTTGTATTGTTCCACTCTTCCATCACTATGATGCTTGACTCTGAACACCCATCTCAATCCTACTGCTTTTCTTTCTCTTGGTAAATCCACCAAGTCCCAAGTCTCATTTTCCAGCAGCGACTCATATTCCAAGTCAGCCGCCTCCTGTCATTCTTTTGCATTAGGACTCTCCAATGCTTCTTTTAGTGTGATTGGCTCTGTCACACGACACATATTGGCATGATGATCAACAGTCATTATATCAGCGAACTCATCATATCCATATCTCCTTGGCGCATTTCTGGTTCTGCCGCTTGTTCTGACAGTGCTGCTATCAGCAGTGACTGCATCATCTTGTGTTTCACTGTCATCTGTTTTCATGTTTATCTCGTTCTCTGAACAGGGTACTTTCACTTCCTGCTTCCAGTCGAAGTTTGATTCATCAAAGATTACATCACGACGGATTAGAATCCTCCTCTTCTCTTCATCGTACAGGCGATAGCCCTTGCCATTGTTTGCATATCCCACAAAACGAAGCTTTATAGCCTTTTTGTCCAGTTTCCGTCTCTCTTCATCTGGGACATGTGCATAAGCAATACAGCCAAAGGTTAGGTTTCTTTCCACACCATCTCTCATAGGGTGTCTCTTCCTTCAGAACAGCTGTGGGCAGCCTGTTCTGTATGTAAGCTGCTGTGGCTATAGCCTCTGCCCAGAACATCTTCGGCAACTTTGCATGAGACAGCATGCTTCTAGCTGCTTCGACTAATGTCCTATTTTCTTCTTTCTGCAACGCCATTTTGCTGTGGTGTGTGAGGTACAGTCATTTCATGGTGGATGCCTTGAGCCTTCAAATATTCTTGAAACTCCTTTGAGGTGTACTCACCACCATTGTCAGTTCTCAGCCTTGCAACATTCAGGCCACACTCATTTGAGAATGTTCTCTCAAATTCCTTGAACTTGTCTAGTACCTCATTCTTCTGTTTCATGAAGTATACCTTGCAGCATCTTGAATAGTCATCAATGAAAGTCACAAAGTATTTTGCTCCACTTATCGACTCAGTCTGCACGGGACCACAGACATCACTATGAATTAGCTGCATCTTGCGTTTGGAACGGATTCCTCCAATCGACTTGAATGGCTTTTTAGCCAACTTGCCTTCCACACATCCTTCACAAAAAGGAATCTCTTTCTCTGCGGAGAAGTCCACTCCATTTACCAGATTTTTTAGCTCCTTCAGCTTGGTAGTGTGACCAAGGCGCTGGTGCCACAGGCTGGCAGCTACTGATGCACTGTGACAGATAGATTCACTTCCTTCAATGTCTAGCTGATACAGTCCATCAACTCTGTGTTCCCATTCCTTTTAGTGTTCCATCTTTTCCACGTAGGTAGCAGCGAGACTTTTTGAACTGCACTGTATTCCCTTTTTTGGTAGCAGCTCCCACTGAGAACAAATTCCCAGACAGCTTTGGAACATACAGTACATCATACATTGTGGCATTTTTTACATCACTTGATTTGAAAGTAATTTTCATGTTGACATTTCCAATTCCTAGAGCGTCAACCACCCTGCTGTCACCTAGTTTCACCGACTTTGCTTTTGAGAATTGCTGATATTCTTGGAGAATTTCTTTATCACAAACCGTGTGCTTTGATGCTCCAGAATCAATTATCCATTCAACCTGTCTTGGTCTGTCAGTGCTAGCCTCTGTGACTACAAAAACACTTTCAGAGGAATCTTCCTCATCCTCACAGGTCATGTTTTTGGCCTTGTGAATTTTCTTTTTTGTTTTATTTTTCAAGCTTGGACAGTCCCGCTTTATGTGACCTTCTTTCCCACATTTATAACATCTCCACGTGCTTTTGTCTGCTGCTCCCACTGACTTGGAGCCATCCTGCACATCTCCTCTAAATTGTGATGACATGGCTGATGCACCACCTGATGTAGCACCACTTGAATCATTAGCATTCACTCGCTTTTGCTCTTCATTTATTAATGCTTGCTGAACAAACTTCAGTGTCAGGTTGTCAATCTTTGTTTCTAGTGCAGTGACAATCGTAGCATAGCTTGGTGGCAAACTGCCCAACAGTGTTACAATTTGATCTTCCTCTTCAATCACAGATCTTATTGCTGCTAGCTGATCAGTTAGCGCCTTCATTTGTTTCAAATGATCAGTTAAGGCATCTCCTTCCTTCATTTCACATCGGAAATATCTTTTCTTCAGGAACAGTTTATTTCCCAAAGTATCTCTCTCAAAATGGGCTTTCAGCGTGGTCCACGCCTCTTTGGGAGTCTGGCAGCTCGTTATCAGATACAACTGGGGTGTACTTACATTCAGCACCAACATAGAGAATGCTTTCTCTCTCCTTCTAGTGAACTCAGCTTGTGCTGCTGCATTAGCATCTGCAGCTAGTGTTTCAGTCTCCATTAACATACCCCATAGTCCTTTAGCCTTTAGCAAGTGTTCCATTTGAAACGCCCATATTGCCCAGTTCTCTGGTCCGTTCAGCCTGTCAATAAACAGCTTATCCTCCATTGTGAATTCCCACAATACTGTTTACTCCACACAACCGTGTACAACAGCTTTCAGCGATGTTCTGGGCCCATAACCTATTGTTATTTGCAGAGCTTTTTATTAGCTTGTAGCGTGAGCTACACACACAGTGTCAACAGCATGATACACACAGCGCGCACGAACCGGAACTCTAGAGTAGAAGAAGAGGTGGTATACTGTAGAGCAGTGCAACAGTGCCATCTATTGGCGATGTCTATTGGAAAAGTACTACATTCAACGTGTGTGTGTGTGTGTGTGTGTGTGTGTGTGTGTATGTAGGAAAATAACTTTTAATACATCGCAGTACAAGCTTGTTCCGTGCGTCGCGCACTCATCGTGATCAGATGAGTGCGCGACGCACGAAACAAGCTTGTACTGCGATGTATTAAAAGTTATTTTCCCTACATCTATATTGATTTTCCGTTCCTCATTTGTTGAGCACTTTTATCAACATCACGCGTGTTGCGTGGCTTGGGTCCTAGACTGTTCCGATGGCGTCTGGACACTGCTTGGCATCCTGCGCATGATATTCTTCATAAATTTTATAAGTCCATTATAATTCTGTTTATCCTCTTCCAGTGTCTTATTGTGTAAATTGCGTAAACACAACATCTATTGCACGCTGTCGGTCTTGGGAGAGAGAGCCCCCCTCTGTTGCGCTACCTAAGGTTTCTTTCTATTTTTTCTCCCTGTTAAAGGGTTTTTTTTGGGGTTTTTTTTAGGGAGTTGTTCCTTATCCGACGAGAGCCCGATGAGAAGCTGCTGACCAGGGGGCCACAGCGTCCGGGAGAAACTCACCCGGGACACGCAGTGACTGGCCGTAAACCAGCTCGGCAGAAGAGGACTGGAGGTCTTCCTTGGGGGCAGAGTGAAGGCCGAGCATGACCCACGGGAGGCGATCAACCCAGTTGCTGTCCGTGAGGCTGGCACGAAGAGCAGCCTTCATAGACCGATGAAACTGCTCACAAAGTCCGTTGCCCTGCGGGTTGTATGCTGTGGTGCAGTGGAGCTTCACCCCCAGCCCCCCCGCGACTGCAGTCCAGAGCTCTGACATGAACTGCGGGCCCCTGTCAGAGGTGAGGTCAGCCAGCGTGCCAAAACGGGCCACCCAGGACCCGATGAACGCCCGGGCCACCTCAGTAGACGTGGTCGATGACAGGGGAACAGCTTCCGGCCACCTGGTGGTCCTGTCCACCACGGTGAGAAGGTGAGTGAACCCGTGGGAGGGGGGCAGGGGGCCCACCAGGTCCACATTCACATGGTCAAAACGCCTCTCGGGCACCAGGAATGGCGCCAAGGGGGCTTTGGTATGACGGTGTACTTCGGAACGCTGGCACGCCACGCAGGAGTCAGCCCAGGCCTTGATGTCCTTCCTGAGGCCGGGCCAGACGAACTTGGCCCCCACTAGCTTAGTGGATGCCTTCACACCCGGGTGGGAAAGGCCATGGATAACATCAAAAACACGGCGCCGCCAGAAGGAGGGCACCATGGGGCGGGACTGGCCCGTGGAAGCGTCGCAGAGGAGCGTGGAGTTGGCGCTGTCAAACACCACATACTCCAACCGCAGCCCCGTAGCAGCTGTCCGATAGGCCTGGATGTCCGCGTCAGCAGCTTGGTCTGCAGCCATGGCAGCATAATTGAGTCCCAAGTGAACAGACCCTGCCACCGCCCGGGAGAGGCAGTCAGCGACCAAGTTGTCCTTGCCAGCCACGTGCTGGATGTCCGTGGTAAACTCCGAGATGGCAGAGAGCTGACGCTGTTGGCGCCTGGATAACGGCTCGGAGGTCTTGGACATGGCAAAAGTCAGCGACTTGTGGTCAATGAAAGCAGTGAAACGGCGGCCTTCCAACAGGATTTTGAAGTGTCGGGAGGCGAGGAAGAGACCCAGGAGCTCCCGGTTCAAGGTGCTGCACTTCTGCTCGTTGTCCTTAAGCTGTTTGCTAAAGAAGGCAAGGGGCTGCCAGGCGCCGCCCATCCACTGCTCGCACACCGCCCCGACCACATGGTCAGAGGCGTCAGTCGTGAGGGCAATCGGGGCAGTGGGGGACGGGTGCGTCAGCAAAGCGGCATTGGCCAGCGCAGCCTAGGCGTAGTCGAAAGCTACGTCCATCCCCGGGGCCCAGTCTACCTCGCCCTTGCCTTCATTGCCCCGCAGGGCCTCGTACAAGGGCCGCATGCAGTGAGCTGTGTGGGGAATGAACCTATTATAAAAGTTCACCATGCCCAGGAACTCCTGCAGGGACTTCACATTGCGGGGGCGTGGAAAACTGGCGACGGCGTCCACTCTGGCAGGAGCAGAACAGCTCCTTGCGGGGAGATGCGGTGGCCGAGGAAGTCGATGGACGACAGGCCAAACTGGCACTTGGCTGGGTTGACTATGAGTCCATGTGCACTGAGCCGCTCGAACAACTGCCAGAGCTGCGCCAGGTGCTCCTCCGCGGATGCGCTGGCCACGAGAATGTCATCCAAGTAAACAAACAAGAATGGCATATCCCGTAGCACAGAGTCCATCAGCCGCTGGAATGTCTGCGCTGCCCCTTTGAGACAGAAGGGCATCCGCAGGAACTCGAAGAGTCCAAATGGCGTGATGACCGCTGTCTTGGGCGAGGGTGGACCGGTACCTGGTGGTAGCCCTGCACCAAATCTAATTTGGAAAAGATGGTGGCCCCCGCCAGGTGGGCGGAGAAATGCTGTATGTGCGGGACGAGGTACCGGTCAGGGGTTGTGGCGTTGTTCAGGCGATGAAAATCGCCGCTGGGACGCCAACCGCCGTCAGCCTTAGAAACCATGTGCAGGGGGGAGGCCCACGGGCTGTCCGAGCGGTGCACAATGCCGAGGCGTTCCATGGTGGCAAACTCCTCCCTGGCGATCGCGAGCTTAGCAGAGTCAAGGCGCCGAGCACATGCGTAGACCCGGGGGGCCGTCGGTGGCAATATGGTGCTCCACGCCGTGCTTAGCCACCGCTGACGAGAACGTGGGTGTGGTGAGGTCAGGGAACTCTGCGAGCAGTCGTTGATATGTGTCTTCGGCGGCGAGCATGTTTGACAGGCCGAGCGTCCCTGCACCTCCCAGTGTGCACGGGTATGTAGCGAAAGAGACAGCATCGATCAAGCGACAGTTTGTAACATCCACCAGCAGCCTGAAGGCGCACAGGAATTCCGCGCCCAGGAGGGAACCGACACCGCGGCCATAACGAAGTCCCAGCCGAAACGCCGCCCGCCGAAACACACCTCCACATACCTGGTGCCGTAGATACGCATGGGCGTGCCGTTCGCGGCATCCATCCGGGGGCCCTTGTCCGCCGGCCATGGTGTCCGCGGCCGATGCAGGCAGGATGCTACGCTGAGCGCCCGAATCGACCAGCAGCCGCCGGCCAGATAAGGCGTCCTTGATAAATAACAGCCTGCTGTTCTCGCCGGCGCTCAGCGCCGGTCCTGGCGTTTCCCTGGACGCTGAAGCTGCATGGCGGGCGACACTGCTTGGCCCTGGCACCAAACCTGTTGTGGTAATAACATAACCCACTGTCACGCTGGCGGCGGACAGCCACCGCGACGTCCTCTAGTGGCGGGGGCGAGGTCTGGGTGGGGAACATCGCATAAACGAACTGCTGCCGGTTGGCGATGAAAATCCTGTCCGCTTCCGCACCCAGAGCGCGGTAGTCTTTGCTGGAGGAGAGGGGGGAGCTGGCTAGCGCTGTGCGCACAGGCCCTGGGAGCTGCCGCAGAAAAATATGGGTGAAAATGAAGGAGGGGTCTGCCGAGCCCAAAACGGCCAACATCTTCTCCAGCAGCTAAGAAGGTTTGCTATCGCAGAGTCCTTCTCCATCTCCGACTGCTCGAAGAGCTGCAAAAGGAATGCATTGAGTGCGCTGTATTTTACTACAGCCGGGGGGGCTTCCAGTAGCCCCATAGCTCGGGCCGTCGTCTGGGCATCCAACGCCGCCACCACATGGAAATACCTCGTAACGTTCCTCCCAGCTCGAACTGGGCTTCAATGTGCTGAAACCATGGCCGGGGACTGTGCTGCCAAAAGTCGGGCAACTTCACCGTCGCTGCTGAGATGCTAGCACTAACATGAGCCATTCCGTTAGCATCACTCGGAGCCGGAGCGGTGTTGTCATCGCTTTGGGTCAACATGTTCGTTGTCAACGTGCGTGGTCACCAATGTGGGAGTGCAGGAATGAGGAGACGGAGAGATCGAGTCGAGTCAATTCCGTTTACTCGCCACACAAAACAACACCGATACAGCACAATCTCTCGTGGCAACCAGCTAACCGCTAGGCTGCTGCAAACATGGCTCCAACCCGGAAACCCCAAGCAGTGCCTACGTCAGCACTCTAAAATGTCTGCCAGCAGCCCCTGGTGAATCTACCCTCAAATGTGTATCACGACAATATACTCATTCTCACTTATTGATCTGTTATTGATTTTTCATGGCATGAAATAGACCTGTGCACATGTCCTTGGCTCAAGGAAATCTAGACTTAAACTCTGTTGGAATATTCGCCTTGCACCCAAGGAAATTGGCAATCAGCCTTTGTTTATGCCTCCGCCGACCTTCTACCATGAAAATAGGGGTCCTGCCTCGCTCTCTGAGAGGCTGTTTACGCATGACATTAACATGCGTCTTGGCTGATCCAATCACAAATGGACAACTCTAAGTAAGTCAGTTCACACTAGGCATTATAATGCGTCTCCACATGCGTCTCGAGAGACCACTTGTGATCGGATCTCACCTCCCACTCTATATGCAAATAAACATGTACATCGCTGTGGTAGAGGGTTGTGGTTTAGCCTCGGCTGCAAGCGGAGAGAGCTGTGCTTTATTAATCCCCATGGAGAAGGGTAATTCATCCTCTGCATTTAACCCATCCTAACACACTGTTAGCTAGGAGCAGTGGGCAGCCGCAGTGCAGCACCCGGGGACTAACTCCAGTTCTTCTTGCCATGCTATTGTATTTTTAAATCACGTCAGGACACAGCGCTGTCGCTCGACACAACCTCTCCGTGGCATTCTTTATTTAGACTGACACAGCATCAAAGGCAGACCCGATCAAACAACCCAGAGCCCGCAGGCATCACCAATCGATCCCAGCACAATAGAACAGCACCAAATCAAATGCAGCACTGTCGATGTGTGCAGACATAACATTCCCCCCCCCCCCCGGCAGGATTTCAAACATGAAAGGTTGACACAAAGTCCTCTAGGTGGCCAGGGCGTAAACGTGTGCGAACAGGTCGCGGGGCGGCCTGAGGCTGGGCAGGCCGAGGTGGGGAGGGAGATAGCAGGGGAAGCTGAGGCCCAGAAATGTCTGGGGCCCGTGTAGGAGCTGCATGAAGCCCCGGGGCGTCTCGCCATGCTGAGGGAATGGTTATGGTTGTGTCACCAGCTGTGTGTGGCGGAGCTGACACCTTCCGTAGACGACTGGAGTGCCACCGAGTGCCATCGCTGAGGAGGTAAGTGGCTGGGCCCAGCTGACGGGTGACTTGGAGAGGAGAGGACCAGTATGAAGCCATTTTATTGTCCCTGTGGGGCCTGCGGACCCTGACCCAGTCTGACACATTGATGTCTGGCACCCTGGTTCGTTTTGACTGGTCAAACCGTTGCTTCATCCGCGTCTGCTGACGAGTGACTGAGGCTCTGACCCCAGAGGGAGGTGCCTGAGGTGTGGAGGGGCGGAGCCTGTCAAGGGGCATGCACAGTTCCCGGCCTAGCATGAGAGAGGCTGGGGAGACGCCTGTGGTCGAGTGCTGTGTGGCCCGATAGTGCAGCAGAGTGTGACGGATGGCCTGCGTGAAAGAGCACCCTTGGGCCATGTGTGCTCTGAGGCCGTTCTTCAGTGACTGGTGAAAACGTTCAATGCCGCCATTGGCCTGGGGGTGGTAGTACGCAGTGCATATATGACGGATGCCCTTGCTTTCAAGATAAGCAGTGAACTCAGCAGAGACCAGCTGAGGGCCGTTGTCAGTGGTGATGGCCTTTGGGAGGCCCCAGCGAGAGAAAAGAGAGTCCAGGAAGTCGATGATGATCTGTGAGGTCACAGTGCCGGAAGTGGTGAGTTCAGGCCATTTTGAGTGTAGATCGAAGGCGACCACCATGAAGCGTTGGTGGTGGGGAACTCCATGGATCTCACCACAAATGTCCAACTGCAGGTGTTCCCAGGGCTGAGAGGGCCAGGCGAGAGGTTGCAGGGGTGGGGGAGCCTGGTGGCCAGTCTTGCCACTCACAAGGCAGGCAGAACAGTCCTTCACCAGAGCCTCAATATCTCTGTCTATCCCCGGCCACCACACCAGGTCTCGGCAGCGCTGTTTCAGTTTCACAATGCCCAGGTGGCCTTCATGCGCCGTATTCAAAACACGTGCACGGAGAGCAGCTGGGACCACTGTGCAAAACCCACGTGCCACGCAGGTGTCGTTCCAGCAGGAGAGCTCCTGTCTGACTCGGGCGAACGCAGCCAGCTCCTCTGGGACCTTGTGAGGCCAGCCGTTCTGGATGTAGGTGCGGAGCTGGGAGAGGACAGGGTCCTGTTCGGAGGCTGCCCTCAGCTCCTGCAGAGAGACAGTGGCCTGGAGGGGTGTGTGTAGCATTTGGACAATGTCCTTTTCCACACAGTCAGTGTCCGTCTGTGGAGCTGGGGTGGAGACAGAGCGAGAGAGCAGGTCGGCGACAACATTGTCTCTGCCTGGGGTGAACTGCAGGCTGAAGTTGTACTGGCAGAGGCGGTCAGACCAGCGGTGCAGCCTCAGGGGTTTGTGGCCTGTCCCAGATGTGGACAGCAGCGCTGTCAGGGCCTGGTGATCTGTCCTGAGGGTGAAGGAGTGGCCATAGAGGTAGAGGTGCCACCTTTCACAAGCCCAGATACAGGCTAACGCCTCACGCTCACCCACGGAGTACCGCTGCTCGGTCAGGCTGAGGGCACGGGAGGCGAAGGCAATGGGCTTCTCCACACCGTCCTGGGTTTGAGACAGCACAGCCCCTATCGCTGTGGCTGATGCGTCACAGGTCACAAAGGTGGAGCTGGAGATGTCGAAGTGAGCCAACACTGGTGGTGAAGTCAGTTGAGTCTTGAGATCACGCACAGCGTCACTGCATGCCTTTGACCACACCCATGGCTCGTCCTTACGCAGTAGCTGGCGCAGGGGGGCTGTGGTCGCAGAGTACTGGGGAAGAAACCTCAGGTAGTAACTTGTCATACCCAGGAAGGAGGCGACCTGGGCGGCCGAGCTGGGCTCAGGGATGGCCTGAATGGCGTCCACGTTGGATTGTAGTGGAGTTACACCGCTCGCTGACAGCCGGAACCCCACGAAGTCGATGGCTGGCACAGAGAGGACACATTTCTCAGCATTGAGAGTTAGCTTGTGCTTGGACAGGGATGCGAAGACCATGTTAAGGCGCTTGTCGTGGATTTCACTGGTGGGCCCGTGTACCACTATATCGTCCAGATAAATGGCCACGCCCAGTATGCCAGCCAGCACGGAGACCATGACTTTCTGGAAGCAGCTAGGGGCGGAGCTGAGACCGAAAGGCATCCTGGTGTAATGAAACACTCCTGCATGTGTCACAAAGGCTGTGAGGTTTCGGCTGCTGGGGTGGAGGGGCACCTGTAAGTACCCCTGTCTGAGGTCGAGCTTGGAGAACACCTCAGAGCCATAGAACTGAGCAGTGAGTTCTTCTGAGGTGGGCAGTGGATACTTATCAGGGACCACTGCCTTATTCACTGCACGTAGATCGACGCAGACACGCAGGCCCCCCGACTTCTTCTTAGCCACCATGAGGTTTGAGACCCAAGGTGACGCGTCCACCGGTTCAATGATGCCAGCTTCCAGCAGTTGTTGCAGCTCGGCGGAGACCCCATCACGGAGAGCCAACGGGATGCGGCGCAGTGGTTGGATGACAGATTTCACAGCAGGGTTGAGGAGAGGTTGATGGGTGAAGGCGGAGAGGCAGCCCAGCCCCATAAACAGCGATGGCCACTTCTGCTGCCAAGGTGTAGCGACAGTCAGGATTGCTGCCCCCCTTGTGTCTAAGAGGGAGAACCCCAGAGCGGAGAACAGGTCCAGGCCCATCAGGTTGGCCCCACGGCGTGCCACATGAAAAACTGCATTGGGCACCAGCTTGGTTCCATAGCGGACAGTCACTTGGAGAGAGCCAACCAGATCGATTTTGGAGTCACCATACCCACAGAGGACAGCTGAGGGTGCGGACAGTGGCAGTGAACCGAAAAATTGACTGTAGGTATCAACATTCAGGAGAGACACACTTGCACCGGTGTCCAACAGCAGGGGGATGCACACATCATTAATGTTGACTGTGCATGATTTGAATGACACTGGCCCAGAGCTCACCTTGTGAATGACGGCGGTTGAAGACTGGGGGGTGTGGCCATCTGACCCAGCCGGGGAAGATCGACAGACGTTGGCAAAGTGATTGTGCTTACCGCAGCTACGGCATGTCTGGCCACGGGCAGGGCAGTTCTGAGCCCTTGAAGCATGAGACCGAGACCCACAGTTACCACAGGACTGTTGAGGGCGGGGCCGAGAACGCCGTCGTTGCAGTTGCAAGACGTCCCCAGTGGAGTCGGCGCCCGCCTCGCTCTGGTTGGGGCAGCCGTGAGTAGAGGGAGGAGTCGTTGGCAGCTTGACTGGAGGTGGCCACTTGCTGTGTGTTTAGCATAGCAGCACACTCAGCTGCTCCCTCAACCTGTAGTGCGATGGTAATTGCTCTGGACAGCAGCAGATCGTCTTTTTCCAGCAGGAGAGTCTCACGCACCTTTGCGTTGTTGGTGTGTTCAATTAGCTGGTCGCGAACCATCTCGTCCTGAAGCGCGCCAAACTTGCATGAGCTAGCTAGCCCTCGCAAATTAGCTACGTACTGCCGCACAGACTCACCAGGCAGTTGGTGTCGCTGACGGAATATAAATCGCCGAAGGAGGGCACTCTGTGGAGCAGCGAAATGGGTGCTCATAAGTCCCACAGCTTCGTCAAAGTTTGTGACGTTCCCCAGAGTCCCGAGCACACGATGACCCTCTGCTCCCAAGCAGTGTAGCAACAGAGCCGTCTTCCTAGCCTGGCTCACGTCGTCGAGCCCTGAGGCGATGATGTAATTTTCAAAACTATGTAGCCAGCGAGTCCATGGTACCGGAGGCTCGCCAGGTAATGCCAGGAAGGGGGCAGGTGGTGGGAGAGAGATATCAGCCATCCTCGTCGCCAATATTGTATTTTTAAATCACGTCAGGACACAGCGCTGTCGCTCGACACAACCTCTCCGTGGAATTCTTTATTTAGACTGACACAGCATCAAAGGCAGACCCGATCAAACAACCCAGAGCCCGCAGGCATCACCAATCGATCCCAGCACAATAGAACAGCACCAAATCAAATGCAGCACTGTCGATGTGTGCAGACATAACACATGCCTCAGACCGGGGCACAGACAGGAGTATTAACCCTAACATGCATGTCTTCTGATGGTGGGGGAAACCGGAGCACTCGGAGGAAACCCAGGGAGGGAGCGTGGCTCATGGGAGAGCAGCACACCGGCCCGTGTGAGTGAACAAATTAAAGATATATTTAAATAAAGCCTGTGTTAATCGCCTAAAATTGTGTCCGCCTTCATCTCGAACCCTGCCCTTGGCACATGTCACACTCATGTAAATAAACACGTACATAAAAACGAGGAGAGAGGAGTCAAAACAACAGACATTAAAATGGGACATCTGTGCTCACTTGCGCCTCATTTCAATGCACCATCAATTAGTATGATGTATTTCACATCTGTAAGTTATTACTGTCAAATGATGTTGTCATACAAAATTTGAAGTGCTGTTAAAGACATACAATAAATCATCCCAAATCCCAACTGCACTTCTTTTCTTTTATTTCCATTCCACTTTGTTGTGAAGCACAACAGGTTTTTAGAAAGTGCTGTGTAAATAAACATTATTATTCTGATTATGTAGATCTGTCTGAAAGCCTTCAGACCCCTGACCTGATATATTGCATTTGAGAAATATTCTATTGTGGGTTAATAGTTTCACATTATTACAATGGCATGGACGCAGCACATGCATGTCGCATCAGGTAGAGACAAATCTGATGAAGAAAACTGACTCAGCGAATTTGGAGCGTCAGGTTTTAATTGTTTGCCTTCTTTCATTTTGTGCTCGAAATACACAGCAAAAGTTTAAACTCATTCTTAAAACTCGTTATGTGGGAAAATGTAAATGTCTGAACACGAGAGTTTGTATCAAAGAAAGTTGAATCAGTTCATCTGGACTCAACGTTTATTGACAGATACCTTTGAGTGACGAAGCGTTGCTGTCAATAAACGTTGTGTCCAGATGAACTGATTCAACTTTTTTTGATTTTCTTACCTGGATTATTGAGCATCCACAAAGACACTAGAGTTTGTAATTCTCAGTCCAAATCAGGCTTGACCCAATCACGTCGGTTCAGGTTCAGATTATTTAATCATTCCAGCAGATTTGAGAGCGTCGGGCTCTGCGCTGCGGTGGATAAATGAACTTGAACCTGAAGTTGAACTTGAATGTGCAAGCGGACGGGGGCTCTTTCGCAGCTGTGGATCTAATGTGTGTCAGAAATTATAGACTAGGTTTAAAAAAAAACTAAGCTAAACCCATAGAAGGCTTTGGTGACCGCATAGTCCGCGCTAGGCGGTCACCAATTCTCTGCCTACGCAGAGGACGTCAGTTGAGTAGGCGGTCCTTCAATGTGACCCGGGACACATGGCGTTTACGCTTCAAATGCGATGTGGACAAATGTGTCCTCGGCCACCTCCGAATGTGGCTTGAGCTATCGGATGTCAAGAAGTATGCATTGAGTGAGACGATGCATTGAGTGGACTCACACCTGAATTTAGAGCTGTCCATTTGTGATCGGATCACCCCAGACGCATGTTAATGTCCGGGATAAACAGCCTCACAAAGATTCTTACTATCTGAATTGCGATGCCTGCCCCTTGTGTTTTCAGTTGTTGCTGCGCTCCAAAACTCTCGGTAAGAATCCACTGCATTCCACGAACCCAACGTCGCTTCTTCTTTGGAAACGATTAAACTTGCTTTTCCCTCTGGAGAGGCCAGTGCCTCCGCCTCCACCTCCTTGTCAAGGACTCTTACTCCTGCACCCAAGTAACAACAAGGAGTATGAAGCATTCAGTTAATCTATTATCTCTCTACAACCCTGTTTTCAGCATGTTCTTATGCAATGCTTCATCCATCCCACAGTTTTTAATAGTTTTGATGCACTGAAGGCAAAGGTGTGACAGTATCACAGCAATTATTTGACCCGTCAGTGCTAAAGCTACCACATTATTGTATGCTAACTATAGTTAATCTGTTCCCAGATTGCAAAATTGCTGTGGCCCAGACCCGTCCCACACACCGCGTTGAATGATGGCACTTAGGCTGTCCTATCCTCTTTTCCACATATGTCCCAGAACCAAGCCAAAGGTGGCCCATATTTGTTTTGTGATATTTGGGCAATATTCACAATTTAACACACGGGCCACTTCAGGGTCACCTCCAGATTACATGATGCTGAGAGGACAGCATCTTTGCCAAAAAAGGCCCACATTTGACTTGGCGTATTTGGGCCATATTTGCTATCATACATGTGGGCCACTTCAGGCTCACATCCATTTTGTCAGGGCCAGAAGAAGGCCATCAGTGCCGCATAACTGCCTGAAGTGGCCCACATCCGGATGCTATCTGGGTTATAAACAGACATTTTCTGCCTAGACTGATGGTTTCTGCTGCTGTCATTCATACAGTCAATGACTAATCCTGTTACGGGTTGTGCAGGAGGACCCAGGCGACTACTCGGGAGGCAGAGGGCTCTTTAGTAACGTTTATTGAAAAGCAGCAAAGTAAAGAGAGAAAATAATAAGGGAGAGAGAAATGCAGGATGTATGTGGTGCTCAGGTCGTTTTGTTTGAGGGGTGTGTGAATATGCTATGTGTGGTGACAGGTGGTAAGGTGTTAGTGTAAATTATACTGTGTTAGTGTGTGTAATATGTGTGTGTAATATGTGAATGGAGTGTTGGGTGCTGTGTAAGTGTGCGTGCACCAGCAAAAGTACCAAGTCCGTAGGCAAAGGGGAATCGAGGAGTAGTCCGAGTTCAAAAGCCAAAGTATTAGTCCGAGGAGGTTGGTTGGCAGGCGAGCTGGCTCTGCGCAACAAGTCATAGGAATGCTATGGGGAGATCTGGCAATGAGTTGAGTGAAGACCAGGTTCTTGTAGGGGTTGAAGTGATTGCAGATGGGGAACAGCTGAGATGATTGTAGATGGGGCATAGCTGAGGGAATGAGTGACTGGGAAAATGCAGAGCCATGCTGCCAGTCTGCCAGCAAATAATAGTAAATAATAAAATAATATATATTATGTGAAAACTCACACATCTCTCTGTTGAGTTGTGTGTGTGTGTGTGTGTGTGTGTGTGTGTGTGTGTGTGTGTGCTCATGCGTGTGTGTATGTGATTCATAAGTGTGTTACTGTGTATGAGTGGTGTCAGATATGTGTTTGGAAATTCAGATTTCACCAGAAATGTAAAACACTTTGAGTGGCTGTTGCAGCTAGAAAAGCACTATAGAAAATGCAACTTGATTGATTGACTTTGTCTTGTAGCCCCTCAGCAGCAACCACTAGTCCAGTTTGCTGCTAACAGTGACAGTGAAGAGCCAGTACCAAGCACCAGTCTTGAGCCCATAACTCCAGAGTGGGCAAGTAGGATTGCTCATTGAGTGAATATTATGAGAGTGAGAATTAATATTATGAAGAGTGTGGTATAGATCTGCTCTATATGAAAAATGCCCAGAGATAACTTTATGATTTGGCACTACATTAATAAAACTGAATTGACTTGATCAGAAAGCTTTGTAAAAAGGGGAGATTTGTGCTGAAAAGTATGGCAATTTTTAAATTTTGATTTAGTGTCAGAAGCAGAGAAAGCACCTAGTAGTGTGCAAGGGATTGTTGCTGTCACTGTGGAAGGCACAGGTGAGCTGTTGTACCACAGTGTGTGAACAATCAAACATGATCAGATTATTTCCAATATGACCACTTTCTATGGCCAAATGTTACTAGTGACCCATTATGCTTGTCATCATTAAAAGTGGAATAGTAAATATACAAAGCCCACAATTGAAAGGGAATAGGATGAACGTAATATGAAATAAGCCTGCATATTTTGCTATTGTAAAAATCTTAATTGTTTTGGTCAAAACATGTTTTTCATGTCAAATTTGCTAAAGCCTTACAGATTGCTTTTTATCGTGATTAAATACAGGTACAATTGAGTCTCATAGGGCTACTGAAGGAAGTGTGGAAGGGAGAGCAGAGTCTACTCAGGGACTGATTATAGAGGCAACAGCTCAGCAGCAGAACCCTGAACCACAAGCTAGGACCAAAACAGATGAAGATAAGTCTCTTGATATTTTTGATTACTTGGCGTGCCCTCAGTCACAGGATATAGATACATTTTTTCTTATCATCCTCAACAAACCCCAAATGTTCCTATATCAAAAGTTTTCAATAGCAAAGATGGAACCAACCGCAAGTGGCTGACTTACTGTGAAAAAAAGAAAAATCTCTGTACTGTTATGTCTGGCATTTGCACCTTTGGTTAGTGGTGACCCTTTCATAAAGGGAGGCATGAATGACTGGAAACACATTCACCAAAGGATAGTGGAACATGAAAAACGTAAGACACACAGAGATAGTGCAGATGCTTACTTTCTGAATGTACAAAAGGCAGATGTGAAAAGCCTGTTGACTGGCAATCAAATGTTATTACGTGCTGAGCAAGTGAAAAAGAAATGTCAGGTGATGGGGTGCATAGTTGATGTTATTAAAGTTATAGGCGAATGTGGCCTTAGCTACAGGGGAGATAAAGAAGAGGCAGGTTATAGCTTAGAAAACATTGCTGTTAATCATGGCAACGTCCTAGAGTTGATTCTACTCTTGAGTAGATAAGACATTTGCCCCCAACAGCATGTAAACACTTGCATAGAAAATAGCAAGAAGCAGCATGAAACTGGTGCAAAAAGCAGAGGCTGTCTAGTTACCCTGCTGTCAAAAGAAACATTCAATAAAGTTTTGGATGTCATCAGCCAACTGATAAAGGCGACTATAGCAGAAGAAGTTAGACAAGCTGGCATGTTTCAGTCCAAATTGACACAACACAAGATATCATCTCCAAAGACCAGTGTTCCATCATATTAAGATATGTAACAGATGTCATTTATGAAAGACTGGTTGCTATGGTGGACTTTGAGTCATCTACAGAGCGATTTTGCAGAGCTCCTGAAAAAAGTGCTACTGAAGCTTAATATCGACATTGGCACATGTGTGGGCAACTCAACAGATGGTGCAGCTAATATGCAGGGACAGTATCAGGGGTTTTCTACACTCCTCTCCAAGCTGTCTCCCAATCAGATTCATATGGTGTTATGCACATCTTTTGAATCTTGTACTGTCAGACACAACAGGCAGTGTTGTGGAAAGTGCATCCCTCTTTTCACTGCTTAATGATATAGCAGTTTTCTTAAGAGAGTCACACAAGTGCATGCAGAAGTGGGAAGAGATGAGTCAGGACAAGCATCACAGACAACTGTGCCCAATAGGGTCAACTAGGTGGTGGGCTAAGGATCAAGCACTAAGTAAAGTGTTTGGGTGCTTCGGGAATCCTCTGGGAGCCTTGTTTTTTGAAGTACTTATGACTTTAACACCATTGTAGATGACAGTACACAAAAGCCAACTGTGAGGGCCAAGGCAAAGGGATTCATAGAAGGCTTTTTAAAGTATGAGACAGTGCTCACTGCTCAAATATTCCTTTGCGTTTTTGAGCATACATTCCCCCTTTCAAAATACTTACAGACAAGGGGAATGGCTATCATCACAGCTCAGCGTCTGGTTGAGGGGACAGAGGAGGGTCTCAGGAAGTGTGCTAGGGACTTTGAAGGAGTTAAGTGTGCAGCTGATGAGTTTGTGAAGTGGGCTGATGGAAGGCTGCAAGAGGAGGAAGGTTGTGAGCTGGTAGTACAGACTGCCCTTCCTGAGAGAAGGGTCAGAAAAAATAAATAAAAATGCCAGGAGAGCTTGCAGAAGATGAGCAGCTAGCATCAACTGATACTAACTTCAAGGTCAAAGTACACAATGACACTGTAGAGATAGTGACAGAGAGTAGGAGGTTTTCTGCTAATGCAAAACTTTGCTCGGTTTTTGCCAGTCTAGACCCTAGAAACTTTGCGCATGTGAGGGAAAATGGACTCCCCAGCTCAGCTCTGGAAGAAATTAGCAAATGTGTGCTTAACCTTGACAATAGAGCTACAGTTGGCACATTATGTGGTGAACTGTACAGCCTTGCATTTCAGTGGGACAGACTAAAGATGTCCCCTCTGGAGGGTTACACTGTCAGGACAGCTAGTGAAATGCCACAAGGAAGTAAGGAGGATCCTTCCATGGAACAGCAAGATGTCGAACTAGAGAGCAAAACTTGTTCTTCCTGTAAAAACTGTGTCATTTGTGTTCATCTTATCCTCTCTCAGTACAATCTTCTAACTGATGCCTACCATGTGATTGGGCTGGCCTACAAGTTGCTATTAACACTGTCCATCACACAAGTAGCCTGTGAGAGAAGCTTCTCAACAGTGAAATTCATTAAAAACAGACCCGGGAGCACTTTAACCCAGAAGAACCTGGAGGCATTCATGCTCATGTGCACTGAGAAAGAAATGCTCATGTCTTTGGATGATGATACTGTAATAAACAAAGTTGCAGAGACCAGTGCACTGCTCAGGCGTTTATTAATGTTTTAGGGTTGGCCATGTTTCATTGAAGCTACACTTATGCAGAGGAAAAAGAGATGATGGCATCATTAGAAAGTTAAACTGTGAATAACAAACTTGCAGAGAACAGTGCAATACTTATTTTATTCTTTATTCATGTTTAAGGGTTGGATATCTGTGAACACTTATTTGTACAGAATTTAGTTTCGGATATTGTTGAAAAGGACAATGTGTTGTAAAGGATAAGGTTGGAGATATGCACTACAACTCGTGTTATAATAAATCTAAGTTGTGAAGCAACATTTATTTGCACTGAATTGGAAATGATAATATTTTAGAAAAACTCACTGAAATACAAGGCTGTAGAGCACAGTGCGCTATTGCAGACTTACATACTAAGGTTATAACTATATTTAATATAATAGGTTGTGAACTAAAGTGGGCTGGTCTGAGGCATGAAACTCCAGGGCTGAAAATGAGTCCCACTCCGGACCTGTGGTGGGCCACCAGAACCGTTGCTGGGTGAAGGCCAGGATGCATGCCATGGTGGCAGGCGTACCGACTGGAATGGCCCCATTGGAGGACCAGGGACTGAACCCTGTCCAGAATGAAGAGACGATGTGGGGATCCGTTTCCTGGATCGGGCTGAGTACGTTGGGCCCGCTTCACCACAATCTCAATGCCCATGGTGACCACCCCCACCACCTGAGCCACAGGGATGATGGTATCCAGAGCCTCAGTGGTCCCTTTAACTGGGAACAAGAGGGAGTGGGAGTCCGCCTGGGCATTACGGGAACCCGTAGGTAGGTGAGGGTGTATAAATGACTCAGGAACTGGACCCAGCATGCTTGGCAGTCATTGAGTCGTTTAGCCGACCTGATGTATGTCAGGTTCTTGTGGTCAGACCAAATGATGAAGGGGTGCTTGGCACCCTCCAGCCAGTGGCGCCACTCCTCCAAGGCAGCCATGACAGCCAGCAGCTCCCTGTTGCCGATGTCATAGTTGGCCTCAGCAGGGAGGTAGAGGCAAGAGAGGAACACACAGGAGTGGAGCTTCTGATCCTCTGCAGACTGCAGGGACAGGGCGGCCTCGATGCCTGTTTCAGAGGCGTCCACCTCCACAATGAAATGCCTGGCAGGGTCAGGGTGAAGGAGGATCGGGCCGTGGTGAACCGTTGCTTGAGGGCGGCGAAGACATGGTCGGCGGCAGAGGACCAGCGGAAAGGGCAGAGAGTGGAGTTGAGCTGGGTGAGTGGAGCAGTGACCTGGCTGTAGTTCTGGATGAACTGCTGATAGAAATTGGCGAAGCTGAGGAAGCTCTGGAGCTGCTTCCGTGTGGTCAGCTGGGGCCAGTCCACAATGGCCTGGATCTTGCGGCGGGCAGGTCTGGTGGCTCCAACCTCCACGACCAGGCCAAGAAACTCCACTGAAGAGGCATGAAAGATGCACTTCTCTGCCTTCATGAAGAGCCGGTTCTCCAGGAGGCGTTGGACAGGCGTCGTTCATGAGTACCTGGAAGACCCCTGGGAAATTGCTGAGGCGGAAGGGCATAACCAGGTACTTGTAATGGCCTCGGGGTGTCTTGAACGCTGTCTTCCACTCATCACTCTCCTGAATACGAACAAGGTGATAGGCGCTCCGGAGGTCCAACTTGGTAAAGATGGTGGCCCCCATGAGGGATTTGAAGTTGGAGCTCATGAGAGGGAGTGGGTATTTTTTCTTTACGGTGATGTTATTGAGTTGTCTGTAATCAATACAGGGCCGGAGCTCTCCACTCTTCTTAACAAAGAAAAAACCCGCTGCCACCGGGGAAGAAGGGGGCCGGATGAGCCCCTCGGCCAGACACTCACCGATGTAGGCCTCCATGGCCGACTTCTCAGGAAGGGAGAGGTTGTAGAGATGACCCAGGAATGAGCTCGATCGTGCAGTTGTAGGGACGGTGAGGAGGAAGGGTATGGGCGCGCTCCTTGTTGAATACCTCACCAAGGTCGTGGTAGATGGGGGGCACCGAGGAGAGGTCAAGAGGAGAGGGACTAGGGGAAATGACCTGCAAGGGAGTTCGGGCTGCCCGGAGGCAGATGGCATGACGTGAGACACTCCAGCCAAGGATGCATCTGGAGGCCCAGGACATATGGGGGTCGTGGAGTTTCAGCCAGGGTCATCCCAGGATGAGAGGTGCATCGGGGGTAAGGATAATGAAGAAACAGATCTCCTCCACATGGTTCCCAAAGATGGGCAGAGTGAGGGGCAGAATGTGATGAGTGATGGAACCCATGGGATGGCCGTCCAGGGCAAAAGAAGTGATTGCTTTATCCAGAGGGACAAGGTGAAGAGCTGCTTTGTGGGCAAAGGCCTTGTCGATAAAACTCTCATCGGCCCCAGAGTCGATGAAAGCTCCGACCGAGAGAGTACGCCCCTGCCAGGCGAGAGTGGAGTCACACCTGGCTCAGCGGGTATCCCGTTGACTGATGAGCCTAGTCTTTTGGGGGTCCTTAGGCAGATAGGACAGGTCTCCAGCAGATGTCCCTTAAGTCCACAGTACATACATAAACCCCTAGATCTCCGGTGTTCCCTTTCTGCCGCACAGAGGCGGGTCCGGCTGACCTGCATGGGTTCCTCCTCCAACCCAACAGTAGCAGGGGGAGACTGGGGGGCTTGCCGAAGCGCAGTGGAAGTGGTCCCGGATGGTGAAGACCTTGTGGCTCTCTCCCTGCGACGTTTGCGGAGACGATTGTCTATGGCGATGGAGAGCGAGATTAGATGGTTGAGGTCACGGGGTGCATCATGAGGTACCAGCACATCCTTAAGAACCTCGCTTAGCACATTGTGGAACATTGCCTGGAGTGCCTTGTTGGTCCACCCACTTTGCGTAGCGAGGGTCCTGAATTCCACAGCGAACTCTGCCACACTGCATGCGCCCTGTCGGAGTGTGAGGAGACGTTTGGCGGCCTCCTTGCCGCAGACGGGGTGAACGATGAGGGCACAGCGCACTGGGTCCTCTTGTTGTCCTACGGGTTGACTCTCCAAGTGGGCTGGGTCCATCTTGGCCAGATCTTCTGTTATGGGTTGTGCGGGAGGACCCAGACGACTACTCTGGAGATGGAGGGCCCTTTATTAATGTTTAGTGAGAAGTAGCAAAGTAAAGAGAGAAATGCGGGATGTGTATGGTGCTCAGGTCATTTTGTTTTTTGCGGTGTGTGAATATGCTATGTGTAGTGACAGGCGGTAATGTGTCTAGCTATGTGTTAGTGTAAATTATCCTAAGTGTGTGTAATATGTGAAAGGAGCGTTGGGTGTTATGTAAGTGTGCATGCAACAGCAAAAGTACCAAGTCCGTAGGCAAAGGGGAGTCGAGGAGTAGTCCGAGTTCAAAAGCCAAAGTATTAGTCCGAGGAGGTTGGTTGGCAGGCGAGTCGGCTCTGCGCACCAGGTCATAGGATATGGGAAGGGCTGGCAATGAGTTCTTCTTCTTCTTGGTGTTTATTGGCGGTTGGCAAACAACAAAATGGTGTATCACCGCCACCAGCTGGTATGGTGTGTGGATCAGAATGTCTATTATTTATGCTACCCCCCCCCCAAAAAAAACATCATCCATCCATTATCTTAACCGCTTATCCTGCTCTCAGGGTCGTGGGGATGCTGGAGCCTAGTCCAGAAACTGAAACAACATTTTATAACACTCAGCTGAGTTCTTCTGTAGAATATCTACTAAATCAAATTGTATTTTTAGTTTTTTGAGATTTTGAGTCATACGCATTCTTTCTGCCTCATATTTCTGACAATATATCATAACATGCTCTAATGTTTCTTCTTGCCCACAGTAGTCACATCTGCCTGTATTGCGTTTGCCTATTTTGAAAAGTGTACTGTTTAGTCCAGTGTCCAAATCTGAGTCTTGAAATTATTTCTCATCTCTCCTGTTCCTTCCTGCACACCGCAATTTCTCCCACTTTCCTTTGAACACTGTAAAACCATCATCCTTTCCTCTCTTCCTCCCATTGCTTTTGTCACGTTTCCTTCAATCTATGCTTAATAATGCCCTTTATTTCTGTCTTGCTTAAAGTAACTACCAAATCAATGTGATTATGCTTTGTAGCCTTCTTTGCAGCCTTATCTGCTACTTCATTTCCCTCAATGCCAATATGTGCCAGTGCCCATAAAAATTATACTGTAAGACACATCATTTGAGTTCTATATAATGTTTGTTGTACCTCAATTAAAATATCTGGTCTGCTTTCTGAATGATTGTAAACTGGCTAGCAATGAACTTGAGTCTGAACAAATAATTGTTTGCAATGGTCTTGTTTCCTCTATCCACTGCACTGCTAACAATATTGCAAGCATTTCTGCTGTGTATACTGATATTTCCTCATTGATCCTTTTCCCTACTTTAATATGAAATTCTGGAACAAAAAAATGCTACTCCCACTTTATTTACTTAACTCTTTGATGCATCCATATAAATCTGGACATAACTGTGGTGATTATCAATATAAGCCTGTATGGTATGTGAATTATAATTAAACTCTATCTTTATTCTTCTTTTCTAACAGTGTGAAATCTACGGTAGTATCTGGAAGTATCCAAGGTGGTATCGCTGGCAAAGGCCCTGTTAGACTAATGTTTAATTGATCTACTTCAAGTTCTGTTGCTTTCTGTGTCATTGTCCATCCAACGGTTTTCGTTCCCCTCCCCTCCTTTTCCCAACAAGGGATTAAAGTGTTTACTGTTGGATGATCCTGACTATGGCCCTGTAAATTAACCCAGTAGTTCGAGGATAGCTGTATTCTTCTCATTTCTAGTGGCATGTCTCCCATTTACACCTGTAATGCTGCTGTTGGGATTGTTTTAAATGCACCTGTGCATAATCTCAAAGCCTGATACCTCATCTTATTTCTTTGGAGAGCAGTGTTTGCTGCTGACCCATACACCACACAACCATAATCTAATACTGACCGAATTAAACCACTGTATATGGCCTTCAAAGCAGTTCTGTCTGCCCCCCATTCACCTCCAACTAAACACCTGATTACATTTAGTACCTTCTTACATTTGTCCACTATTTTCTGAATATGTATAAGCCATGTAAGTCTTTCATCAAACCATATCCCTTAAAACTTAGTGTTTCACTCTTTCCAATTCTTGATTATATAATTTTAGTTTTATTTCATTATCAACTCTCTGGCAATGAGTTGAGTGAAGACCAGGTTCTTGTAGGGGTTGAAGTGATTGCAGGTAGGGAACAGCCAAGATGATTGTACATGGGGCACAGCTGAGGGAATGAGTGACCGGGGAAATGCAGAGCCGTGCTGCCAGTCTGCCAGCAGATGGGATCAGAGGCGCCGTAGGGCGCGCTGTGCCCGTTGGGAGGTGCTGGGGACCTCAGGGTCTGAGTCAGGTGATGGTGAACGTGAACGCACCCCAGCTCTGGTGGTGAGGAGTGGAAACTCAGGCGAATGCCGAGCGCCGTGGAGGCCCAAAGGGAATGGATGAGGTAGGTTGCGGGGGTTGTGAAGGTGAAACCTTATCAAATCCCTTAGCCAGTGTTATGGTTACACCACTGAAGAATGCTAACCGCGGTACTTGCAAACGTAAAACAGCTTGGCAGTAAACAATATGGATCCTTCCTGTGTCTTGATGCATGCTCAATAATCCAGGTAAGAAAATCAAAGAAGGTTGAATCAGTTCATCTGGATACAACGTTTGTATCCAGATGTATCTGTATCCTGGTGCATTTGTATCCGGATGAACTGATTCAACCTTCTTTGAGCCTTCCTGTGGGTTCATGATTTTAGAGATTTGTTACCATGGTGGAAGGTGCAACTAAACCACAGTGGTAATGACGAGGTAAGTCCTAGACAACATGATCTTGTTTGAATTATATGCTTTCAACTCTCCTATGCTATTAAAAGCAAACCTTTACTCACATGTAAATCAGCATGAATACATTGTTTTCACATTCAGATTTGACAAGTGGGGTTTTGGAAAAGTTCAATGAAAAAGCTTTTCGCAGCATATTGACAACTGGAACATGTGGGTCTATCCTTGACATACTGCTTGTCAAATTTCTTCGACTTAACTTCTCATTTGCAGCCTGCAGGCCAGTTTAGGATAGAGGTAGGAGTAATTTTTTAGGCATATTTATATCATTACCTGGTATCTTAAAATGCTTCCGTTTGGTTGTTTGTTTTTGTTAAAAGGCCAGTTTGAGGGCATTGAGCACAAAGTGCAATTGGCCACTGTTGTGCTTGGATGGGAATTACTGATGTTTCAGCCTGTTAAACAAACTGGAAAGACATACAAAAAAGTGAAGAAGTTCACTTTGTTACGACTCTCGAATGAAGACCAGAGACCAGTGTAGCGAAACCCAAAGGCAGATGGACACGGAGCACTGAGAAACCCGAAGGCAATTTTAATGCAGGATAAAATAAACTGCCATAAAATAATAACAGGGGAATCTTAAGGTGGGGGGGGGGGTGAATGTATGGTGCGAATAGCGGGGTCTGTTTGTGAGATGTGTGCTATACTACGTGTGTGTAATAAAAGCTGGTGTCTAACTTGCAAAATCTTACCTACGTGTAATAATGGAAATATGTTTTTTTTTGGGGGGGGGGGGGTCTTGTGACGACGTGCGTGCGCTTGGCTACCAAAGTCCAAATCCGTTGAGCGAGGAAGTCCGAGTCCGTGATACAGGAAGTCAAATCCGAAGGGATGGGTCCAGGGAGAGAGAGGCGGAAGGAGATCGCTGGAGGGGGTCCGCGGAAACGTGATTGTCGCTGGGGACGAGGAGCGAGGGAGACGCGGGGAGCCGTGGAAGTCGCGGAGGGAGGGTCTTGAGGGGGGGGCAGCGACATGAAAAACAGGAGTTAGACACTGGGATTAACAAAACAACAGCGTGGGAAACGACGCGGGAAAAGGGTTACTATGAATCACTGGAATATGCTTGTCAGAGCTTTTACCGCAAGGTTCAGTACGTCGAAGCACAGAGAGGCGTTCTGGGAGGCTTCTTGTAGATGGCTGCCTGATTGCCGCAGGTGTGCCTGATGGATGATGGCAAACACCTGGTGCGGCGCAGCGCTCGTCTCCTCAGAGCGCGAACCGAGCGCTCGGATGTTCCCGGCGCGTCCGAGCTGGAGGAGTGGCTCGAACGTGCCGGGGAGACAGCTCGGGGCGGTGAAACCACAACCCACTTTTTTGAAACCAGACCTCATTAAAATATTGTCCGGCATCATTTACAATCAGGCAGATAAAGAGTTCACCAATCACTTCAGTACTGGGAACCTGAATGTCTGACTTTCTGTCAGTTTGGAGGAATCCGACGACGACTTTATAATCCAGTGTCTTTATTTCAACGGTGACGGTTACAATCATACAATAGCTAGCTCCGCAGTAGTGACCCGTCTGAGTGCTAAACATAGACTGACGATTATGTGGTTCCCCTGCGTCCTTATGCGTCAGATGGACCAATCAGCTTGCAGCTAACTTAACAGCCAATAGGAGTGCTTGTATCACATCCTTATAGCCAAACGGGCTATTATATTCTAGAGAATATTACATCGCCCTTCTTAAGAAATTGAAATCAAACATTAGACTCCCAACATTAGTAGCACATGTCCTATATCAAACATATGAACAATCCGGACGAAAGAAAACACATTTCATAGTAATCACTGATAAAGTCAATACTCTTAATAAAACAGGTAATATCATTCATTCAATATTACTGTATGCATATTAAACTACGGTAAGTAATCAAACACTTAAGAGGTAATACAAATCACAAGAACATTTACAATATTTTTTTTTTTAGATAAGGGCAGCGATCCGCCTACACCCTTGTACATTACAGGTCCAGAACCTCTCTGGGCTTCACTGCTCGTCCATACCTTGTCTGGTAGGGGACAGTCTCTGAGGCTGTCTCAGCCGCTGCATGTGAGACGTGTGGTGTGTTGTGAATTGTGAGTTGACCATATTTCTCGTCAGTGCCTGTGTTGGTGTGAGTGTCAGTGTGTGTTTCTTTTGTGTCCAGGAGGTGACGTCTGTTTCGTCTGTACTCCTGTCCTTCAGCTGTGTGGATGTGGTAGGATCTGTTGGTATCCACTGGCTGGATGACAACTGCTGGTTTCCAACAGCCGTGCTCCTGGAGTCTGATGTGTTGTCCTTCGTGCAGCTGTGACATCGGCTTCGCTGACCTGTTGTAGTACCTTTTCTGCTGCAGCTGACGTTGGACTATCCTGGCGTGCGTGTCTCTGTGACTGACGACCTTGGGCTGAAGCTGCTGGTGTGTGTTGGGTAGAATTGAGCGTAGACGACGACTCATGAGCAGCTGGGCTGGTGATCTGAAGCTGTCGACAGGTGTGTTCCGATACTCAAGCAGACTCAGGTAGGGGTCTCTCTGGTCAGCCTTGGCCTTTTCCATCAGCACCTTGGCGATCTGTACTGTTTTTTCGGCGAGGCTGTTGCTTTGGGGATAATGCGGACTGGTAGTCGTGTGGGTGAACTCCCAAGTCTTCGCGAAGGTCTCAAACTCCATACTTGAGTACTGAGGTCCATTATCCGAAATAACAGTCTCAGGTACGCCGTGTCTGGCGAAGGTTGCCTTCAGCTTGCGTATCACAGCTGAGGATGTTGTCCTGTGTAGCTTGTCGAGTTCGAAGTATCTGCTGTAATAGCCCACTGTGACGATGTAATTGTCATGATTCCAGGTGAACAAGTCAGTAGCCACTACTTGCCATGGCCTGTCCGGGATCTTGTGGCTGATCATGGGCTCTTTAGTGTTTGACGGTCTGGAGGTGAGACAGGTGGGGCACTGTCCAACCATCTCCTCGATCTGCTTGTTCATCCCAGGCCAGAACACTATGTCACGGGCTCTCTGCTTGCATTTCTCCATGCCCCTGTGTCCTGTGTGTATCTGGGATAACATCTCTGCGCGGAGCGAGGTAGGTATGATGATTTTCTTGCCTTTAAACAAAATGTTCTTCATCTCTGACAGTTCATCTCGGTGGTTCCAGTATTTTGCAAATCTCTGAGGGCATCTTCTCCTCTCCTCAGGCCATCCTTCTCTGATTGTCTCTCTCAGCATTGTGAGCTGTGTGTCTGCGGCAGTCGCAGCTCTGATCTCTGTCAGTTTCGTGTCACTGACCGGCAGGCCACTGTACACTGTATGTACCTGCATGTCCATGCCTTCTCTGAGGCTGTCGTCTTGGTCTGTGAGCTACTTGCGGGACAGCGTGTCTGCCACGTGGATCTCCTTGCCTGGTCTGTGCACGATGGTGAAGTCATACCGCTGTAGCTGGATGATCATCCGCTGTAGTCTCGGAGGCGCTGCTGCGAGTGGTTTTCTCATAATGGACTCAAGCGGTTTGTGGTCACTCTCCACGATGACATGACGACCATAGATGTATTGGTGAAAACGCTTGCATCCGAACAGAATAGCATATAGCTCTTTCTCTATTTGTGCGTAATTGCCTTCATTGTCATTTAGCAATTTGGATGCATATTGTTATGTCTGCACACATCGACAGTGCTGCATTTGATTTGGCGCTGTTCTATTGTGCTGGGATCGATTGGTGATGCCTGCGGGCTCTGGGTTGTTTGATCGGGTCTGCCTGTGATGCTGTGTCAGTCTAAATAAAGAATGCAACGTAGCGGTTGTGTCGAGCGACAGCGCTGTGTCCTAACGTGATTTAAAAATACAATATTGGCGACGAGGATGGCTGATATCTCTCTCCCACCACCTGCCCCCTTCCTGGCATTACCTGGCGAGCCTCCGGTACCATGGACTCGCTGACTACATAGTTTTGAAAATTACATCGTCGTCTCAGGGCTCGACGACGTGAGCCAGGCTAGGAAGACGGCTCTGTTGCTACACTGCTTGGGAGCAGAGGGTCATCGTGTGCTCGGGACTCTGGGGAACGTCACAAACTTTGCCGAAGCTGTGGGATTTATGAGCACCCATTTCGCTGCTCCACAGAGTGCCCTCCTTCGGCGATTTATATTCCGTCAGCGACACCAACTGCCCGGTGAGTCTGTGCGGCACTATGTAGCTAATTTGCGAGGGCTAGCTAGCTCATGCAAGT
The DNA here is from genome assembly GCF_029633865.1 of Lampris incognitus. Taxonomy (NCBI): domain Eukaryota; kingdom Metazoa; phylum Chordata; class Actinopteri; order Lampriformes; family Lampridae; genus Lampris; species Lampris incognitus. The sequence continues at coordinate 41,270,839 of NC_079216.1, forward strand.
TTGGCGCGCTTCAGGACGAGATGGTTCGCGACCAGCTAATCGAACACACCAACAACGCAAAGGTGCGTGAGACTCTCCTGCTGGAAAAAGACGATCTGCTGCTGTCCAGAGCAATTACCATCGCACTACAGGTTGAGGGAGCAGCTGAGTGTGCTGCTGTGCTAAATACACAGCAAGTGGCCACCTCCAGTCAAGCTGCCAACGACTCCTCCCTCTACTCACGGCTGCCCCTCGAGACGCAACCCAGCCAGAGCGAGGCGGGCGCCGACTCCACTTGGGACGTCTTGCAACTGCAACGACGGCGTTCTCGGCCCGGCCCTCAACAGTCCTGTGGTAACTGGATCTCGGTCTCATGTTTCAAGGGCTCAGAACTGTCCTGCCCGTGGCCAGACATGCCGTAGCTGCGGTAAGCAAAATCACTTTGCCAACGTCTGTCGATCTTCCCCGGCTGGGTCAGAGGGCCACACCCCCCAGTCTTCAACCGCCGAGCTCTGGGCCAGTGTCATTCAAATCATGCACAGTCAACATTAATGATGTGTGCATCCCCCTGCTGTTGGACACCGGTGCAGGTGTGTCTCTCCTGAATGTTGATACCTACAGTCAATTTTTCGGTTCACTGCCACTGTCCGCACCCTCAGCTGTCCTCTGTGGGTATGGTGACTCCAAAATCGATCTGGTTGGCTCTCTCCAAGTGACTGTCCGCTATGGAACCAAGCTGGTGCCCAACGCAGTTTTTCATGTGGCACGCCGTGGGGCCAACCTGATGGGCCTGGACCTGTTCTCCGCTCTGGGGTTCTCCCTCTTAGACACAAGGGGGGCAGCAATCCTGACTGTTGCCACACCTCGGCAGCAGAAGTGGCCATCATTGTTTATGGGGCTGGGCTGCCTCTCCGCCTTCGCCCATCAACCTCTCCTCAACCCTGCTGTGAAATATGTCATCCAACCACTGCGCCGCATCCCGTTGGCTCTCCGTGATGGGGTCTCCGCTGAGCTGCAACAACTGCTGGAAGCTGGCATCATTGAACCGGTGGACGCGTCACCTTGGGTCTCAAACCTCGTGGTGGCTAAGAAGAAGTCGGGGGGCCTGCGTGTCTGCGTCGATCTACGTGCAGTAAATAAGGCAGTGGTCCCTGATAAGTATCCACTGCCCACCTCAGAAGAACTCACTGCTCAATTCTATGGCTCTGAGGTGTTCTCCAAGCTCGACCTCAGACAGGGGTACTTACAGGTGCCCCTCCACCCCAGCAGCCGAAACCTCACAGCCTTTGTGACACATGCAGGAGTGTTTCGCTACACCAGGATGCCTTTCGGTCTCAGCTCCGCCCCTAGCTGCTTCCAGAAAATCATGGTCTCCGTGCTGGCTGGCATACTGGGCTTGGCCATTTATCTGGACGATATAGTGGTACACGGGCCCACCAGTGAAATCCATGACAAGCGCCTCAACATGGTCATCGCAGCCCTGTCCAAGCACAAGCTAACTCTCAATGCTGAGAAATGTGTCCTCTCTGTGCCAGCCATCGAGTTCGTGGGGTTCCGGCTGTCAGCAAGCGGTGTAACTCCACTACAATCCAACGTGGACGCCATTCAGGCCATCCCTGAGCCCAGCTCGGCCGCCCAGGTCGCCTCCTTCCTGGGTATGACAAGTTACTACCTGAGGTTTCTTCCCCAGTACTCTGCGACTACAGCCCCCCTGCGCCAGCTGCTGCGTAAGGACGAGCCATGGGTGTGGTCAAAGGCATGCAGTGACGCTGTGCGTGATCTCAAGACTCAACTGACTTCACCACCAGTGTTGGCTCACTTCGACATCTCCAGTTCCACCTTTGTGACCTGTGACGCATCAGCCACAGCGATAGGAGCTGTGATGTCTCAAACCCAGAACGGTGTGGAGAAGCCCATCTCCTTCGCCTCCCGTGCCCTCAGCCTGACCGAGCAGCGGTACTCCGTGGGTGAGCGTGAGGCGTTAGCCTGTATCTGGGCTTGTGAAAGGTGGCACCTCTACCTCTACGGCCGCTCCTTCACTCTCAGGACAGATCACCAGGCCCTGACAGCGCTGCTGTCCACATCTGGGACAGGCCACTAACCCCTGAGGCTGCACCGCTGGTCTGACCGCCTCCGCCAGTACAACTTCAGCCTGCAGTTCACCCCAGGCAGAGACAATGTTGTCGCCGACCTGCTCTCTTGCTCTGTCTCCACCCCAGCTCCACAGACGGACACTGACTGTGTGGAAAAGGACATTGTCCAAATGCTACACACACGCCTTCAGGCCACTGTCTCTCTGCAGAAGCTGAGGGCAGCCTCCGAACAGGACCCTGTCCTCTCCCAGCTCCGCACCTACATCCAGAACGGCTGGCCTCACAAGGTCCCAGAGGAGCTGGCTGCGTTCGCCCGAGTCAGACAGGAGCTCTCCTGCTGGAACGACACCTGCGTGGCACGTGGGTTTTGCACTGTAGGAATTATATTCCCTTCTCGAACAGCAAAGACCACAAAAACCGGATTATAAAACGAAGCTTCTTTATATGAAAATGGTTGCAGACATACATTCGACAAAGCTAATGGTAACGTTTTTCTTGCTAATCTCTGAGCGCACTGCTCTCGCACGAGTCTCGACTGTCAACCGAATCAACTTCCTGTTTACTTGTCGCTAAGCCTGCTGGGACTTTGAGTTTTACATTATGAAATACAGTAGGCTTTTCTAATATGAACTGTGCGATCTGAACATTCGATCTATTCTTTTTAACATCACAAATAATATTTCTGTAATTATGTATCACATATAGTAATCAATCATATCTCTAATCATGTATTCAATAGAATAATCAATCAATCAATCAAATAAACAATATAATTCACTTGTTTTCATGAACTAATTATTGAACTACTATTCAACTCAATCATGTGACCAAATAAGTCACAACATTCTCCCCCCCGATGACCTAGTAAGTTCATCTAAACCTCCAGACTATACAGTAACTGGATAGGTCTCCTCAACAAAGTCCCTGAAGTAGTGCGCACCATGCACGACCTGACCAGACCATCACGGCCTGGAAACAGTTCCTCGATTCTCTCCAGTTTCCAGGTTTGTCTGGGGGTGTTGTCTTCTCCAATCAGCACAACGTCACCCACTGTCAGAGGGGTGGGCGGCGGTGTGTTACAGCGGTGTGCGGACTTCATATCTAGTAGGTAGTCCCTTCGCCAGCTGTTCCAGAAGCTGGTAGTGAGTCTTTGTCGGTACTTCCATCTTCGAGTGATCTCCTCCCTCTTCGCATTAGGATGCTGTGTGTCGGTGGTGAATGGTTTGAAGTCTTTGATTTTACTGTCCTTGTGGAGGTCTTTTCCTTCTTTCAGTAGTTCGATCTCCTGATTGAAGCTCTGTTCTTGTGTTACTTTAATCCAGTATTTTTCTGCCTCGAAGAGCTCATCAGCAGTCGGTCCTCCTTGTGTCTTTGTTCTTGTACGAGCATTGGCTATAAACCTCTTCATCCAGGCAGTCACTCTGAATACTCTTCTCAGGTTGCTGTATTTTTCCAGCTCCAGCACGGGTTCAGTGAGCACTGTGTCGTTTGCTGTGAGCTGTACGGTGACCTGCTGACTGGACTTGAGTTCTGTGTTCACCTCTTCTGGAACCTGGCCCTCGTCAGTCTCCTGTAGCTGACCAGGTGACGTCAGAAAACCAGGCCTGCTCCACCATAGCTGGCTCTGTGTCAGGTTTCGAAAAGTCTGTCCGCGGGTCTGGAGGTCGGCTGGATTCATCTTCCCTGCGACGTGTTACCATGACTCCGGGTTGGTCAAGGACTGGATCTCGGTCACTCTGTTTGCGACAAACTGTTTCCACTTCTGAGCTGAGCTGCAGATCCAGTGCAGCGTTATCATGGAATCTGTCCACATTCTGACCTGTTTCTGTTCCATGTTCAGTGTGGTCATCAGGTGGCAGGCTAGTCTCGCTCCAATCACAGCTCCCATGAGCTCCAGGCGTGGCAGCGTCATCTTCTTGAGAGGGGCTACCCTGGATTTGGATGCGACCAAGCTTGAGGTAAGTTCTCCGTCTTGTGTTGTACCTTGCAGGTAAGCTACAGCGCTGTAAGCCTTTCCACTGGCGTCACAGAACACATGTAGTTTCACGATGTCGCTGTTCTGCGGATGCATGTCTATTCTGTACCACCGTGGAATGGTGAGCAGATGAAGCTGAGGTAGCTCTGAACACCACTGCTGCTGTTCTCGAGTCAGGTCCGGCGGTAGCTCCTCGTCCTGGGAGAGTCCTCTTTCCCACATTTCTTGAAAGATGCACTTGACTCTGACTGTGAAGAGAGTCAGGAACCCTAGCGGGTCACAGATGCGGGCAGACGACTGCAGAACACTCTTCGTATTCTCTTTTCGTTTCAGAATGTCCACCAGAGGCTGTGGGTCGAACGTGAAGTCATCAGTCTCTGGTCTCCATACCAAGCCCAACACCTTCAGCACGGCTGCGTGCTCCTCTGGCGCCATCGTGTGGCCAGTTTCGTTCTCCTCCCATTTCCTTTTCAGCTCAGGAGAATTGGTCATCCACTTGCAGAGTTCAATGCCTGCTGTGGACAGCATTTGCTTCGCGGTTGTTGTCACAGAGTAGGCCTCACCAACATTGTGTGAACTTGCAATAAAATCGTCTACATAAAGTGACTCACTCAATGTCTCTGCAACTTGGGGATGTTCCGTTTCATATTGTTTCAGGTGCTTCCTGATTGTGGCGGCGAATAAGAATGGGTTCGGGGGAAGCTCCGAACACCACTCGGGTCATCCTCAGCACTCGCGGCTCCGCATCCTCTTCTCCTTTTGGTGGCCCGGTAAGCCACAGGAATCTCACAGCGTCTCTGTCCTTCTCTGCTATGGAGATCTGTAGGAAAGCCTTCTTTATGTCAGCCATGTAGGCAATCCCATGTTGTCTGAACTTAATCAGGACGTCAAAGATGTCTGGGTTCAGATTGGGTCCGGTGAGTAGACAGTCATTTAGAGATGGACGGCCATCTTCATGGGAGGAAGCGTCAAACACTACTCGCAGTTTCGTCGTCGCCTTGTCCTCTCGGAGTACTGCATGGTGAGGTAAGTAGTATTTCACATTGTGTGTTGTGTCGTCCTTTGGCACGTCCTCCGCCATGTCCTGTTGTAAGTAGTCCTCCACTACTTCGTTGTACCTGCTGTACAATGTCACGTCCTTCTTTAGTCTTTTCTTCAGGCCTTCAAACCTTTTCTTGGCGATTCTGTAGTTGTCCTGGAGTTCTGTGCTTTCTTGTTTCCATGGCAACTCCACCTGGTATCGCCCCTGTTTGAAGGTTGTTGTTCTCTCGAACATCTGTAGAGCCTCTTCTTCTTCTGGGTTCTGTTGTTTCTTGCTTGTGATACCCAGAGACTCCATTTCCCAGAATGCCTTCAGCTGCGTGGAGGCAAGTGTGTCTTCATCTGTGTGGATGAACATGGATGTTGCCTCGGAGATGCTCGACATCGACACTGGTCCCTGGACAGACCATCCAAAGGTGCTCTCCAGAGCAACCAAAGTCTCCGTCAGTCTCTCCACTCGTCCCGATACTATTTGCCAGTAGTAATCTGCTCCTATGAGGATGGAGAGCTCAGGACCATCTTCATTTTCTGGGAAGTCTGCTAGTTTCAGTCCCTTTCTCTCCAGTTCCTGTTGGATATGATCTCCTGGAACCTTCATCACTGCTGAACACACCTGGGGTGTTTCGATGGCCTCAATTTCAATTTTCTGCTGGCTGTCCCAGACGTTCCTCAAGATGGCTTTCACTGTGTTGCGTTGTGACACGGTTGGGGCAGAGGAGCCAAACGTGTGAAGGGTTAGTGTCTCTTGTCTGATTACTGGTAACTTCAGGCTCTTCACCAGTGTCTCATGTATGAAGCTTCTCTGACTGCCCCCGTCTAGTAAGCAACGAGCTATCTTCTTGCCCCCTGGGCCTTCCACCCATGCTTTAGCTGTTTGCAGAAGCACAGTGTTCTGTCCATCTGGTTTCATCTTCACTGACTGAGGAATGACTGAGCAGGCAGAGGCTAGAGTGCCTCCAGAGGTAGCGGTGGGCTGCACCACTGCCCCCACATCTTCTTTCTTGCCCAGGCATACAGCAATGTGATGTCTTCTCCCACACGTTGCACATGACACATCCTTCTCCTTACAGTTCTTAGCGATGTGTTTCTGTCCCAAGCATACAAAGCATCTTCCCATTTTCTTTATCTTTTCTTTTCTTTCCGCAACGTTGTGGTCTGGGCACTGTTCTGATCTATGTTCTGCACTGTCACAGAATATACAGTTGTGTGTCTTCTGACTGGCTGTGTGCAGAGCAGCGGCGGACTGCATGCTGGGTCTCTTCACTTTGGCCTCGCTGGATGAGCATGCTTGCTTCCATGGCTTGCTCTCTGATTTCTGTGGGCTGGGCGTCGTTGACTTTGTCATCTGTAGTGCTCGTTCTCTGCTCTGAACCTCATTAGGAATGTCACTATTTCAGAGACCTTCCATTCATCATCCACTCCCCTCTGACGACTATAATCAAGAGCTACGTCATCTGGAATCATCTGTAGCAGGATTGGGCATAGCAGGCTTCCGTAGGTTTCTGACACTACACCCAGTGACTCCAAGCTCCTTATTTGAATGTTACATTCATCATATAGCTGTCTAATTGTATTCACGTCGGAGGATTTCTTCACAGGAGTTAGATTCAGGAGCTTTGACATGTGAGCGCTGATCACTAGATCTCTTCTTCCAAATCTGCTTTGTAGCAAGGTGACTGCGGCATTATAATTGTCATTTGTTAAAGTCAGTCCTGCTATTGCCTTTGCAGCCGGTCCTGTGAGGTAAGTTTTCAGGTAGGTAAACTTCTCTTGTTTGCAAAGTGCATCATTGTTGTGAATAGCAGTCTCATACTGGCTCCAGAACTCTTGCCACATGCTAACATCTCCATTGTATCTTTCAATGACCAGCCTCGGTAGTTTTACTGATTGTCTCTGTGAGGATCTCGCTGAGTCATTTGAGTTAGCATCACTCACCCGCTGTGGTCTTGCTGCTTGGTTCTGTTCTTCATTTTTTCTTATCATCCGTTGCGCGCGGCTTCTTGTCATGACCACGCGCTCCCTGTACTGTTCCGCAGTTTCAATCTCAGCCTCCAAGTCGTCCATCTTTGTTAGCTGTTCTATTCCTCTGTCCAGCTCGAACAAAATGTCTTCTTTAACGCCCATAGCATCCAATAAAATTGTCAAGTGATCAATGTCCGGGTCTTCTTTTACCAATTCCATGTCAATCTGGTTCAGAATTCTTGTAGCACCACCTCGTATGGTACAGCGCTTTCGTTTCATTCTTTCCATATCGCTCCGGAGTTCTTGGTCCGCCATTTCAGCAGCCTGAGCTGCGTTCTCGTCGGGGTTCTCAATGTCCATATCTCCCGGGTTTCGGCACCAAAAAATGTAGGAATTATATTCCCTTCTCGAACAGCAAAGACCACAAAAACCGGATTATAAAACGAAGCTTCTTTATATGAAAATGGTTGCAGACATACATTCGACAAAGCTAATGGTAACGTTTTTCTTGCTAATCTCTGAGCGCACTGCTCTCGCACGAGTCTCGACTGTCAACCGAATCAACTTCCTGTTTCCTTGTCGCTAAGCCTGCTGGGAGTTTGAGTTTTACATTACGAAATACAGTAGGCTTTTCTAATATGAACTGTGCGATCTGAACATTCGATCTATTCTTTTTAACATCACAAATAATATTTCTGTAATCATGTATCACATATAGTAATCAATCATATCTCTAATCATGTATTCAATAGAATAATCAATCAATCAATCAATCAAATAAACAATATAATTCACTTGTTTTCATGAACTAATTATTGAACTACTATTCAACTCAATCATGTGACAAATAAGTCACAACATGCACAGTGGTCCCAGCTGCTCTCCGTGCACATGTTTTGAATATGGCACATGAAGGCCACCTGGGCATTGTGAAACTGAAACAGCACTGCCGAGACCTGGTGTGGTGGCCGGGGATAGACAGAGATATTGAGAGTCTGGTGAAGGATTGTTCTGCCTGCCTTGTGAGTGGCAAGACTGGCCACCAGGCTCCCCCACCCCTGCAACCTCTTGCCTGGCCCTCTCAGCCCTGGGAACACCTGCAGTTGGACATTTGTGGTGAGATCCATGGAGTTCCCCACTACCAACGCTTCATGGTGGCCGCCTACGATCTACACTCAAAATGGCCTGAACTCACCACTTCCGGCACTGTGACCTCACAGATCATCATCGACTTCCTGGACTCTCTTTTCTCTCGCTGGGGCCTCCCAACGACCATCACCACTGACAACAGCCCTCAGCTGGTCTCTGCTGAGTTCACTGCTTATCTCGAAAGCAAGGGCATCCGTCATATACGCACTGCGTACTACCACCCCCAGGCCAATGGCGGCGTTGAACGTTTTCACCAGTCACTGAAGAACGGCCTCAGAGCACACATGGCGCAAGGGTGCTCTTTCACGCAGGCCATCCGTCACACTCTGCTGCACTATCGGGCCACACAGCACTTGACCACAGGCGTCTCCCCAGCCTCTCTCATGCTAGGCCAGGAATTGTGCATGCCCCTTGACAGGCTCCGCTCCTCCACACCCCAGGCACCTCCCTCTGGGGTCAGAGCCTCAGTCACTCGTCAGCAGACGCGGATGAAGCAACGGTTTGACCAGTCAAAACGAACAAGGGTGCCAGACATCAATGTGTCAGACTGGGTCAGGGTCCGCAGGCCCCACAGGGACAATAAAATGGCTTCATACTGGTCCTCTCCTCTCCAAGTCACCCATCAGCTGGGCCCAGCCACTTACCTCCTCAGCGATGGCACTCGGTGGCACTCCAGTCGTCTACGGAAGGTGTCAGCTCTGCCACACACAGCTGGTGACGCAACCTTAGCCATTCCCTCAGCATGGCGAGACGCCCCGGGGCTTCATGCAGCTCCTACACGGGCCCCAGACATTCCTGGGCCTCAGCTTCTCCTGCCTTCTCCCTCCCCACCTCGGCCTGCCCAGCCTCAGGCCGCCCCGCGACCTGTTCGCACACGTTTATGCCCTGGCCACCTAGAGGACTTTGTGTCAACCTTTCATATTTGAAATCCTGCCGGGGGGGGGGGGGATGTTATGTCTGCACACATCGACAGTGCTGCATTTGATTTGGTGCTGTTCTATTGTGCTGGGATCGATTGGTGATGCCTGCGGGCTCTGGGTTGTTTGATCGGGTCTGCCTGTGATGCTGTGTCAGTCTAAATAAAGAATGCAACGTAGCGGTTGTGTCGAGCGACAGCGCTGTGTCCTGACGTGATTTCTAAATACAATACATATCCGATGGGCTTTTCTTCCTGTAGCAGAACTGCACCTAGTCCGTACTTCGATGCGTCGACTTGTAGTCTGAGCTCTTTACCAGGGTCATAGTAGGCTAAGACTGGTCCTGGTTCGCGTGTGATCACTTCTTTCATCTTCCTGAAAGCTTCGTCATGCTGCGCATCCCATCTGAATTCACTTGACTCCTTCAGCAGGTGACGCATGGGTGCGTTGATGTCTGAGAGCATCGGGGCAAACTTGGACAGATAGTTAACCATACCGAGGATTGTCTCCAACTCACCCTTGTCCTTGGGTGGCTCCATGTCTCTCACAGCTGCAATCTTGGCTGGGTCAGGCTTGACTCCATCCTTTGTGATGCAATGCCCAAAATAGCTGACCTCGGTGGCACAGATCGTGCTCTTCCGGGTTGAGTTTCACTCCTCGCTCTCTGGAACGCTGCAACATGGCTCGGAGGTTGCTGTCGTGCTCCTCCTTGCTCTTCCATATACGAGGACATCATCCACTATGGCTGTGACTCCGTGTAGACCTTCATAGGTCTCATCAACCTTCCGTTGAAACTCGTCCTGGGCGGAGATCAACCCAAAAGGTAGACGAAGGAAACGGTATCTTCCGAACACCGTGTTGAATGTTGTCAACTTGGACGACTCTTCTACAAGTTTTATCACCCAGTACCCTGAGCAAGCATCCATGACACTGAAATAGCAGGCCCCTGCCAGTTTGGAGGTGATGTCGTCGAGGGTAGGTAGAGGATAATGAGGTCGTTTCACAGCCTTGTTCAGGTCCTTCGGGTCGAGGCACACTCTGAGCTTTCCTGTGCGTGGCTTTTCTGCTGCCACCATTGAGTTGACCCATTCAGTCGGTTCGGTGACTTTCACAGTAATCTGTTGCTTCTCCATGTTCTGTAGCTCCTCTTTGAGATGGTCGCGTAAGGCTACTGGAACGCGCCTCGGTGGGTGGGCCACAGGTGTTACATTTGGGTCAACGTGGATTATGCATTCACCAGGAAACAGTCCTATTCCTCTGAAAACATCTGAGTACTCCTCAATGAGTGACACCTCGGGTGTGTTGGATACAGACAGTATGAGCTTGATCAGTCCAAAGTCTAGGCATGCTTTTAATCCTAGCACAGGTGGTGCCTGTGTGTCAACAACATAGAACTTCAACATTGACTGGGTGCCTTTGCACTGGCATTTCAGGTCACATTTACCTTGAATGACGAGCCGCTCACCACCATAGCCATATAGTGGGCGAGTGGAGGGCTGCAATGCACGCTGTATTCCCAGTCTTCTGAAAGCTTGTGTGGGAATGACATTAGCTGAGGACCCAGTGTCTACTTTAAAACTGAGTGTGTTTTTGTTTGGACCTACTTGCATATCCGCGAAAACTTGATCCATATTTTTATTGTCTTTACCTTGTGTCAATGCGTCGATGAACAGCTCTTCATTGTCTGAGCATCTGTCAGACTCATTTTCCTCCACAGTGTGTACGCCTTTTCCTGGTCTGGAGAGACACACTTTAGCGAAATGGTTCCATTTGCTGCAGCTGTTGCATTGCTTGCCTTTTGATGGGCAGGTTTCGTTTCCACTGTGAGTCTTGTTCCCACAGTATTTGCATCCTTTACTGCGGTTGTTGTCTCTCGCTCTCCATGAGGCATTGTCTGACGCTGCGCGCCATTTTGTGTCGTCCTCGCGCCTTTTCCAATGCTTCTTCTTTGTTGCATTCCGACCGATTGCATGCACAGCCTGTTCGCGCGTGCCCGTGCTGGTGCTAGCAATGGTTTTGAGCTGTGTTTGTGATAGTTCATGAGACCTAGCAACGTCTATTGCTTTTTCCAATGTTAGCTCGGAACCGATGTTCAGTAGTTTCTCTCTCACTCTCGGCGAATGAACTCCGAAAACGATACGGTCTCTGATCTCCTCTTCACTCTCTCTATAATTACAGTCCTTCACAAGCAGTCTCAAATCTGTCACAAACTGTTCGAAAGGCTCGCTAGCTGCCTGTGCCCTTCCATGGAACTTATAGTGCGCGAAGATCACATTTGCTTTGGGTTTTACATACCGTTCAAAACGACCGTAGTATGTTTCCAACAACTTTCCTTCCGCTTCTGAGAGCGTCCATGTATTGTAAATGTCCCGTCCATTTTCTCCTACCCAAATCAGTAGGTAGCTGCATTTTTCTTCCTCCGGTTTCCTCTTTAAAGGTCCAGAAAACATCAACTCGACGTGCAGTTTAAACTTGCGCCATGCTTCGGGCAGACTGCTAGCTTCCCAGTCCATGCGGGGTGCAGGAAATCCAGCGACGTCCATTCTGACTTTTCTGTTTCTTCTTTCTTCTCCTTTTCACGCTTTTACTCTGACACCATGTCTGACTTTCTGTCAGTTTGGAGGAATCCGACGACGACTTTATAATTCAGTGTCTTTATTTCAACGGTGACGGTTACAATCATACAATAGCTAGCTCCGCAGTAGTGACTCGTCTGAGTGCTAAACATAGACTGACGATTATGTGGTTCCCCTGCGTCCTTATGCGTCAGATGGACCAATCAGCTTGCAACTAACTTAACAGCCAATAGGAGTGTTTTTATGACATCCTTATAGCCAAACAGGCTATTATATTCTAGAGAATATTACACTAAACACAGCTGAATCTTCTCAATGGGCTTCAATACAGCTAGGGTTGCCAACTCCTTGAAATGGAAATAAGGAACGGGACAGGGACGGAGGTTGGCTGGACGGGGCGGCGCGGGCATAACAAATACAATGTGCCTTACACTATACACACACACACACACACACACACACACACACACACACACACACACACACACACACACACACACACACACACACACACACACACACACACACACACACACATATATAGTATATAATAAGGAACGACTCCTTATTTTAAGGAACGTTTGGCAACCCTATACAGCCCAATGGGGCACTCTTCTAAAACCATCTCTTAAAAACTGTATCTGTAACCGGATTTTTCTTATGTCCATTCCAGTTTGAATAGGAACAAAATGCAGTTTGATTTGAAACTACATTTTTCAGTTGACGCAGAGCGTATCGTACATCCCAGCCATTGCTAAACTTCCACGCTTGTGAGAGCTGGAAGCCACGTAGCCCCACAGTCCTGTAGAAGAGGGAACATGTTGGGAGTGGTTGTTGCAAGGAAAGCATAGCGGTAGTGCAAAATAAAGTTATTTTAACTTGATACAATGCTCAGTTTGCTTCTTTTTTTCCCTTTGGTAATGGAACTTAAGATGGCACTTCTAGCCGTACTGTGAACGTCCCATTTTCGAAAAGGAGATATGTCATGCTTTTTGAAGGCGTAAACAATTGTCCCATTGGATTGTGTTGGAACCCAGAAAGAAGAAGATCCATCAAAGTCAAGTTTCTATTCTCAAGCAAGTTTTTGTGTGTATAATTCCAAATGATGCCGGACAATATTTTATCGAGGCCTTCAGTAATAAGTGGCTTGGGGGCATCTGGTTGGCGTGGCGATCTATTCCATTGCCTGCCAGCATGGGGATCACTGGTTCGAGTCCTTGTGTTGCTTCCGGCTTGGTCGGGCATCCCTGTAGATACAATTGACTCTATCTGCGGGTGGGAAGCCGGCTGTGGGTATGTGTCCTGATCACTGCACTAGCGCCTCCTCTGGTGTTCGGGGCGCCTGTTCAGGGGGTAGGGGAACTGGAGCGAATAGTGTGATTCTCCCACGTGCTACGTCCCCCTGGCGAAACTCTGGCTGGTGACTCCACATGTATCAGGGGAGGCATGTGGTAGCCTGCAGCCCTCCACGGATCAACAGAGGGGGGTGGTCTGGGACGACTCGGAAGAGTAGGGTAATTAGGCGGATACAATAGGGGAGAAAAACGGGGGGGGGGGATCAAAGGAAAAAAATTTGGACTCACAAAAAGTGAACCTGAAATGTGAAAGATTTTAACAGGACCACTACTCGACAAAGCAATACAATGAGACCTACATGTAGAGTCACATGAACATAAAGAAGACTTTGCACATAACTTTCTAAAGGAATGCCAAACAGTTTATTAACATTAGATACCTGACATTACTGTTGTCTAAATGGCAAATTTAGCAACCAAAACATGAACTCTTAGCATTAAGCAAATTTTCTATAGCTAGCTAGGCTACATTATTAGATCTAGGCAACCAGAAGCACGAGACAACACGCACACAAATTTGAGGTATTTAGAGACAAGCCAAAGAAATAAGTATAACGCGACTAAACTAAATTTGTACATGTAGTGACAAATAGTTACTAGTATAATTTCTTTCGAAGTACATACAAATTGGATATTTGCTGTTGGCTCCTGGATTGGTAATATTACTGTTTGTAATGGCAAGAGCCTTACTTATGTATTAGTACATTTTGCTTTATTCAAGATGCAGTCAGGTGCGAAGTGAGCAGAATGCACCCCAAAGCATTCAGACTGACTTGGGCTGCTAAATTATTTTCCCGAATTAATTGGATCCAGTTATACCCCTTTCACACTGGCCGAAAAACTCGCTAAAACCCTCCTTTGGTGGTCAATGTTATATTGACCAAAGGTGGGTGTTAGTGGGGTTTTTGGCCAGTGTGAAAGGGGTATTCTGTTATGCTCTCTGTGAATTAGCAAGTGAAAGCTGCCTCTCTCTTGGCAGTACCAGACACCTTAACTGGTTCAAAAGTGAGGATTTGCAGGCAGGGATACATAAATCAGTTAACTGAAGATAAAATCAAGCCTCAATTACTGCCATTGAATGGCACCATTGTGAGTACCATAGCATTCTGAAACTGACTCCAAGTTGCTATGTAAAATAGTATCGCCTGAGGTTTTTGATATGTTCTCTATAGAGCATGTTCCTATAGCTTTCTATTCAGGTGACATGCACCGTTACCATCAACCCAGTCACATCACCATCAATCATAACATGAAAACACGATTGGCTTTGAAAGTGCAGAACATCTCACACACACACACACACACACACACACACACACACACACACACACACACACACACACACACACACACACACACTATTGCGCACAGTCGTTTCACTATCCTTATGAGGACCCCTCATTGACTACATTCATTTCCTAGCCCTTAACCCTAACCACAAAAACTACATGACTAATCCTAACCCTTACCCTAACCTTAACCTAACCCTAATTCTAACCTTAACCCTAGAACCAAGTCCTAACCCTAAAATAGACCCTTTTCCTTGTGAGGACCTCTAAAAGGGCCACACAAGGGAGATGGGTTCTGGTTTTTCTATCCTAATGAGGACATTTGGTCCACATTAGGATAGTTAAACATGTACACACACACACACACACACACACACACACACACACACACACACACACACACACACACACACACACACACACACACACACACACACACACACACACACACACACACACTTGCTTGCTTGCTGGTTGTCCATCGTGCCCGATGATGACCATCTTCTTCTATTTGTGGGTCCTTTGAGGACTCAGATAGCAGAAGATACCTGCGCAGAGATGGTTTTTAAAGTGGCATGGGGGGTGCGCTTCTCCCAACGCCACATGACTTGATTGTAGAGGAGATGGTTCCAATGGCAAGGGGGATCCCTAGACCACCGGCACCTCCACACAACTGCAGGGAGCTGCCGGAAATCCAGTTTTTCGGAAACCGCCTCGAAGCGTGCCGCCACAGCTTGCTTTTCTGTTGGGGTAAGCTCCCTTAGCCTTATGTCTTCCAGACTCACCCACAAGGCAGCGGGGCAGTGGTTGATAGGTGCAAGGGCGTGTCCACCAGGGTGGGCCTGCACACCATATCTCTGGGGCCCACTGCTGCTCCGAGATCCCCTGCCAAGTTAGCCTGGGGCCGCAAGACCCCAGTTACCATGTGTGGCCACGGGGAGGCCTGGCAGGAGTCTTGGTGAAGGAGAGGCTATGTACTGGCAAGGGAAGGCTTACACGCTAGGACGCTTCCCTATTCGCCACAAAGGCTAGCCAGCGGCAGCAAGCTAAGGGCAGGAAGGACACAAGCGGGTTGGAAGAACACATGCACCTTCCCTCCAACTACATACTGCTGCACTAGACGCATCACAACACCCTGTGTGTATGTACACACACACACACAACACACACACACACACACAAAACCTCCACAGGTGTTTTTCATTCTGTTGTAAATATTAAATGACTAGGCAGAGACAGCGCATCACCCTTATAACTGATATCGAACAAAGTCCTGATATGTGGCTGTTGTCAGGACCGCTACTTTCACAGGAATTTGCATGATCCAAAATGACACCAATCTAAAAGAGGTGGGAAGACAGATTTAAGAATATGTATAAATGAAAGGAAAAAATTAAATGAAAAATTATAATTATGAGTCAATGGGGCCACATGGCTTAGTGGTTAGTGTTGTAACACCATAGCAAGAGGGTCCTATCTGTGTGGAGTTGGCATGTTTTCCCTGCGTTAGTTTGGGCTTCCTCCAGGTACTCAGATTCCCTCCAATTGTCCAAGTACATTCATGTTAGGTAAATCGGGCCCTGTGATGGGCTGGCGACCTATCCAGAGTGTCTCCCTCTGCCTTCCACCCAATGCCTGTTGGGATAGACTCCAGCCTCTGGGGACCCTTAATTAGATTAAGTCAAGTGAAATCAATTTTATTTGTTTATTCCATTATCACAAATTACAAATTTGCCTCAAGGGGCTTTACAGCGATACAACATCCTGTCCTTAGACCCTCGCATCGGATAAGGGACAGCTCGCTAAAAAAACACTTAAGCAGGGAGAAACACAGGAAGAAACCTCAGGGAGAGCAACAGAGGAGGGCTCTCTCTCCTAAGATGGACAGATGTGCAATGAATGTTGTGTGTACACAATTTATAGAATACAACACTGAAAGAGGATAACAGAATTATAATGGAATTACAAGACATATGAAGAATATGATGAGGAGGATTCCATGCACTGTCCAGGTGCCACCGCAATAGCCCAAGACTTGAACCACGCAACCATCATCACCACGTAGACCTGACAGGAGGACAGACTACAAATGCACACAAGAGAGAATCACAACACACCATTCACATACACAGCAGAAGAGACAAGAAAAAAAAAACAATCACACATCCGCATGAGATAAAGATATAGCACTGAAACAGGATATGGATTTATAAGATACCATAAAAAATGTGATGAGGAGGATGCCAGGCAGCATCCAGGTGGCAACCACCATCACCATGGAGACCTGGGAGGAGGACAGAGTACATGTGCACACAGGGGAGACTCACATCACACCATTTACACACATAGAAGAAGAGAAAGGTGACGACAGTCAGAGAGAGAGAAAAAACATGTGAGAGAGGAGAAAAGTTTGCAATAGTCAGTAATCTATACTCTATAATCTTGTCAGCAGACCAGTGAGGGAGAAACTGACCCACTATGCAGTACCGGTTGTAAAGCACTCAATTTGAAGGCAACTAATTGTAGGTTAAAGCAAAAAGATGAGTTTTAAGAGACTCTGATTAGGCTGTCACAGATAATAGATGGTTGGATCATGAATCAGGAACTATTGTTTGGTTGTGTCCTTTAAAAGTCTTCCCTTTACATCGGCCTTTTTTCACTTAAACAGGGCTGTTATAGGGCATCCGGGTAGCATGGCTGTCTATTCCATTACCTACCAACACAGGGATCACCGGTTCGAATCCCCATGTTACCTCTGGCTTGGTCGGGCATCCCTACGGACACAATTGGCCATGTCTGCGGGTGGGAAGCCAGATGTGGGTACGTGTCCTGGTCACTGTACTAGTGCCTCCTCTGGTCAGATGGGGCACCTGTTCGGGGGGAGGGGGAACTGGAGGGAATAGCATGATCCTCCCACGCGCTACGTCCCCCTGGCAAAACTCCTCACTGTCAGGTGAAAAAGAAGCGGGTGGCGACTCCACATGTATCGTAGGAGGCATTTGGTAGTCTACAGCCCTCCCTGGATCAGCAGAGGGGGTGCAGCAGCAACCGGGACAGCTCGATAGAGTGGGGTAATTGGCTGGATACAATTGTGGATATAAAGGGAGGTGAAAAAAATGGGGCTGTTATTGGTTTTTGGGGATATCTGTCCTAGGAATGTGTCACTGGCCTGTGCTGATGTCACATTGTAAATATATAAACTGTATGATAATATGTGCCCAAATTAGTCAAAGAATCGATTGTGCTGGTTTACAGTGGGTTTGTTAACCTCTCACACAACCAGCTAATCTATGTCAATGGTCAATCCAGAGCAAGGATTGTGACTTCCTCTCATGCTGTTGGGACTGGCAAATTAAGGGTTCAATCGGCACAATTCTGGAGTTTTTAACCTGCTTTAGTAGTTTTTAAATCTCTTGATGTTTTTTAGGTGAGTCATACATACATCACTTCCATTCCTGTGTCACTGTCATTCTGACTTCCCAAGTTCTACTGAGAAATAACCTAAAATATATATGAGCTCTGCCTTTGAGGCACCCTGCCATAGCTTCTTGAGGTATCATAGATAAAGCATGTTCAAACAGGATCTTAAAAAACGCCCTTATAAAATGTATGTGTGACATTTTGCCTGCCCAGAAGCAAAGCTAACTACCCAGATTTCAGCATTCATGGAGCCGGGCTGCTTTAGTTATTTTGGATGTTATTTGATGTCCTGCTCACTAAGACTTGGACCACAGTCATCAACAAGCTATGCATAATTTGCAACTAATGATATTTACCGAGGGTGTGTGAAAGAGAATGTTCACAACCAAGCTGTGTATCCATTAGCTTTCTACTTGAATTTGTTTGCTCTACAACTACTTTTGGCTGCTCCCGTTAGGGGGCGCCAGAGCGAATCACCCGTTTCCATTTCTTCAGGTCCTCTGCATCTTCCTCTGTCACACCAGCCACCTGCATGTCCTCCCTCACCACATCCATAAACCTCCTCGTTGGCCTTTCTCTTTTCCTCTTCCCTGGCAGCTCTATATTCAGCATCCTTCTCCCAATATACCCAGCATCTCTCCTCCACACATGTCCAAGCCATCTCAATCTTGGCAGTCTTGCTTTGTCTCCAAACTGTCCAACCTGAGCTGTCCCTCTAATATACTCCTTCTTAATCCTGTGCTTCCTCATCAACCCCAAGGAAAATCTTAGCATCTTCAACTGCCACCTCCAGCTCTGCCTCCTGTCTTTTCATCAGTGCCACTGTCTCCAAACCATACAACACAGCTGGTCTCACAACCATCTTGTAAACTTTCCCTTTAACTCTTGCTGATACCCTTCTGTCACAAATCAATCCTGACACTCTTCTCCACCCACTCAACCCAGCCTCCACTCTCTTCTGCACTCCCCGTTACTTTGCACAGTTGGCCCCAAGTATTTAAACTCACATGCCTTCATCACCTCTACTCCTTGCATCCTCACTGTCCTCCCTCTCATTCACGCATAGATGTTCCGTCTTGCTCCTACTGACTTTCATTCCTCTTCTCTCCAGTGCATACCTCCACCTCTCCAGGCTATCCTCAACCTGCACCCTACTCTCGTTACAGATCACAATGTCATCAGCAAACATCAAAGACCACGGAGACTCCTGCCTGATCTTGTCCGTCAACCTGTCCATCACTAGTGCAAAGAAGAAAGGGCTCAGAGCCGATCCTTGATGTAATCCCACCTCCACCTTGAACCCATCTGTCATTCCAACCATACACCTCACCATTGTCACGCTTCCCTCACACATATCCTGCACCACTCCCCACATACTTCTCTGTAACTCCCGACTTCCTCATACAATACCACACCTCCTCTCTTGGCACCCTGTCATATGCTTTCTCTAGATTCACAAAGACACAATGTAACTCCTTCTGGCCTTCTCTATACTACTCAATCAACATTCTCAAAGCAAACATCGCATCTGTAGTGCTCTTTTGTGGCAGGAAACCATACTGCTGCTCGCTGATCATCACCTCTTAACCTAACTTCTATTACTCTTTCCCATATCTTCATGCTGTGGCTGATCAACTTTTTACCTCTGTAGTTGCTACAGTTCTGCACATCACCCTTGTTCTTGAAAATCAGTACCAGCATGCTTCTTCTCCACTCCTCAGGCATCCTCTCACTTTCCAAGATTGTGATAAACAATCTAGTTAAAAACCCCACTGCCATCTCTCCTAAACATCTCCATGCCTCCACAGGTATGTCATCAGGACCAACTGCCTTTCCACTCTTCATCCTCGTCATAGCTGCCCTCACTTCCTCCTTGCTAATCCACTGCACTACCTGATTCACTATCCCCACATCATCCAACCTTCTCTCTCCCTCATTCTCTTCATTCATCAGCCCCTTAAAGTACTCCTTCCACTTTCTCAGTGTAGCCCGTGGAATTAGATACCACACAGGACACAATTACTTCCGGGGTTCTTGTAGCTTTAATTTTATTGTTTGAACCTTCGAATGCAGATCGTTTTACTGAGTTCATACATTCCTGTGTCTTTCGAGCAAACAGCTCATAAATGTTCACAGATGTGGCAAGTTTAACAGAAAAGATTTTAAAAAGGGAAATAATAAATACAAAATACGGTGCAAAATACGGCAGTGGACTATGTACGTTAAACAGGGTTTAACAAAGACATGTGGAACTTCCTGAAGATCGCGCAACTTCTCACTCTGTCAGTTACCTTTAAACAGAATTAAAATGCATATAAAACCTTTACATCCCAAATGCAATGGCATGGTGTGGCTTTATTCACGCCAACATTACCTTGTCATGCCTGCAATGGCGAACAGCGGTCGACGGCTCGCGCCCAAAATCACCGAACATCAACTCCAGTAGCGTCTAAAACAAACCATCTTGTCAAATTACCGACATACAATATTGTTTGGAATAATGTTACAGGTATATTTCACAAGATATTTACCCTTACTTACTACGGAGTCAGAGCACTTTCACACCGCAATCTTCAGGCGCTCCACACAAGAGAAAAAAAGAAAGAATACCCAAGATGCACTTGGATAACTTGCACGGAGTTACAATAAAAGTCCGCCACTGCCACTTACTGGTCAAAACATGCAATGACAACCAAAACTATAAAAATACACTCACAATCTGCCTCACAATTTAAATACATCAAATGACATTTTACATGGCTTGACAGTGTAACAATTACATATATTAACAGTTAAACTATACTAAATTTAAGTGGAAAATCATTTAACATATTTAACAGATTTACCACCCGGCTACATACTCCCCTGCAAATATAGTCAATGTCCTCGGTGACTACGAAACATGAACTGACTCAAATACTCCCTGCAAGGCCTTTTCAAAGAGAGCAGCACCCAGGCTTGTCAAAACCTTAGAGACCATGTCTGTGCTGACTGAGACTGCATTACAGGCTGACTTTGGCAGATGAAATGGGTTTGAATGAGATCCAGCCATTTCCCGCTTGCTTTTCCTAATGGCAGGTTTAGGTGCATAGGTTCTACGTCCTGCTCCACCAGCATCCTCTATTAGTGCGGGCCTGTCCCTGTTTTCAATAATGGGCAAGTCAGTGTCGCTAACGTTTGGATGCACATCATTAACACATTCTGTTTCTGTGCCACAATTTCTCATATCTGAATAACCTTCCTCAGGTCCTTCACCGTCACTCTCATCTGTGGGTGCTGTCACAGGTAAACTAACACTTTCTGCTGCAAAAGGCAGGTTAGGTACTTGCACAAGCCGGCGAGGGATGACTTCCTCAACAATAACAAAATCAGCCTCAGGTGACTCAGGCTCATCCTCAGCTACAGGCTGTGTAGTGGTCTGTAACCTAGTTCTAGTTCTTGGTTTGGGAACTGGTTTCGCACAAGGTCGCAACTCTGACCTATGAACTCTTTTAATGGGACCTCCCTCAAAAGGTTCAACAGTGTGTGTGGTACCCTGGATGTCAACTACCTTGTAGACTGTTGAGGTCCATGTGTCCTGAATCTTATGTCTACCTGGGGGTCTGTGACGTAGGAAAACCAACTGACCAATGTCCACAGGAGGACAATACACCTTCTCATTTTGCAGTGAGATCCTCTCAGCTGCCTTCTGCTCTGAGTACTCTCTGGCTCTCTCATGTGCCTGTCGGAGTCTCTCCTGATGAACAGACAACCAATCCTGTTTCCTGTCTGACACACACTCACGCCCTAATAAAGCATCTACTGGGAGATGTGGCTGTACCCCGAAAAGCAAATAATAAGGCGAGTACCCTGTGGTGGAATGAGGAGTGACATTATAGGCATATACTACTTCAGACAGATGCTCTGGCCAACGCTTTTTTTTCTCTGGTGGGAGTGTCCTTAACAAGTCATGGAGTGTGCGATTGTATCTTTCACACTGACCGTTTCCCTGTGGCCTGTAGGGAGTTGTCCGTGTCTTTTTAACCCCATAGAGTTTGCACAGCTCTGCTATAATTTCACTCTCGAAATTTCGACCTTGGTCTGAGTGCAGTCTCTCTGGGACCCCAATATTTCATGAACCACTCCCTGAGCAAAACTTTAGCTGTAGTGTCAGCCTTCTGGTCTTTGGTAGCATACGCTTGTGTGAACTTTGTAAACACATCGGTCACAACAAGGACATTTTCACGGCCATCTGAAGCTGCCTCCAACACTGTAAAATCAACAGCCACCACTTCTAGAGGTCGGGAGGCCAGGAATGCCTGAACTGGAGCATGGATTTTTGGCTGAGGCATCTTGGTCAAAATGCACCGCTCGCAGTTTTTAACCCCGCTTTCCACATCCTCGCATAGCCCTACCCAAAAACACCTCCCTCTTAGCAAGTTTACAGTGCGCTCTATGCCCTGATGTCCCATGTTGTTATGTACATTTTCTAGAACTTGGTCCCTCAAACAACTAGGCACGAGTAACTGCCACACTTCTCCATGACGTGGGTCTGTGATAACCCTGTACAACAACCCTTCTCGTTGTTGTATGCATCTCCATTGTTTCAACAATCTTTTCACTTGACTAGACAGGGCTGCTCTCTCTCTGGGGCATGGCCTCCTCCCCCGATCCCAAAATGCCCTAAACTCTTTTAGGGTGGGGTCACCGGCCTGAAAACCTACCAGCTCCTCTCTGGTATAACCTGGCAGTGTGGGGGTGTTGCCCTGTTTAGTACCTGTCTCACCAGACCTCGACTCCCCAGCACGGATCTGTCTCACTTTGTAACACTCCAGACCTCTAGAGACAAGACCAGGATCCAGAACTGTTCCTCGCTCAATCAGGTTACACACAGTGATACAGTCGTCAAAATCCGAGTCAGGGTCTGTTTCAGGCTCCCCTGCAAACTCCTGCCTAGAGAGAGCATCTGCGGCGGCATTACTGCAACCAGGACGGTACTTAACCTCGAAATCAAAAACAGACAGTTGCGCTACCCACCTCTGCTCTATAGCACCTAACTTGGCTGTCTTGAGGTGGCAGAGGGGATTGTTATCAGTCAGGACAACAAACTTTGAACCAAGCAAGTAACCCCTGAATTTTTCAGCAACTGCCCATTTTAAGGCAAGCAACTCCAACTTCATGCTACTATAATTTCGGTCATTCTTCTCAGCCTGGCGTAGTCTGCGGCTAGCATATGCTAGGACACGTCTGGTGTCACCTTGCTGCTGACACAATACAGCGCCTAATCCATGCTGACTAACATCTGTCTCAACTACAAATGGTTGTGTGAAATCGGCAAAACCCAAAATGGGAGCAGAGGTAAGTTTTTCCTTTAACTGCTCAAAGGAAGAGTCACACTCTGGTGTCCACATATTACAAAACTGGTGACCTACTTTCCCTGTTTTTTTCACACCTGAACATTTGTTGACTAGGTCATGCAGTGGCCCGGCAATCTGTGAGAAGCCTCGAATGAATCTCCTGTAGTAACTACAGAAACCCAAGAACGACTGCAGCTCTTTGGCAGTGGTTGGGACCTTCCAGTTCTTAACAGCAGAGACCTTGGAGGGGTCAGTTCCTATACCTTCTGCTGACACCTGATGACCCAAAAACTTTACTGACTGTTGTAGAAAAGCACACTTCTGCAACTTCACCTTAAGGCCCGTCTCTTCCAGTCTCTTAAACACAGTCTCAAGTCTCTCCAAATGCTGCTCAAATGTCTCTGAAAAAACCAAGATGTCATCTAGGTAGACCAGGAGTATCTGAAAAATGAGATCATTCATAGTAACTTGCATAAGTCTCTGAAATGTAGCTGGACCATTACAAACACCAAAAGGCATTCTCACGTACTCATACAGACCAAACGGTGTAGTAAATGCAGTCTTAGTCCGATCTCTCTCATGCATAGCTACCTGGTGGTATCCGCTCGCCAGATCTATGGTCGAAAAGAACTTTGCCCCTCTCAGTGCATCAAAACTCTCATCAATTCTCGGGAGCGGGAATGCATCACGTCTTGTCTTTGAGTTGAGTTTCCTGTAATCGACACATAGCCTCAGACTACCATCTGCCTTTCTCACTAGTACTATGGGCGAAGCATAAGCACTAGAGCTTTCTTGAATGACCCCTTTTTTAAGCAGCTTGCCAATATGTTCCCTGACTTCACTGTACTGTGTGGGTGGGATTCGTCTGTATGGCTGTGTTACAGGTATGTCATCTGTCAGATGGATCTCATGTTGTACTTTGTCAGTGTGGCCTAGATCTTCATCTTCTGTTGCAAACACAAAAGAGTACTTCTCCAGTGACAAAGTCAGCTGTGCTTGCTGTTCTGGGCTACCACAAAAATTGAGCTTGCCGAGAATTTCCTGCACATCTGTCGGTGTTTCGGGGTGTTCACTGATACTCACTTGTTCAGTGTCTGCTGAGATTCTCTGGAACTGTACCTCACAAAGCTCATCACTTTTCACACAGTCTACCTGAGTCAAAACCCCTAGCCTAGTCCGTGGCCCTAGCCAGATATCTTCATCAGACATGTTCATGACTCGGACTGGAAAAATGTGATTGCCCGATGAAACCAAAGTAGGCACAACAACCAAACCTCCAGGAACGGGGACACCCACAGACTCCAGCAACAAAAAAGAACCATCCTCACTCACAGTCCTGAGTCCCCTAGCCATAACTGTAGCAGCAGATGAAGCAGGTATATGGACTACATCCTTACCAGCTACCCTAGCGAAAGAGAGTCTGTCTGTAGCATGTACTGCATTAAGATGATTAAAAGCCTCTCTCCAGTTTGAGTCAAACCTCTCCTGCAGTGTGGTGTCAAACTCAGTGTGTACTAGCTCTCTGCATTTTTTGAAAATGTTCATCCCTATTAGACCTGGAACAGAGGAAGAGTGTTCAGAATCTTTAACTATCAGAAAACCTCGCTCTGGGATAGTCAGACCCATGGCTTCTACATCAAGCTCCACATAGCCCATATAGGGTATGTCTAATCCATTAGCTGCAGTGATCTTTAACCACTCAAATGCCGGGTGAATGTCTTCGCCTTTCACTGACAGGTGTTCCCTGAAAAAACTCTCAGAAATTGTACTGACCTGGCTACCAATGTCAAGTAAGCAGGACACTGTAACACCTCGTAGTTTCACCTCAACAGTTTTACATTCTCCGACTGCACGCTCTAAGATCCTGCTTCTGTCTGGAGTCTCTTTTGGTGAGCCAGCTTCCTCCCCTCGAGTTGTGTGGCTCATGACAACTGAGGGTGCGAGTTTTCCTGCACTAAATAAGAACTAGGTGTTGCGTCCCCTTGACCCCCTCTGGCCTGTGAGCATTTTCTTGCAATGTGACCTATGCCTCTACACTTGAAACAGATAGGCTGACCATCTGGTGTGAACTTTGGCTGGGGTCTAGGTCGTGGCTTGGGCTCTAGGAATGTCTGTTGAGTGCTGCGCTTACTCAGTTCACCTACAGCAAAGGCTAGATCAGCGAGTGTTTTGCCTAACTCTGCTAGCTGTTTTTCTTGATGGGCTACTGCTCTCCGAACATCATTTAATGCAATACCTTGGTCATTGTTTGTTTTAATAATAGAGCACTGGGTTTCCGGAACCTCTGATGTAACTTGGTTGCTCTTTATGACCCTGGGACGATGAGACCTGCTGTCCTCCATCTCCCACAGGAGGGCCTCGTTCCTCACATCTAGAAGACTGCTCTCTGGTTTGTCCCTAACCATTTTCCTGAGTTCACGCCTGAGTGCTGCTTCTGTTAAACCCTCAATAAACCGGTCCCTGAGCACAGTTTTCTCATTAGGTATTACATCTGTGGACTGTTTCACTACAGAGCTCAAAATCTGGGATAGTGCATGGGAGTAGTCACGGAGGTCTTCTCCATCAGTTTGGCTACGGTTGTAAAAGGTCTGCAAAAGCTGTGTGGAACTGCGCTTTTCCCCAAATGCATTGCTCAGGTAAGAGTATAAATCACTGGGCCCCACTGACTGACCCCTCATGCATAGTCGCACCTCTTCCAATGCAGGGCCACGCAATAGAGATAGTATATAGTCACATTGTTCTTCTGTTGTTTGCTCTCTGTATCTTAAAACCCTTTCAACCTCTTCAATAAACTCTTCGACAGATCTCCTGTCTGTACCACACTCCCCACTAAATGCTTGGATCTGCCGTTCTCTTGGAACGTAGATGTATGAACGTGTGGGTGCACTGTTATCACTTGCTCTCTGAGCCCTTGCTTCACCATTTAACCTGGTGAGCTCATCTCGCAGTCTGGCGAGCTCTAGCATGGTGGTCTGCATTTCTTTTGTAGCACCTTCACCTATACCCGTTATGCCACCTGAGGTGTGGCCATTATCATTATGTGAATTCCCTTCATCACCAGAATCACTAGACATAATGATATATTAATCTTTACTCAGTCCAGTATAAATGAGGATATTTAGTTCAAAACCTGGTTCAAGGATACTACAAGGACAGTCTTTAACTTGGAGCCTTGCTGAATCTTGGTCTTTGTAGCTGAAGTTAGCGCTGGAGTCCTCTGCGCTGGTACGGCTGAGTCGTGTGAAACAGGAAGCACCAGAACCTCTTAGAGGCCCTCACGTCGTCTCTCGCTGGTCACCACCTCCACAGCAGGATGGCTTCAGACTCAACACCAACGGACGTCACCAGCAATCTTCACCACTGCCGTATTTTTTTTTAAGTAAAAATAAGCCACTCTGTTGCCAATTTAAAAAAAATGTTTTAGCTACACCCCACTCCTGGTACCAAAATTATGTAGCCCGTGGAATTAGATACCACACAGGACACAATTACTTCCGGGGTTCTTGTAGCTTTAATTTTATTGTTTGAACCTTCGAATGCAGATCGTTTTACTGAGTTCATACATTCCTGTGTCTTTCGAGCAAACAGCTCATAAATGTTCACAGATGTGGCAAGTTTAACAGAAAAGATTTTAAAAAGGGAAATAATAAATACAAAATACGGTGCAAAATACGGCAGTGGACTATGTACGTTAAACAGGGTTTAACAAAGACATGTGGAACTTCCTGAAGATCGCGCAACTTCTCACTCTGTCAGTTACCTTTAAACAGAATTAAAATGCATATAAAACCTTTACATCCCAAATGCAATGGCATGGTGTGGCTTTATTCACGCCAACATTACCTTGTCATGCCTGCAATGGCGAACAGCGGTCGACGGCTCGCGCCCAAAATCACCGAACATCAACTCCAGTAGCGTCTAAAACAAACCATCTTGTCAAATTACCGACATACAATATTGTTTGGAATAATGTTACAGCTATATTTCACAAGATATTTACCCTTACTTACTACGGAGTCAGAGCACTGTCACACCGCAATCTTCAGGCGCTCCACACAAGAAAAAAAAAGAAAGAATACCCAAGATGCACTTGGATAACTTGCACGGAGTTACAATAAAAGTCCGCCACTGCCACTTACTGGTCAAAACATGCAATGACAACCAAAACTATAAAAATACACTCACAATCTGCCTCACAATTTAAATACATCAAATGACATTTTACATGGCTTGACAGTGTAACAATTACATATATTAACAGTTAAACTATACTAAATTTAAGTGGAAAATCATTTAACATATTTAACAGATTTACCACCCGGCTACATCAGCACACTCTCCTCGCTTGTCAGCACATTTCCATCTCTATCAATCAATCAATCAATCAAGTTGCATTTTATAAAGCGCTTTCCTTGATCACCCTAACTTGCTGCACATCCTTTGCAGCTCGGTCCCTCTGTCTAGCCAATCGGTGCAAGTCCTTTTCTCCTTTCTTAGTGTCTAACCTGTCACACAATTCACCATACGCCTTTTACTTTGACTTTGCCACCTCTCTCTTTGCTTTACGCTGTGTCTCCTTGTACTCCTGTCTACTTTCTTCATCTCTCTGACTATCCCACTTCTTCTTTGACAGCCTCTTCCTCTGTATAATTTGCTGTACTACCTCATTCCACCACAAGTCTCCTTGTCTTCCTTCCTCTGTCCTGATGACACACCAAGTACCTTCCTAGCTGTCCCCCTCACTATTTCTGCAGTGGTTGCCCAGCCATCCGGCAACTCTTCACTACCACCCACTGCCTGTCTTAGCTCCTGCCTGAACTCCACACAACAGCCTTCCTTCTTCAACCTCCACCATTTGATCTCCGGCTCTGCCTTCACTCGCTTCCTCTTCTTGGTCTCCAAAGTCATCCTACAGACCACCATCCGATGATGTCTCACTACATTCTCCCCTGTCACCACCTTGCAGTCTCCAATCCCTTTCAGATTGCACCTTCTACATAAGATATAGTCCACCTGTGTGCACTTTCCTCCACTCTGAAAGGACATTTCTGTCTGTTCTGCTAATGACTGTGAACATTTCCTGTCTTTCTTTGTTGACAAGATCGACGATCTAAGGTCCAATTTTACCCCCACTATTTCCCCCTCCCCCGCCCCTTTCAGCCATCTGATTTTAACGTCGGAATTTGCTCCCGTATCTCTTCAGTTCCTCGTTAATACTGTAAACTTCATGCATCCCTCCTCCAGTCCCTGTGATATATTTCCAACAACAGTTTTAAAATCCATCCTCCATGGCTTAGGTTCCTGCCTGCTTTCCATCATCAATGGCTCACTCACATCCGGGTCTGTACCTGACTACTTTAAAATTGCCTGTGTTCAGCCCCTCCTCAAAAACTCTCTCTTGATCCGGCAAGGGTAGAGAATTATAGACCTATTCCCAAACTTTCTTTCTTATCCAAAATCCTTGAAAAATTTGTTGCAGACCAAATTCTGCAGCTGACTGAGGGTCATAACATTTTTGATAAATTTCAATCCGGCTTTCATCACAAGCATAGTACTGTCCAATGACATTCTTATGCATGTTGATAAAGGTGAATACACCATTCTCATTCTCCTAGATTTAGTAACTGCTGCCTTTTATACCATCGATCATGCTATTTTACTTGATAGGTTGGAGAGCTGGGTTGGCATTTCTGGTACAGCGTTAAATTGGTTTCGCTCTTATCCGACGAATAGATATTTTATGTTTCTATTAACAAACTTGTATCCTCATCAGCTCCCCTACTGTGTGGAGTCCCCCAGGGGTCTGTTCTTGGGCCAATCCTCTTCTCTTTATACATGCTTCCTCTGGGTCATTCGTTTAGTCACTTTCAAAACATGTCATACCATTGTTATACCAATGATACTCAGATCTATTTCTCTGCCAAACCCAATAACCTGAATCAACTGTCCTCCCTCCATGATTGCTTAGCTGCCACCAAAGACTGGATGTCCCTTAATGTCCTCCATCTAAACCCCGACAAAACTGAAATTCTCTTAATTAGTCCTGAGAACTTTGCAAGTGCAGTTGATCAGTTTATTGGTCCACTTCATTCAAACGTCAAACCTACCACTAAAAATCTTGGTATCATCTGACCAGAAAATGTATTTCAATCACCATGTTACTAAGCTTGTCCAATCCTGTTTTCGTCAGCTACAAAATATTGCAAAAATCAGAAACAATTTAAATAAAAAATTCTGATCTTCTCATTCCTCATTCCACTTCCTGACCACTCTGATACTCAAACCTCAGTGTTTTATCCATTCCTCACTCCAACTGCAAAACAAAAGGTAACCACGCTTTTGCAATCTTGGCCCCAAGCCACTGGAATAATCTCCCCCAATCCATTAGATTTGCTGAATCTTTGGACTGTTTTAAGCAGCTTCTGAAAACCTATCATTTCAGGCAACCTTTTTAGAGATTCCCACCCCTGACTTCTGTTTCGTTTCATTTTTTAGCTTGGTCCGTTACTACCAATGTCATGTTTTTATAATCGTTCAATTTATTTTATGTACTTATTCATTTTTTGTGTATGGAGTGTAAAGCACTTTGTAACTGTATGTTTTAAAAGTGCTATATAAATAATATTTTGCTTGCTTGCTTGCTTGTTGTCAGCACACGATATGTGATGTAATATGAGAATAGTCCATAACGATTATAGTTCAGGTATTAGTCATATCCTAATCCAGCCACTGAGTATGCACAAGCCAGTGCAATCTTAGTGCTGGTCCCAAGCCCAGATAAATGGGGAGGGTTGCATCAGGAAGGACATCCGGCAGAAAATCTTGGCCAAATCAAATATGTGGATCATAAGTCAGATTTCCATACAGGATCGGTTGAGACCCAGGTTACCAATGACCGCCACCAGTACTGTTGGCCAGCAGAGTGCCGGTGGACACTATGCTACTGTTGGGTGAAGGAGAGGGGGAAGGCATGTCCAGAGGCAGTGGGAGAGGAGGAAGGGTAGGAAATGGTTGGTATATTGGGAGCTGCCAGGGAAGAGGAAAAGAAGGCCAAAGAGGTTTATGGATGTGGTGAGAGAAGACATGCAGGTGGCTGGTGTGACAGAGGAAGATGCAGAGGACAGAAAGATATGAACGGGTGAGCTGCTGTGGGAACACCTAATGGGTACAGCTGAAAGTAGTAGTAGTATTAAGCACAAATTATACTTTCCGAGTACGCAAGGGTCCGCGTGACGTAAATTTCATCATCAGATGGTTTACGCGTAGGGTCCGCGTGGACATCGGCGTACCTCCAATTTTTTGTGTCCGCGCGGAGAAGGGCGCAACTGTGCATGTGCTGGTAAACAAAAATGGACGCCGACTTTGAAGAGAGGCTGTGTGCAAAGGCCCGTTGTTACCCTCATCTTTATAATTCGTCAGTAAAACACTACAAAGATAACCAGATGTGCACAAATTCACGGAAGGAAATTGCCAAGACTTTGGGGAAAGAAGGTGTGTGCCGACAGAAATGATAGTATTTGAGAGAGATTCGTGAAGGCAAGAAAGAAGCTGAAGGGAAGAAGCGATGCACCAGGCGGGAATGCTTGTGTTCCCGCCATTGTTTCCCTTTTGAGCTGGCTTTCTGAGTTCATTAAACATCAGGAGACAGACTCCAACTTTCCAGTAGAGACATTAAATGACCACAGGGAGGCATAAAACAACCACAGAGACAAAACCACCAAAAAGCATTGTGAAGTGAATGTAACATTAGTATCATTTGTTTTTGAAATGTTTATGTCATACAAAAGTTTGAGTTAATGTCTTGTGACTAGATCATTTTTGTTAAATTTTTAGATTTTATGGACCATATCTAATTGAGTCTACTAGATTATATACCTTTCTTTCTTAAAAGTACTCTCAGATTGTTTGAAAATGCTATTAACCTTTATGTTGCCATCCCAAATTACTTGAGCCAGGAATAATGAACATTTGCAATTGTATCTGGTAGTACTTTCACATAACTGACAAACTGATATTAATGTATTGCAGGCAGAAAAAAGCAGCAACACTTTCACACTGCTACTGGAAACAATTGATACACAGGAGCCCACCACTTCCCCAAGGAGCTCCACACCATCACCGACACTAGTGATTCCGACTCTGCCACCGCCACCAAACTCACCATTCAGCACATCATTCTCAGCATCAACAAGCAGCCGGACTTCCCCCACAAGATCTCGCAAACGAAAAGTGTCTTCCACACCTGTTGAGGATGCTATGCTCCACTGGCTATGGCAAATGGATAGATCCAAAGAAAAGCAGAGTGCGGAACATCATTTTGGTATGATGGTGGTGGACACGCTCGCAAAACTTCCAGCACGTGAGCACATGGAGGCACAGTTTGCAATTCACCAGATCCATTTTCAGAAGGAGATGCAGGTGTTATAAAATGACAACCAGTAACAAACCTTAAGTGAATATTTTCGGTTTCTTTTCGCCAGTTTTCAGACTTTTTTTGGGCCAAAGAACTAATAACTTCTTTGAAAATAACCGACAGACTAAACGATAATGTAAATAATTGTCTAAAGATTTCAAGACTTACTGTGTTGTACACCTTCTCAGTGGTCTTACGGGTCTTCAGTGAAAAACAACCAACAAACACAAGCATTCAAAAATCACCAAATTTAGAGATGTGTAGTTTTTCACTGGACAAGAAGGGTATGAAGAATTGCAATGTGAAAAGTAACTGTTAACTACAGCTGTCAGGCAAATGTAGTGGAGTAAAATTACAATGTTTGCCTCTGAGATGTAGTGGAGTAGAAGTATAAAGTTGCATTAAAAGGAAATACTCAAATAAACTACAAGTACCTTGAATTTGTACATAAGTGCAGCACTTGAGTAAATGTACTAAGTTACATTCCACATTTATGAACACTATAACCAGATGAAACTACAACATTTTTTATTATTATTGCAAAATATAATTTTATAATTCATTTGTAAATTCTGATAAACATTATTTTACCTGGGAATGGGCGCATGAGATTTGGGTGCAGTGGAAAAGCTGCATCTGCAACAAACACATGCGGGCTAGTGACATCTGTGCCTGGCAGGGTGGCTGGTTGTGGCAGTTCCAAAGTCCTGTTCAGGAGCTTGGACCCAACAATACTTCCTTTGAAAATACTTCCATCGCTTTCACGACCATAGGCCCCCAAGTCCACCACCGTGAAGCAGTAATGAGCGTCACATGCAGACATCACTACGAGTGAGTGACTCCCCTTGTAGTTAAAAAAAAGTCACAACCTGAATTTGGGGGGGGGGGGGGACTCTTATGGTTACATGCCTCCCATCGAGGGCACAAAGACACAGTGGGAAGTTCCAGATTCGCCAGAAATCCTGCGCAATGTCCCTCCACTGTGTCTGGGGCGGGACGGAATTCAGGCTGCAGCGTGTCCCAAATGGCCTTGCACACCTCGGGGATTATTTTAGATAAACTACGCTACAGTTGCCCGGTCTGTAACTTGCAGCTACACTTCCTTGAGAAGATCCAGTGGCTAAATGGCGTAAAGTTACAGCTAGTCTTTCGGCCACATTGATTGGAGCTCGGTGTGTTCTCCGGTGTTGGATTCGTTCACCAATGTTGCGGGCCAGAAAATCAAATTTGGCGGCGGACATCCGAAAATACTGATGGTGCTTTTCTTCGTCCATTACACGCATTTCCTGCACCAACATGCTGAACTCCCCTTCCTTGGTCCCGTTGTGATTGAGCGGCCGCACACACCATTTGTTGCTTTCCGCTTCCTTATTTTTATTTTTTTTCTCCATTTATGCTAAGTACAACAAACAAAGCAGCTCTTCTTGCGGGGAGTTGTTCCTTATCCGACGAGAGGGTCTAATGACAGGATGTTGTGTTGCTGTAAAGCCCACTGAGGAAAATGTGTAATTTGTGATATAGAGCTATAGCGGATACGTCACGAAAAATAGAATTTTAACCCACAGGCAGGAAAAAACGACTGCCAGAGCAGTACAATGGACAGAGTATATAGCGTCTGAGTATACTTCCCATTTTCAAAGTCACGATGTAGCTCCACTCAGTAATCACAACGAAGCAAGTCTTGGATAGTAACGGGGCTTATTCTTCGGGAACAGGCCAACCCGTGAGACTGGGTTGAGAGCAAATAAAAATAAAAATAAAAATAAAATGCATACAATTACGTCAGATCGTCTTTTTCCAGCAGGAGAGTCTCACGCACCTTTGCGTTGTTGGTGTGTTCGATTAGCTGGTCGCGAACCATCTCGTCCTGAAGCGCGCCAAACTTGCATGAGCTAGCTAGCCCTCGCAAATTAGCTACGTACTGCCGCACAGACTCACCAGGCAGTTGGTGTCGCTGACGGAATATAAATCGCCGAAGGAGGGCACTCTGTGGAGCAGCGAAATGGGTGCTCATAAGTCCCACAGCTTCGTCAAAGTTTGTGACGTTCCCCAGAGTCCCGAGCACACGATGACCCTCTGCTCCCAAGCAGTGTAGCAACAGAGCCGTCTTCCTAGCCTGGCTCACGTCGTCGAGCCCTGAGGCGATGATGTAATTTTCAAAACTATGTAGCCAGCGAGTCCATGGTACCGGAGGCTCGCCAGGTAATGCAAGGAAGGGGGCAGGTGGTGGGAGAGAAATATCAGCCATCCTCGTCGCCAATATTGTATTTTTAAATCACGTCAGGACACAGCGCTGTCGCTCGACACAACCTCTCCGTGGCATTCTTTATTTAGACTGACACAGCATCAAAGGCAG
Organism: Lampris incognitus; assembly: GCF_029633865.1. NCBI lineage: Eukaryota > Metazoa > Chordata > Actinopteri > Lampriformes > Lampridae > Lampris > Lampris incognitus. Next base: position 41,304,700 of record NC_079216.1, read on the forward strand.
ACCCGATCAAACAACCCAGAGCCCGCAGGCATCACCAATCGATCCCAGCACAATAGAACAGCACCAAATCAAATGCAGCACTGTCGATGTGTGCAGACATAACACTCTCGTCCCTTGTGTGAGCAACGGAGCAGTTTGATGTCGAGTTGTTATATGCTATTTTGCGGTGAGAGAAATGTAATTGAAGTTTAGTGAACAGTGATGTGTGCGGGTGTCTGACCGAGACCCATCCCGGGAACTGTTTGTGTGGATTTGGGAGACAAACTGACTACTCGTCAGTCCCATATGTGGACCCAGCGACGTTACGGAGCGAGCTAGCCAGTCGGTGTTCGTTGTTAGCACAGCAAGACGGGCGAATGGACTGGATGCGGTGAGGGGCTCTCCCCACAGTGAGTCGGGCCGTCTTCTAGTTTAGCGAAGTAACGTTATCAGTTACAGTGTAGTGGTGGGTTCATGCGACCATCGAGGAACGCAGAAGGAGTCGTCTGTTGCTGTGTTGTGCTGCCGAGGCGAGCGCACGGTTCGACCGTGAGATGGTGCTAACGGCTAACTAGCCAGTTAGCTAGGAGGGCTGCCGGCCTGACGTTCGCTGCTGCACTGAGACGAAGAGGAGCATTCATTGTGAGTACAAGCCGGATGTGCGGGCTTCCAAGGGGAGCAAAGAGAGCTGTTTATGGTCCCAACGTACCCGATAAAGAAACAGGCCTGCAACTGGGGGTTGACTTTCTTTTATTTTTATTGCCGGCTTAGTTATAGGGTTGTTGAGCTGTATGCTAATGTGTTGGTCTGATTCATTTGTGTGTATATGAATGCAGATGCTTGTTAGCCATTGAGACTTATTACTTTCATTCATTCTAATAATTTTTACTCATAATACATTTGTATGTATAATTCTATGTACCTGTGTGAGTGTGGATTATTCATGTGTGTTTATTCCTGTGGTGTCTAGGCTATGGTAAGTGACATGTTGAGACAACGTTAAAGGGCTAGTCCACCTTTTTACTGGAAGTAACCTAGTGACACCCAGAGATGTGTAGACCATAGTATATAACCTTAAAGGGCTAATACACCACATTTTAGAACCTTAAAGGGCTAGTCCACCGTTTTAATATAAGTTACTCGGTGACACATTGAGGTGTCTAGATCATGTTAGATTGCCTTAAAGGGGTCATATGCCATATTTAAGCGCCTTAAAGGGGTAGTCAACCTTTTTAGTTGGAGTTACCAGATGACACTGTAAGACATTTAGAGCCTTTAGAACATACTTTAAACACATAAAAAGCGAAGTTACCATACTTCAATAGTTTATTGGATACCGAGTTGTATAGAGAACTCAGGAGCGTTGTCCTTGACAGTTAAAAGGGATAGAAAGCGCTACATACACAAGAACTCCGTTGGTGGGCTCACTTGCTGCTGACACCCACAATGGAACAATTGAGGATGTATGAGTGTCTTTGACATTCTGAACAACTCTCAATGACCTTGCTTCGCTTGATGTGCTTGGATCACTCGAGATTGTTGCTTTACTTGATGTTCTCACATCACTTGATACTCTTGCCGGTGTATCATGTGAGCGTTCCACTCTCCTTTCCTGTGACTTGTCAATGTTCCTTGCTCCATCAGGCCTTGTTGCCATCTTTTCTTCTTTAGTGCGATTATCGTGGAGGCAAGTTGGATGTCTTTTCTCACACGTATCACAATAATTTTTGCTCTTACATTCATTTGAGTGATGGCCGGACTTCAGACAGCCGAAGCACAATTTCTTCTCCTGAACAAACTTGACTCGCTCAGCGATTGTCTTATCCATAAATCTGCGACATTTGTGTAGACTGTGACCTGCCTTCTCCCAGAAATCACAAGATAAATAGACAACCCTCTCGTCTGAATTGGTTGCCAGCACCTTTGCTCCGGGACTTCTGCCTTTTGAAACCTTGAACCTTTCGCTCTCACTTGGTTTTAGAGCATGGAGGGATGATACTGGATGAAAAGCAATTTTAGCTTCACGTGTGAGGAACTTAACGAACTGGCTGAAGCTTGGGTAGGTGTGACTTTGCTCTTCCTCTTTTATGACTTTCCTATTCCATCTTGAGGTCAGCCAGTCTGGAAGTTTAATGAGTAATTTCTGGTTCTCATTACAGTCATTGAGTACTTCAAGCCCTTTCATCTGCAACATGGCAGCCTCACAGCTGGCAAGGAAATCTGTGAATTCTTGACGTTCTGTGCTGCCCTTGGTGCTTATCTTGGGCCATGCATCGAGTTTGTCTCTGAATGCTTTAGCAATGAGGAATGGGTTGCCATATCGTTCTTGCAAAACGGCCCATGCTGCATTATAGGCTGACTCTGTGCCTAGAAGGAAGTAGTTCTCTATGGCCGCCTTGGCAGGTCCACCCACATACTTTCGCAGATAATATAGCTTTTCTTCAGCTGGTATGCTTTTTCTATCAATGAGTGTCTGATAGGAAGCTTTCCAGTTGTTGAATCTAAGTGGGTCACCATTGAATGTTGTTGGTTCCGGCACAGGAAGTCGATTAGCACTCATAGACTCTGCGAATGCTCTAACAAGAGCTGCCATGCTGTCTTCTTGCTTTGGCTGTATCACAGCCATTGGTTGTGTCACAGCTTGTGGCGAAGGGTGGTACTGCAATGGGCTTTTATGCTTGACTTCCTTCCTCAGAGAGACACGATCATGGAGCATGTTATATATTTCTTCGTCGGCGCATTCAATCTGCTCATATATTTGGAGTCTAGCCTTGGCAGCATTTAGTTTCTTAATTGTCTCCAGACGCTCTACTTGTCTGCGCTTGGATTCTAGCTCTCGTTGTCTTTCTGCATTGTCAGCTTCTTGTTTAGCTCGTACTTGAGCAGCTTCAGCTTGGAGCCTTCCAAGTTCTTCCATATAACATTCTTGCTCTCGCAGTACCTCTAAAGTGGCTTCATTGGCAGCAATGTCAGCAGCAGCATCTTGTCTCTTGGCAGCAGACAGGCTTGAATGTGAAGATGATGTTTTTGAGGTCTTGCTGCGGTGAGTGTTGATACTTAATTTTTTTAAGTCTTCAGAAGTAAGTGCAGGCGCTATCTCCTTCCTGCCTTGATCATTATCCCCATGACCATCATCCTGTCTTGTGTCCAGATGATCCTTTGAAGTCTCAATTATCTTCCTTGTTATTGCTTCACAGGTGTCTACCCTGCGACGTGTGTCATGGTCAGGACTGTCAATATCCCGTAATTCATCATAGATGAGGAACACATTATTTGATGTGTCGCTTACCCTTCTGATATGCTCTTGCACCAGTTCGTTTGAGCATTGTTTACTCAGCGCTTGATTGGCGTCTTTGGAGATAGCCTTCCACTTCTTATAGCTCACACTGAAACGGTGTGCAAGTCTTCTTACTTGCTCATCATGCAGTTCTTGGCCCTTTTCCGTTAACTTGCGGATTCTTTTGCCTCTTTGTGGCTCTTGTGAGGAATTAGGCTCATCAGCTCCTTTGCCTTCAGCCGCTAATGGTTGCGTGTCTGCGAAGTGCTGCAAGTTGTCATCTAAAGGCTTTTTGCTACCCTCACAATAATACTCATTCCCTTAACATTTTAATTGACTTATCCTCTTATCTTAGTTTGGTTTAAATTGAGTCTTGTCTTTAACTGTAATTTAACCACATTTACAGTTACATGTTATGTTCTAGTTTAGTTGAATAGCTATCCCCCTTTGATATAACTACTATAACTTACAGCAAATAGCACTATTTTTGACTTATTTGTTATAGCCTTGTAGTCAAACCTTAGTTGAGCAGTTATTTTATTTTGGTAATTAACTATCTTATCTTGAGGCTAATGACACTCAATTGGGTTAATTTTATACCTAATAGACTTATTTCACCTTAAATGACCAATGTAAAAACTTAAATTAACCAAAATGTTCACTGAAGTTAACTTGTGCAATTACTAAATAGCTGCAATTCACCTTTAAATGTACTATTCTTATATGAACATTCACATAACAACCACACACAAATGCAATATCAATTATTAAATGACTTAAATGAACTTCAGTTGAAAAGGTAAGCAAATAAACTAGATTAACTTGGTATAAGAAATGCAAATAAATGTGTTTTAGTCTCTTTAACTTAAGATACGAGGAGCACCGATGACAGTCTGACGGTGAGTGATGGACCTTTTGATCTTGGGTTGATAGCTTGGGCTGTCTGTCATCTACCGGTACTTTGCTGTCTTTTGGAGCCGTCTATTGGTCGAATCTTGACGGTGCAGTAGAGTCTCACTAGCTCCACTCAGTAATCACAACGAAGCAAGTCTTGGATAGTAACGGGGTTTATTCTTCGGGAACAGGCCAACCCGTGAGACTGGGTTGAGAGCAAATAAAAATAAAATGCATACATGTACGTCAGTTCTCAATAACTGCACAGATAGTTAGCACATTAGCAAATTAGCTAGCACAACAGACAATTAGCAACACATAACGTTACCTCGTCAGCTGCTTAGTACTGAGAGGGGCTAAATTCTTCACTTCGTCTGGTCTCCGTCTGGTCTCCGTCTAGATTATCTTCTTTCCTCAGGTCTTACAGGTAAGTATACAATTAAATATTCTTGTTATCTTAACTTGTCTTTCTCTTAATTAGCTTTGTCTTGTGTGCTGCTATTTTCTTGTTGTCGCTGTTAGTGTTATTATTTTTGGCGCTTGATATCGAGGTGCTACATTCTTAAATTGCCGGTAACAATAGAGTCGCGGAGATTAGTTCTGCCCTCCGTACTACAATATACAGGTGAGAAGTAGGAACCGAAATTATAATGCAGAAAACAAAACTAAAAACTTAACTGACACTGTCTGCAGTTACACACGAAATTGACCTATCTTCTAAAAAACTTAAAAGATTGCAAATATCCGATCCCTATAACCTTCCTAGCATCCTTTTTAAACCGATTTAGGTTACAAATGACGTTCCCGGCCTCCGATATCCTGACATATATAACTACTTGATCAACCAACCCTCCGTCTACACCGGCAACGGTTTCAAGGCTTATAAAAGTCTGGAAGGCTATAAATGGACAAAATCGGGGTTTGTGTCAGGTATCCAATTTTGGAATATCCCAGCAAAAGGCCTCTCTGTTGTTACAGGAAAAGTAAGTGTGATGTAATCTCGAAACGAAGCACTTTGTTAGATTACCTTGGTTAGTGTTGAGATATGACACCAGTGTAGAGCCGAAGGAACGTAGAAGACCGTAGGTTCACACTTTAGCCGTGTAGGCAACTTTCTTTAATCAACAGTAAATCAGAGAGACAACAAAACCACAGCTCGACTGAGTGGAGGCGGCAAGAATAACCAGAAAACTGGCTGAACAACCATAACTTAACCCTGCGTTAACCTGCCAGGGCAACCCGGATTTAACCCTTAGTTCCTGGGGTGAATTCTATCCCCAATACGTGTCCACCACATGAGACGACGGCTCCAGGTAACAGGGGCCGGAGTGTCTCTGGGAGGCATTGACGCGGGCCTGTGGAGGTCGGCCTGAGGAGCAGAAGAGGCAGCGCGGGCCTCCACGGGGGGAGGAGCCGGAGCCGGGGGACGACCGCGACGAGGAGGTTGGGCTAACGCCAATGGCTGCGTCAAGTCCAGGTGTGCGGGTTTAACTCGGTCCACTGAAACATGCTCGGCCGTGCCCCCAAAATCCACCACCAGGTGCTTAGTTCCCCATTCCAGGACGCGGAAGGGGCCGTCATAAGGGGGTTGCAGAGGGGGGCGGTGTGCGTCGTGACGGATGAACACGTAGTCCGCTGACTACAGACCTGGGGGCACCTGGGACACCGGAGCGCCGTGTTGGGCGGTAGGGATGGGTGTGAAAGCTCTGGCCCCATCCAGCAAGGAGGCTCGTTGGTCCACAGCTGACCAGGGACGCGTTGCGTTGGGCATGAAATCGCCTGGGACTCGCAGCGGCGTGCCGTACACCAGCTCCACAGAGGAGGCTTGTAGGTCTTCCTTCGGGGCGGTCTGCAGGCCCAGCATGGCCCATGGGAGCTTGTCGACCCAGTTGCAGTCCTTGAGAGTAGCCCGAAGCGCAGCCTTCATGGACCGGTGGAAGCGCTCACATAGGCCGTTCGCCTGAGGGTGGTAGGCGGTAGTGCGGTGAAGCTTGACGCCCAGAGCCTCACCCACAGCATTCCATAGCTCTGAGGTAAACTGTGGCCCGCGGTCAGATGAAAGGTCGGAAGGCGTACCGAAACGTGAGACCCACGACCCAATAAAAGCCCGGGCCACATCAGCAGACGTCGTGGATGCCAGGGGAACAGCTTCAGGCCAGCGCGTAGTCCTGTCCACCACTGTGAAGAGGTAGGTGAACCCATGGGAGGGGGGTAGGGGACCAACCAGGTCGACGTGGACATGGTCAAATCGTCTCTCCGGCACTATGAAGTGTTCCAGGGGCGCCTTAATGTGGCGGTGTATCTTAGCCCGCTGACAGGCCACACACAAGTCGGCCCACGCTTTCATGTCTCTCTTAAGTCCCTCCCACACAAACTTAGCAGAGGTCAGGCGCAAGGATGGCTTACCGCCTGGATGAGAGAGGCCGTGCACAGCTTCAAACACGGGGCGTCTCCAGCTGTCCGGGGCGATGGGCCTGGGCTGTCCTGTGGAGACGTCACACAGGAGGGTGACACCTGTGTCGCTGAAAGGAACGTCCTGCAGGCGGAGCCCCGTGTCGGAGGTCCGGAGACGGAGGATGCTCGGGTCCGTGGCCTGGTCAGCGGCCATCTGTGCATAGTCCAGGCCTAGGTGGACCGCTCCAATCACTGCCCTAGAGAGGCAGTCAGCTACCTGGTTAGACTTACCAGCAACGTGCTGGATGTCGGTAGTGAATTCCGAAATGTAGGAGAGTTGTCGCTGCTGGCGAGCGGACCATGGCTCGGCCGTCTTGGACATGGCAAACGTGAGGGGCTTGTGGTCCACGTACGCAGTAAACTCGCGGCCCTCTAGCAGGAACTGGAAATGCTGGACGGCGAGCCAGAGACCGAAGAGTTCCCTGTCAAAAGTACTATACTTGCGCTCTCGGGGTGTAAGCTGGCGACTGAAAAAGGCCAAAGGCTGCCAAGCCCCACCCACCCACTGCTCGTGAACCGCACCAACAGCATAGTCCGATGCATCCGTGGTTATGGAAATAGGCGCTGTAGGTGAAGGACGCGCTAGCAGGGTAGCCTGGGAGAGCGCAGCTTTAGTCTCAGTGAACGCACGGTCCCGCTCTGCTGTCCAGTCGACCGCCTGGTTGGGGGACTTGCCTTTCAACGCCTCGTACAGTGGCCGGATGATAAAGGCGGCTCGGGGAATGAAGCGGTGGTAGAATGTCACCATCCCGATGAACTCCCTGAGCGCATGAGCTGTTTGGGGGCGCGGAAAGGCCGCCACCGCTTCCACCTTTGAGGGCAGGGGGACCGCCCCGTCTCCAGTGATGCGGTGCCCGAGGAAATCAATGGCCGTCAGCCCGAACCGGCACTTCGCTGGGTTGACGATCAGCCCATGCTGGCTGAGGCGTGTGAAGAGGGCGTGAAGATGGGACAGGTGTTCTTCCTCGGAGGCGCTGGCGATGAGTATGTCGTCCAAATAGACGAAGATGAAAGGAAGGCCACGGAGCACTGAATCCATCAGCCGCTGAAAGGACTGGGCCGCGTTTTTGAGTCCAAATGGCATTCGAAGGAATTCAAGTAGGCCGAATGGGGTAGTCACCGCTGTCTTGGGGATGTCCGAGGGGTGCACAGGAACTTGATGATAACCACGGACCAGGTCGACTTTTGAGAAGACGCGTTTGCCAGACAGGTTTGCAGGAAAGTCCTGGATATGCGGGACAGGATAGCGGTCGGGCGTGGTGGCGTCATTTAGTCGGCGGTAGTCCCCGCATGGGCGCCAACCTCCATCAGGCTTAGCGACGATGTGGAGTGGGGACGCCCACGGGCTGTTAGAGCGGCGGATGATCCCCATGCGTTCCAGGTGCTCGAACTCAGACTTGGCAATGGCGAGTTTGGCAGGGTCGAGACGCCTGGCTCTGGCGTAGTCCGGGGGCCCCTTCGTAGCAATGTGATGCTTCACCCCATGTTTAGCGGTGGGTGCAGAGAAGGTAGGCTGGGTGAGGTCAGGGAACTCAGCAAGGAGGCGGTTGAACTTGTCTGCCTCTGAGAGAGAGTTGGCTAGACCTGCATAGGCCGCTTCCCCCCGCGTACATGCGAAGGAGGAGAAGGTTAAGGCGTCGACCAGACGGCTGTTCTGAATGTCCACTAGCAAACCGTAAGCGCACAAATAATCAGCTCCGAGGAGGGGAAGCGTTACATTGGCCATGGCGAACTCCCACATGAAACGTTGTCCACCGAAACACAGTTCTACAGACCGCACGCCGTAGGTGTGGATAGGGCTGCCGTCAGCCGTCGCCAACTGGGGGCCCCGCTCCCCGCCCATGATGTCGACGTCAGTAGCAGGGAGCACCTTCTCTGTGCGCCCGTGTCACAGAGAAATCGCCGACCGGAGATGGTGTCGAGGATGAAGAGTAGCCTGCTCGTATCGCCAACACTCATGGCCACTACTGAGTGTTGGCCCTCTCGTTTCCCGTCGGCCTGTAGTTGCAGGGGGAACGGCACCGTTTAGCTTTCGCACCAAATCGAGCGTGGTACATACAGAGTCCAGAGGGCTTGTAGCGGTCTGACGCTGTGGCGCCACCGTCGGGCCACGCCCGCGATGTCGGCGGGGGGCCAGTGAAGGTAGAAGCCAGCACCCCGGCATGGGAGGAACGTTGTGTAGCGACGAAGAATCGGTCAGCCTCCTTTGCCAGCTCACGGGGATCAGTGATGGTGGAGTTAGCGAGCGCAGTCTGGACGTGGGGCGGCATGTTACGCAGAAACAGCTCCATAAACAGGAAACATGGCTTTTCTTGACCCAGTAGATTTAACATCCTGCTCATTAGCTCCGATGGTTTGCCATCTCCCAAGCCCTGAATTGCGAAGAGGCGACGTGCTCTTTCCGTTGTTGACAGTTCAAGGAGGAGATTTTTAAGTGCGGCGTATTTACCATCGGCCGGTGGTTGGTTATGAACCCGCTTATCCTGGAAGCTGTAGCGCACCCCAGCGCTGCCACTACGTAGTAGCACCTGGTCTCGTCTGCTATTATGTCTCTGAGCGCGAACTGTGCCTCAGCCTGGGCGAACCATGTAGCCGCGGAAGACTCCCAAAACTCCGGCAGTTTAATTGCAACGGCGTTCGTAGCCATAATGTGTGTGGTTTCAGAAAATTTACCCGAAAACCGATGTCGGGGTCACCAGTGTAGAGCCGAAGGAACGGAGAAGACCGTAGGTTCACACTTTAGCCGTGTAGGCAACTTTCTTTAATCAACGGTAAATCAGAGAGACAACAAAACCACAGCTCGACTGAGCGGAGGCGGCAAGAATAACCAGAAAACTGGCTGAACAACCATAACTTAACCCTGCGTTAACCTGCCAGGGCAACCCTGACTTAACCCTTAGTTCCTGGGGTGAATTCTATCCCCAATACGTGTCCTCCACACCAGTGTATTTGTATGACTATGTGTTACTGTGTACTATTATTTTGTTTACGACTTTGTTTGGCCACAAGTGGGCGGTGTTGCGCTTGCATGCGCGGATTGATTACGTCACTGAGACGCTGTTCATTTTCTTCTTCTCCCAAAACGACCGAATAAACGGAGGCTGCATTTTTCCCTCCAGCAGAAGTTCGGTAGTCAGTACTATTCTTTGTAACGGTTTAATAATCCACTTCATCTGCGCAGAGATAGACATAAAGTATTAGTCTAGTCTTCTAACATTTTATGGGCCCAGATAACGTTGGATTATTTAGTAGTTTGATAAAAGAAGTACACGAAGTGTGATAACCTCGGATGGCGGGATGCACGCAGGTTAGCACGGAGTAGCAAGTTAGCAAGTGTGAAGCTAGTTAGCATCGAGAGAGGCTATCGGGAAGCTAACGGAACGCTAAGCTAAGCTAACGCTACCTAGGGAGATGGAGCGGAAGAAGAGCAGGTGGCCCACATTCAACGGACAGGCCGATGAGTATGAACTGTGGGAAGAGCGAATGCTCTGTTGCATGCATGGTGTGGGGCTGAAACCACCATTCTTACCGAGCCCGTGGGACCTTTGACAGCGGAAGAGCAGGCCCTAGACGAGGAGCGGAACACGGACGCCTACTGCGCATTGGCGCCTTTATTGTACAACACAAGCTTGGGACTGATCTTCAGTGAAACGAAGAACAAAGGTAGAGAGAGTCTACGGGTGTTGCGGGAACATTACATTGGTAAGGGCAGACCCCGGATTGTCACTCTGTATGTAACATTGACTGGGCTAAAGAAAGCTGATAATGCGACGATAACTGAATACATTATCCGAGCTGAACAAATCATTACGGCTCTCAAAGGGGCGGGAGAAGCACCGAGTGAGGGACTAATGATGGCCATGGTGATGAGGGGGTTACCCGAGAGATATAAGCCATTCACTCTAATGGTGACACATGGCGACAGTGAGTTGACATTGGGACAATTTAAGGCCAAATTGAGAAACTTTGAGGCGGCTGAAGATGTAGCTAATGCTACAGCATCGGACGAGACGTCCGAGAGGGTGATGGAAGGCCCACGCAGTGCCTAAGAAAAAGCCAGTGAAATGCTGTGAGGGAGATGATGAACAAACGGTGTGCTGGCGATGCGGTGACAAAGGCCATCGGAAAACGGACTGTTCACGCAGCGAGTGGTGCAGCTTCTGCCGGGTCAAGGGTCACACAGACAAAGTGTGCAAGAAGAAGGACCGCGCTGATGGAGCCAGGTGTGCACGCGAGCAAGGTGGTGGCGGCGGTGGCGGTCACGGAGCAGGTTGAGGTCAGGGACCGGGGAATGCTGCGAAAGAAGAGGACTACATCTTCAGAGTGCAGGCTGGAGAGACCAGCTCAGCAGGACCAGGACGACGGCAACAGTTCAAACCAGGATTGATTGTGGACTGTGGGGCTTCTTCCCACATAGTCAATGATAAGAAGAAGTTCAAGAGCTTTGACAGCTCGTTCGAGCCAGAGAAACACTGCATGGAGCTGGCGGACGGTAAGCGCACCTTTGGTGTGGTGCAGGGCAGGGGAGATGCTACGGTATGTCTGCTCGACAGTGAGGGGCGACAGTGTAGAGTGACACTGCGGAACGCACTATATATTCCATCGTACCCCCAAGAGCTCTTCTCTGTGAAGTCTGCGACAGCACACGGAGCCAGTGTGTTCTTCGAAGAGGGCAGAGGTGCCCTGATGTCACCGGATGGTACCAGGTTTGACATTTTTGTACAGGGGAAAATGTACTATTTGCAAACTGAATGTGGTGTTGAAAAGTGCCATGTGAGCCATGATATAGAAACTTGGCATGAGATAATGGGCCACTGCAACTATGACGATATCATAAAGCTACAGGATATCACTGATGGTATGCATATAAAGGGTAAAGTGTGTAAACCTGACAAAGAGTGTGCAGTATGCATAGAAGGGAAGTTTACCCAAAACAGGAAATCTACAGACAAAGCCAAGACACCACTGGAGTTGGTAAACACTGATTTAGCCGGTCCTGTGGCAAACGAGTCCATTAATGGTTTCAGGTACATGCAATCATTTACAGATGTGTGCACAGGGGCTGTGTGTGTTTATTTCTTAAAAACAAAGAGTGACACAGTGCAAGCGACCGAGAAATTTCTGGCAGATGTAGGTCCCTATGGGACAGTGAAATGCATAAGGTCGGATAATGGAACTGAGTTTACAGGCAAGGAGTTTCAAACCCTGTTGAGATGGAACAAAATAAGACATGAGACGTCCTGCCCATACTCTCCCCATCAAAATGGCGTTGCAGAGAGAGAAGGACGCACACTATTCGAGATGGCAAGGTGTATGCTAATAGATAGTGGTCTACCAAAGAGCCTCTGGCATTATGCTGTACAGGAGGCAGCCCACACCAGAAACAGATGCTTCAACAAACACACAGGCACTACGCCATACACGAATAGAATATTGTCCAACAAATTACATGAAAGCGGATATATTGACCAAGCCACTGACCAAACAAAAGTTTGAGTATCTCAGGGGAGAAATTGGACTTTTCCCTGTTTAATTAAAGTGGTTATTTGTGCTTGACAGGTGTACGCCGAACGCTGCCTGATCAAAGCAAGTCTGAAAAATTTGATTCTTGAATCTGAAATGTAAAAAAAGAGTTCCAGATAAAAACAATGTAAACAACAGTATTTGAAAAAGGAAGATTTTTTGTTGTTGTTTAAAGTTTGATGACATTATTTTTGTGAAGGAGAGCACGGCTCTGTAATATTATTTAAAGGGACTTAATGTTATTGAAAAAGTAAGTGGGAGTGTTGAATGTAGTACTTTTCAATAGACATCCCCAATAGATGGCACTGTTGCACTGCTCTACAGTATATCACCTCTTCTTCTACTCTAGAGTTCCGGTTCGTGCGCACTGTGTGTATCATGCTGTTGACGCTGTGTGTGTAGCTCACGTTACAAGCTAATAAAAAGCTCTGCAAATAACAATATTGTCATCCGTAAGGATGGGGTTGTAAAAAAAAAACAGAAAAAAGAAAAAAGGATGGGGTTGTGCTGGGTGCTCGTTGTAACTGCACAGCTGGTTTAAGTGAGAGTTGCTCTCATGTTTCAACTGTGCTGTTTTGGCTTTAGCAGCGCAACCATGCCACAGAAGAGGTAGCAGTGACATAAAAAAATGCAAATGGTCAATACTAAGCGAGGGATCTGTGAAAAAAGTGCCTTACCAGCAGGCCAGGACATGATTTTTACCGACTCTCAACACAGCAAAAAGCAGACAACCATCAGTACAGCAAGCAGCTCAGGTTTTCAATCCATGACCAACGCTTAAAGAGCTCAGTTGTATGACACCCTTGCAAAGTGCTGTGTAAAAAAAAAAAAAAAAAAAAAAGACGGAAAGGCCATAAAACCTGTGGTGTTGTCAACCGTCAGAGAGCATGCAGTGGCATCCTATGTGCCGAAACGTCTTACATTAGATATGCCACAGCCGCTCACAAGTCTGTATGACAACGAAGCAAGAAACATCAGTATTCCCTCAGCTGGATTTCTGTTATAGCGAGCTACATCTAGCAAGGCTAATTGTCAAGCAACAAAAGCAGCTAGCGACAGTAGCCTAACTTTTTGGCTGTGTTGTTGTCCATTCACCCCCAGCAATTGAAAACCCTCCCTCCTCCTTCTCTTTAGATAAATTGTTTAGGCCTACTGTCACAAAAAAACGAAGCCTACTTTTGTCATTATCATTATTAAAAGATTTGCCTGAGGCAGTAGATAAGTAACTACCTTGTTCTTCAGACATCCTTCTACTTAAGAAAACAAATCAAGCATACTCTAGCGAATTCGGGGGACAACGCAGCTACATGAACTGCCGCGGCCGGTAAGCGAACTCGTATCGCCCGCACCGCAGGAGATGTCGCTAACCGCTCGACTAAACGATCAGATCCGCCAGCCAGCGGCCAGCGTGTCTACTTATCCATGCACGTTACACTACCCCCCTCCCCCTTCGGGAAGCACGTCCCCGCGCTTAAGCATATCAGCTCCTTCACGCCTCAGGGCGCATACGCTTCCGATGGCCTTACGGTCGCTCCATCCCACTTCTGACACCAATGTAGCGAATTCGGGGGACAACGCAACCACAGGAACTGCCGCGGCCGGGAAGCGAACTCGTATCGCCCGCAGGGAGGAACACAGCAGGAAGGAACGTTCCGGCGTAACCGTCGCCATCTCCAGGCGATGCCTGCTCCAGAGCCAGCTGGGAGCATAGCGCCTGTCTCACCTGTTCGCAAGGACGCCAGTCAAGAGCAAGAATAAGTACCCTCTGCCCCTCATGACTTCTGCTTTTGATTCTCTCCAGGGAGCCACAGTGTTCACTAAACTAGACCTCCGCAATGCTTACCACCTGGTCCGGGTTCGAGACGGAGATGAATGGAAGACTACCTTCAACACCCCCCTGGGGCATTTTGAATATCTGGTGATGCCGTTTGGTCTCACTAATGCCCCAGCTGTCTTCCAGGGTCTGGTCAATGACGTCCTACGTGACATGTTGGATCGTTTCGTTTTTGTTTACCTGGATGATATCCTGATTTTTTCCAGAGACCTGTCAGAGCATGTCATGCACGTCCGCCAAGTCCTCCAACAGCTACTGGAGAACCGCCTTTTCGTAAAAGCAGAGAAGTGCGAATTCCATGCCCCTTCAGTCACCTTCCTGGGCTACATCGTGACCGATGGGCAGGTGAGAATGGACCCCGCCAAGGTCAGAGCGGTTCTTGAGTGGCCAAGCCCGACCAGCCGTAAGCAGCTTCAGAGGTGCCTCAGTTTTGCCAACTTCTACAGACGGTTCATCCGCAATTACAGCCGCGTTGCGGCCCCACTAACCGCTCTTACCTCCACCTCCAGACAGTTCCTGTGGACCCCTGTAGCAGAGGCAGCTTTCCAAGCCCTCAAGCACCACTTCACCACAGCTCCTATCCTCATCCAGCCAGACCCAACCAAACAGTTCGTTGTAGAAGTGGACGCCTCTGAGATTGGGGTGGGGGCGGTCCTTTCTCAGCGCTCCAGTGAGGATGGCAAGACACACCCCTGTGCCTTCCTGTCTCGCCGTCTCTCCCCAGCTGAAAGGAACTATGATGTGGGGAATCGTGAGCTCCTGGCGGTGAAATTGGCACTGGAGGAATGGCGACATTTTCTGAAGGGGTCTGAGCTTCCTTTTATAGTGTGGACTGACCATAAGAACCTGGAACACATCCAGTCAGCAAAGCAACTCACCGCGCGCCAAGCCAGGTGGGCGCTCTTTTTTGGTCGTTTTAATTTTTCTTTGACATACAGACCTGGCTCCAGGAATGCCAAGCCCGATGCTCTGTCTCGTGTGCATGGGGAGGAGTCTGAGCCCAAGCTCCAACCTGACACCATCGTTCCCTCTACCTGTGTGGTTGCGGCTGCGGCTGTCACCTGGAACATTGAAAGGGAGGTCATGGCAGCACAACAGACTCAGCCTGACCCAGGTAACGGTCCCCCTGGGCGCTTGTTTGTTCCAGATGCTGTTAAATCTAGTGTGTTGCAGTGGGCTCACTCTTCCAAACTTACCTGCCATCCTGGAGTAACCCGTACCCTAGCCTTCCTCCGTAGGCGGTTCTGGTGGCCTTCCATGACGGAGGATACTGGGTCTTTTGTTTCTGCCTGTCCTGTTTGTGCCCAGAATAAGCCCTCCACTCGGGCCAGTGCCGGTCTGCTGCGCCCCCTGCCTGTTCCACACCGTCCCTGGTCGCATCTGTCCTTGGATTTCGTCTCTGGTCTGCCCGCCTCCGACGGTAACACCGTTGTACTGACTGTTGTTGATCGCTTCAGTAAATTTGTTCATTTTTTGCCCTTGTCTAAACTGCCTTCGGCTCGAGAGACTAAGGATCTGCTGGTCAGGGAGGTTTTCTTGGTCCACGGTCTTCCCCGTGATATAGTGTCTGACCGTGGCCCCCAGTTCACTTCTGCTGTCTGGAAGGCTTTCTGCTCTGCCATCGGCGCCACCGTCAGCCTGTCATCGGGGTTCCATCCTCAGATCAACGGCCAGGCCGAGAGGGCCAACCAGGCATTGGCGACTGTTCTCCACTGTCTGGTGTCTGCCAACCCATCCTCTTGGTCCTCACAACTTCCCTGGGTAGAATATGCCCATAACACCTTGCCATCGTCTGCTACTGGGTTGTCCCCTTTTCAATGCCTTTACGGCTATCAGCCTCCCCTTGTCCCTTCTCAAGGGGTAGACATTCCGGTTCCGTCTGTCCAGGCCCATGTCCGTCGGTGCTGTCGGACCTGGCGGCGAGCCCGTGCTGCACTGCTCAGGGCCTCCGGCCGTTACCAGCGCTTGGCGGATCGTCATCGCACCCCTGCTCCGGACTACTCCCCCGGTGACCAGGTATGGCTCTCTACCAAGGATCTACCCTTGAAATCGGACACTAAAAAACTGTCCCCCAGGTATATTGGTCCCTTTCCCATTGTCAAAGTCATTAACCCCTCTGTGGTCCGTCTGAAGCTGCCCCGCACTTTCCGGGTTCACCCTTCCTTCCATGTGTCCTGCCTCAAACCTGTCTCTACCAGCCCTCTAGTTCCTCCGGCCCCCCGCCCCCACCTCCTCGTATGATCAACGACCATCCGGCTTACACCGTTCGTCGTCTCCTGGACTCTCGTCGCCGCGGTCGCGGCCTGCAGTATCTCGTGGACTGGGAGGGATATGGCCCGGAGGAGAGGTGTTGGGTCCCTCGTCGCCTTGTCCTGGACTCGAACCTCATCCGGGACTTCCACAGGACGCACCCTGACGGGCCTGGTAGGTCGCCCGGTGGCGCCCCTCAGAGCTGGGGTACTGTCACAGCCTCTCGCCCTTGACATCAAAGCGATCGCCCTTGACACCTGCTACACCAGCTGACACCTGCTACACCAGCTGCCCCCTCCTTCACCCCGGCACACCAGCTGACACCTGCTACACCAGCTGACACCTGCTGACCCCTCCTTCACCCCGGCACGCCAGCTGGCCATCAAGCAATCGCCCTCACCCTTAAAAGGCCTCCACTGTGGACCAGTCTTCGCTGGAACGTCGCCATTCATGGACTTCTGCCTGTCTGCCTACCTGCCACTGAGCCAACTCCTGCTCTACCCCCGAGATCGGTCACTTCAATAAAGACTTGATTCTTCCCTTACCTGGTTGTCCCGTCTGCTTTTGGGTTCTTTCCCGATACGTGACAATATCCCTCCAAAGAACTACTTAGATCATGGTTTGGTTTTGACGATAGTATATGTTCATTTTGTGAAAATGACATAGAAACTACGGACCATGTATTTTTCTCATGTGGTGTGGTACTTGTGTTCTGGCTTGACGTTCACAAATGGATAAAGCAAAGGATTTTGTCCTTTCCAACTTCGATTTCTAGAGACAATATAACATTTGGTATGATTTTGCAAAACAAAAACGATGAACTCTGTTGTAATGTAATCCTCTGCTTAGCCAAATTCTTTATTTATAAAAAATAGATACTTTAAGTCATCACCCAAATTTGTTGTTTTTTTAAATGAATTTAGATTATACTTGAAATCTTTAAAACTAATGACCGATACAAAAGCTCTAAAGATTTATGAGGTGTTAAGACATTTTCCCACTGAATCAGAAGACTGATATCCTTATTAATTCCCCCTTGTATGATGGACTATGTTTTATTATTTTCAATTAGTGTATGTCATGTATTTAGTTTATTTTTTGTACCCTTATTTTCATAATACATTACCGTATATTTGTCATGTGACATTCAATCTCTATGTACTTCCTGATATACTGTATAGAAATGTTTACATACTGTTCCCTTTGGCACTTTGGATATATCTATGTATTTTTGGATGGAATGTATATATTTGCCATGTTTGTTTTATAATGAACTTTCTTCAAGAATCTGTACATGAATATGAACAATGTTCAATAAAAATATATAAAAAACATGTGAGCTGACCTATTAGCAGAATAAAGTAGACACTTAACCTGCTCTTTTGACAGGACATTCCGTGATTTATTAAAGCATAGACGCCCCACGTCGCATGTCCTCACCTCTGTAACATTATTTGTTGTCCTCCGTCTGTCCATACATCAGTTGCGAGCACGTCCTAATAAACGTCCCTCTCCGGTCGTCCATGAGTGAGTGAATGACCAAAATTTGCGACGCATATCCCACGGCCGGGGGGGGGGGGTGACATACTGTTTGGGCGTCAACATCAAGTTGCCAGCAACGCTATTTAAGAGGAGCAGACCGAAGCGGTAAGATGAACATTAAACTATAGGCTAGGCTACATGTTCAGTTAAAACTGCTGTAACTTGTGGTTACAAAACGACCCCACTGATAGGCTACTTGGTCCTATTCAAACCATGCTGATAGCGTGTTACAAATCTGCCGGGAATATTGTACTTTAAGGTTAGGATTGAGTTCAGGATTAAATAATGTTCTACTTTAGTTATTTTGAAAATGGAGAATGCATGGGTAATATGATGTTTTGGCCGCTTTGCTTTATTTCCGAGGGAGTGTTCCCGGCGAGAGCATTTTAGTGAGGGCCGTGCGAGCGAGTTTGGCCGAAGAAATCAACGGAACCCCATTGTGTTCCGGGTGGTGGATCAAACACTAGGGATGCGCGCGCAGCTTGGCTGCATGAAGAACGTTACCCGACCGTTGATTACCGTCTCAGCTTGGTATGAAGACGGCTAGCGAACTTCCGATACGTTACAACGGTTTGATTTTTGCTTTAAAATGTTTTCCGCCTACTACAACAGCTTGTCACCCAGTTGTAAAGTTTTTAAATAAAAACTCAAATATCATAAAGCTGCGTTTTGGAATCTTCAGTGAAATTTTTGCATAACGACAACAGCACATCTGCCAGTGTATCTGCTATCCATGGCTACTAACGCTCCTCTCTCATTCCGCTACTTCCGGGCTTAAACGTGAACCAAGAACGTCTCACATATACGACACTTTAACCTAGAGCGCCCCCTTGTGACCAGAATAAACATTAAACTAACACCAGAAACATTACTAAAACATGTCTGTGAATGTTCTCATTCATCCAGGTCATGGTTATCCAAAGGAGTTGAATCAAGTGCAACTGGACTTGGTATATATATCTGTGAAGACGTTTCGCCTAGCTTCATCTAGTCAGAAAGGCACGAGCTGAGGAAGCCTCTTGGATGAAAGGCGAAACATCTTCACGGATATATACCAAGTCCAGTTGCACTTGATTCAACTCCTTTGGATTACTAAAACATGTTACGGTTACAAAGCATGGACATCACACCAGTGATAAGACCAGTTATGCTACGAAATTAACCTTGGTGAATGGGATACGTCTTGGAGACACTTATGCTTTAGGCGCAGGTCAGTGGATTAATGACGAAACAAAACGCCCCAGTCTTCAGTGGCCAAATATTCACTAATACCTGATCGACACAACAAGGCTTTATTGCCGGGAGAACTTAAAAGCGTACACGTCTCTGGATGCATACAACTATGTTACTAGCGGTCATGTCCAGTACATACTATTTCATGATTACAAAGTTGAAAACTTTGTAGTTCTGAGGACTGAGGCGCTGCCTAGCCAAAGACAGGGCAAGAATACGGAGATGTACAAGATCTGGGTTATTGTGAACAAGAGAAACAACTGTATTCTGATCGCAAACTGCACCTGTATGGCTGGGTATGTAACTTAAGTTAACTTACTAAATACGCTTAGCTTTCCATTACTATCACCTCTTCAGTCACTGTCGTTAATGTAGTAAACGAAATTTCACTGTTCATTTGCTGCAATTATACAGCTGTGCCTGTGGACATATCTAGTCTGAACACCATTTAAACCAATGTGTGTAATACATTAGATTGCTAGGAATTAATCGCTATACTATTTTCTTGCAGCTTGGGGTCATGCTGCAGGCATGCCGCTGCACTTATGCTCAAAGTTGAGCTATGGGTCAGATATGGAAACTCCAAGAAATCTTGTACCTCAGGGACAAACAAGTGGCTCCTCACATCCAAAAGAGAGGTGAAGCCAGCCAGACTGAGCGAAATCTGCACCAGAAAGCCAAAGAGGACAGACACCCAACTGCAACCAGCCAGAAAGGCCAATGTCAAAGGTACGTATATTTTATATTATATTAAAAAAATAATTTGCTTCATGTAAAGATATTACTATCACACACATTGCACCCAGGGGTGTAGTGGAGGGTAAACCCAGCTAAACTAATTTTACCTACCGTCTTTAAATGAGGCTGAGTGTTTACTCGCTTATTTTCTGATCAACTGTGTTAATAAATGAGGGGAAACAAGGTGGGTAAACTCTGCACTCGACAGAGTTTACCCACCTCTGTACTTACCACTACACCCCTGATTGTACCACATTGTATCCTACACAATTATATTCATGCGTTATCTAACATCTATTTTATTATGTATTCAGAACTGAGGGATGAAGACATAAATAAACTGAAACTATTGGAACCTAAGGCAGCTGTGCACACTAGCCTGGACTGCAGTGACATGAACTCCACATCGGAATCTGACAAAGAGAACAGAGACCCGCTGGAGCCACTGGTAGCTCTGTATGATGCCAATCTGAGAGGCCTCTGCCCAAGTGAATTACAGAAGAAGAGTGAAGAGACCTTTTCTAAACTGGGGACAGGAATTAACACAGGAGCAGTGTGTAAACCTTGAGCGTATCACTAAAAATCAGGCCCAATCCCAGGTTTTGCACACACACAGAGCTGGACGGATAACTAGCACCAACGTACATCGTGTATGCACTGTAAGAGCCGAGACAGCCAAAACAAACTTAGTCAAATGGGTAATGCACTACGATGACAAAGACCTGTCCTATTTAAAAGCAATAGATTGGGGAAGAAAGAATGAGGACACAGCCAGAAAACGATACACAGCAGTAATGAAAGCACAACATCAAAACTTCGACGTGAAACTCTGTGGTCTTGTGCGTCCAGACAAACCGCATCTTGGGGCATCACCAGATGGAATGGCAAACTGTCCCTGCTGTGGGAGAGGAACTGTGGAGATTAAGTGTCCATACAAATACTGTGATGGTCTGACAGGAAGCAGTGAGGACACAGTTTTGCTTAGACAAATCACTACACCTCAAGAAGAACCACAAATACTACCACCAAGTTCAGCTTCACATGTTTGTATTTGACGTCCAGTACTGTGACTTTGTGGTTTGGACAGAGCAGGATGTTATTATCACTTGCTTAGCTAGAGATGAAGAAATGCTGCAAACAGTTCTGCCTGTTGCTGAACAGTTCTTCAAACAAAGTGTTTTGCCTGAGCTCTTAACCTGCAGCATGGACCCAAACATACAAGCACCTACAGTCTGCTCCCACTGTGAAAGGCCAGAGTTCGGAAAGATTCTTTTTCTCCCATATCGAATACACACAGAAGAGCGCAAGCACTTGGTACAAAACAGTTCATTTACTCAGTTGACCACAGGTTTATCACATTCTCAATTCAAATCAGTAGAAATCACATAGCACGCCTCAAAGGGCTTCATGAGATAATGTAGACATAACAGAAACTATCTGGCCTAACAGATAACCCTGACAAAAATATAGCTACATTAAATTACTCACCATTTCTTCTCTGCGCTTCGAGTCATGCTATATTGAGTCATGCTTGGTGATCACAGTGAAAAACAAATCACAAGGAAGTGACCATATTTACCTCTCATGTTTTGCATCAGCTTTGCTGGACTGGGTTGAGTAGAAGACAGATGGGACAAAGTCAGGACTGAAGTCCTCAGATGCCTCTCCTGTACAAATAAAATGTATTCCAGTGACTTGCAGTAACGTTACCACACAAAACAGGTCATTGGCCTACCATTACTACGTTAACAGTTGCTAGCAACACAACTTTAGCAAATTGAACCAAGGTACATTAGCCTCTAAGCAAGGTCAGCTCAAACTTGAACATAATTACTCTGTTGCTTGCAAACATTGTTAGTTATATATGCATAGGACTCAGTAAGTACGTTATTTAACGTTTGTTGTTCTAAGTTAAAACGAGCGATGTAACGTTATGGCTGATTAGCCTGTTAGCTGAGGCCTAACATTAACTTATCTGTTATGAAGTGATCACTGCAAATGCGGCATTTTAGATTAGTTCCTCGCTCCAATCGCTTCTTCTGATTGCTGATTGTAGACTTCTGATTGTAGACTGATAATTCCCCTATAAAGTGTCAAACTATAGGTTTACACTACTTTCCATAACAAAAGTCTTTGAATACGTTCAGAATCACCTGTCAACAGTAAGACTATATCATTACCAACAATGACTAAGGTGCTAAATCTAGTGGGCTATGTCCTGTAATCACATTATCCCCCTCCAACTGTACCTGACTGTCGGTTTAAACTGTACATATGTAACCCCCCCTCAGTCCCAGCAGATAAATCCAGGTCTGGATTTCTTTCCGAGACCCTGCCTCAACAATAACGTTTAACAGGTTGGTCAGTACATCAGGACATTAGCTTGTGGTCTTAATGTGAGCAACATGGAATTATTTTCTATTGCCTGCGTCTCATTGTGAATGTTCTCTCTGGAGGAATGGTTCAAGGATCGTTGCAGCTATAGAGGGGCTCAAGCAGGAGTCGTGACAACTTTCTCTTTTGGCTACACAACGTGCACCATTTATTCCTTCCACCATTACAACAACCCTCAAAAGCCCGCGCAGCAGAAGTGTATCACTGCAAAACCGAACTGAGAAAACAGCAGCTGTAAACCAATGTTCCTACTAGCTCAATAAGGGGAATTATGTATCCCCATAACCAATACACACGTCCCCCCAGAATTCGCCTTAATACGAAAAGTCAGTGTGGCGAGGGGGGCGGATCTCTCTGCCCCAACGGCTCCGCTGAACAGGAGCTGGGGGCTGGTTAACCGAGGGAAAGCAGCAGAGTCCTCACAGCTGGACCGGGGAAAGGGAGGGGCTGGGGAAGCAGGGGGTGGCTCGCCGGGGGAGGGGGGCAGGGCTGGGGGGCGCCCCTGCCGTGGAGGCAGGGCAAGACCAACAGGGCGGTCTAAGTCCAGGTGAGCAGGCTTGAGGCGGTCCACAGAAACCCGCTCCAGCCTGCTGCCAACCTCCACCACAAAGTGCTTATCTCCAGTGTCCCGTACCTGAAATGGGCCGTCGTAGGGTGGCTGCAGGGGACCGCGGTGTGCGTCGTGATGGATGAAAACATACTCCGCCGACTGCAGCTCCGTGGGGACATAGGACTGAGAGCCGCCATGCTGAGAAGTGGGGACCGGTGCAAAAGCCCTGGCTTCCTCCTGCAGCGCAGTCCATTGGCAGCTGGCGGACCAGGGAGCTGTGACGGTGGGAAGGAAATCCCTCGGGACCCGAAGTGGCTGTCCGTAGACCAGTTTGGCGGATGAGGACTGGAGGCCCTCCTTGGGGGCCGTCCTGAGCCCAAGCATGACCCAATGCAGTTTGTCGACCCAGCGGTGGTCCTTGAGGGTAGCCCGCAATGCGGCCTTTATCGAGCGATGGAACCTCTTGAACAATCCATTCGCTTGTGGGTGATACGCTGTGGTGCGATGGAGCCTCACCCCTAAACCCGCAGCGATCTCCTCCCAGAGCACTGACGTGAATTGCGGCCCTCTGTCCGAGGAGAGGTCAGATGGGGTGCCAAAGCGGGCGACCCAGGTTCCGATGAACGCTCGGGCAACCTCAGGCACTGTCGTGGACGAAAGCGGAACGGCCTCTGGCCATCGCGTGGTCCTGTCGACCATGGTGAGCAGGTATGTGAAACCACGGGAGGGGGGTAGGGGGCCTACCAGGTCCACATTCACGTGGTCGAACCTCCTCTCAGGTACCGTGAAAGGTATCAGGGGTGCTTTGACGTGCCGGAGCACTTTGGAGCGTTGGCACTCCACACAGGTGCCAGCCCAGTCCCTCACCTCCTTTTTGAGTCCATGCCAGACAAACTTTGCCGCCACCAACCTCTGTGAAGGCTTTCTGCCAGGGTGAGACAGCCCATGGACCGCGTCGAAACCCCGCCGCCTCTAAGCAGTCGGAACGACGGGTCGGGGCTGACCCATAGAGACGTCGCACAGGAGCGTGGCGCCGGCGTCGTCGAAAGCCACATCCTCCAACTGCAGCCCTGTGACGGCGGTCCTGCATGCCTGCACTCCTGGGTCGGCGGCCTGGTCAGCCGCCATCTGACTGTAGTCGAGTCCCAAATGGGCGGCACCAGCGATGGCCCGGGAGAGACAGTCGGCGACCGGGTTGGACTTCCCAGCGACATGCCTCACGTTGGTGGTAAACTCTGAGATGTAGGCCAACTGTCGCTGCTGGCGGGCTGACCACGGCTCTGCCACCTTGGCCATCGCGAACACCAGCGGTTTGTGATCGACGAAAGCCGTGAACTGACGGCCCTCCAGTAGGAAACGAAAGTGCCTAACAGCGAGGAAAAGGCCAAGCAGCTCACGATTAAAGGTGCTGTATTTGTGCTCTCTCAGGTTCAACTGCCGGCTGAAGAAGGCAAGCGGCTGCCACGCGCCGCTCACCCACTGCTCGTAAACCGCACTGACAGCGTAGTCCAAAGCATCCGTCGTGATGGCGATGGGCGCTCCAGACACAGGGTGTGCTAGCATCGCTGCGTCAGCCAGGGCGGCCTTCACATCCTTAACAGCCTTGTCCCTCTCTGCAGACCAGTCCATGGCGTGTTTGGGGGCTGTGCCCTTCAGAGCCTCATATAGGGGGCGGAGGAGATCGGCAGCCCGGGGGATGAACCGGTGGTAGAGGGACACCATGCCAATGAACTCCCGGAGGGACTGGGCCGTGTGTGGGCGTGGAAAGTCTGCGACAGCCTCCACCTTAGCTGGAAGGGGGGCCGCCCTGTCCTTGGTGACCCGGTGGTCCAGGAAGTCGATGGTGCTGAGACCAAACTGGCATTTGGCCGGGTTAACTATCAACCCATGCAGGCTGAGCCTCTCGAAAAGGGCTCTGAGGTGGGACAAGTGCTCGGACACCGAGGTGCTAGCGACCAGGATGTCATCCAGGTACACAAAGAGGAAAGGCAGGTCCCGTAACACTGAGTCCATGAGGCGTTGGAAGGACTGCGCGGCGTTCTTGAGCCCAAACGGCATGCGCAGGAACTCGAACAGTCCGAACGGAGTTGTCACAGCCGTTTTGGGGACATCAGCGGGACGGACGGACACCTGGTGTTATCCACGGACGAGGTCCACCTTGGAAAAGATCACTTTCCCAGCCAGGTGGGCGGAGAAATCTTGGATGTGAGGAACCGGGTAGCGGTCCGGTGTTGTTGCGTCATTGAGCCGACGGTAGTCACCACATGGACGCCACCCACCGCCAGGCTTAGGCACTATGTGGAGGGATGAAGCCCACGGGCTGCTGGAGCGGCGGATGATGCCGAGGCGCTCCATGTTCTCAAACTCCGCCTTGGCGACAGAGAGCTTGGTCGGGTCGAGGCGCCGAGCTCGGGCGTGCACCGGCGGGCCAGTGGTGACGATGTGGTGCTCAACCCCATGTTTGGTCGTAGATGACGAGAATGTGGGCTGAGTGAGGTCAGGGAACTCAGAGAGAAGATGGAGAAACACGTCCTCGTTAGAGAGAATGCTGGACAGCCTGACGGAGCCTGTATCGCTGAGTGCACATGCTTGTGAAGCGAAGGTAACAGCGTCAATCAGGCGTCGATTCCTGACGTCCACCAGCAGCCCATGAGCACAAAGGAAATCTGCACCGAGGAGGGGAAATGCCACGTCGGTGGTGACAAAATCCCAGCTGAACCGCTGTCCGTTAAAACACATGTCAATGTGCCTCGTGCCGTACGTACGGATAGAGCTGCCGTTAGCAGCTTCCATGGGAGGGCCGTGAGCGCCCGACAGGGCGTCCACCCTCGATGCAGGTACGACACTCCTCTGCGCCCCAGTGTCGCATAGGAAACGCCGCCCCGAGATGGAGTCTTGCAGGAAAAGTAGCCTGTTGTCCTCCACGCCGACGCCCATGGCCACTAGTGAGCGCCGGCGTTGGCGTTTCCCAACGAGCTGAAATTGCACGTGGAGTTGCACTTTTTCGCCCTGGCCCCGAACTTTGCATGGTAAAAGCACAGGCCGGGCTCCTGTCGCCGACCGGGGGTTGCCGCGGCGACCACCATTGAGTCACCAGGTGTTGGCGTGTGGGGGTGGGCAGGGGTGAGCGCGGACGAGCAGTGCTGCTGTTGGCTGGCCAGGAAGAACTTGTCAGCTTCTTCAGCTAGCTTGCAACAATCGGTAATGCTGGTGTTAGCCAAAGCGGCCCGCACCTGAGCAGGCAGTTGTCGCAGAAACAGTTGGACAAAGAGGAACTCAGGTGTGTGCGCCGGTCCCAGCAGATTCAGCATTTTGTCCATGAGCTCGGATGGCTTCCTGTCGCCCAAGCCTTGCAGAGAAAAGAGACAGTGGGCCCTCTCAGCGTCGGAAAGTTCAAAAATCTTCAAGAGGTGGTCTTTGAGCCCCTTGTATTTGTCTGCCGCCGGAGGATCTGTAAGGAGACTCACCACTCAAGTTGCAGTCGAACACCCGAGCGCCGATACCACGTAGTAGTATTTAATAGCATCATCCGTTATTTTGCGGATAGCAAACTGCGCTTCCGCCTGAGTGAACCATGTCGTTGCCGATGACTCCCAGAACTCTGGCAATTTGAGAGAAACCGCGTTGATTTCGTCAACCATGTTCGTTCGAAAGATTGTCTCTGATAACTACAAGAGACAAACGTCAGGGTCACCAGTGTAGAGGGGCTCAAGCAGGAGTCGTGACAACTTTCTCTTTCGGCTACACAACGTGCACCATTTATTCCTTCCACCATTACAACAACCCTCAAAAGCCCGCGCAGCTGAAGTGTACCACTGTAAACCCGAACTGAGAAAACAGCAGCTGTAAACCAATGTTCCTACTAGCTCAATAAGGGGAATTATGTATCCCCATAACCACTACACAGCTATCCTGTGTATTTAAAAATAATCACCTGTTAGTAACAGTGGTAGAAAACCAATGACTATATTTTAGATTTGCACAATTGATTATATTCATGTAAAAGCAGGCCAAATACTGGAAGGTTCACTCTGTAGGATGCCTCACTACCATTCTTACCTACAACAATGCAGGGAATAGAAAATGGCTTCATGACTTTCTGACTCTGATGTTTGAAAGCTGACATACCTTTCAAACTTATCCAAGAAGATAGATGTTAGACTACAGGTCAGTTCACTGGTAATTCAGTGAAAAGGAACACTGCTTTTCCTTGATCACTAATTTAATCCATAACTGAAATGAGATCTAAACTTTTTAAGAAAAATATTTCTACAAGAAAACTGTAAATCGAAATAATTTGTATAGACAGTAGACAGTTTGAACAAAATAAATAAATACACATTTATAGTAGCCTTATAGCTTCTTTATTGTGAATTATCATCTTTTGAATCTATATTTATTTGTGTGAAGTTCCCAATGGTCTTCTAAATCCTCATTAAACTGTTGGATAGTCATGGATCAGAAGGGTGAGCCTTATCGTGGGATCCACTATAAGGACCTACAGTTTGAGTCAAACATTTATGCATACAATTGAGTCAAAGAAAGTTGTATCAGTTCATCTGGACACATTTACTGGCAGATAGGTTTCATCACTCATCTAAGTGACCTCTTCGGTCTAAAATGACTGCAGATATGCGAGTAAGTAACTGCAAGTAATAACACAATTAACAATAAAAAGTAACCACAAATCCCAAATAATTGTAATATGGGATCATAATTTCACTTGGATGATCAATTTTACATACAAATTGCCATGACCATTATCTAGAGTTACAATGGCCATGTGTACTATTATGGTATCACGTATAAGGGCTCATGTGTGTATCTGTCATTTCGTGTGATTAGAGTGGCAAGCAGTTGTGGCAAGAAGTACAAGGCCATATAACCAGGACAGAAGGTTATTAGAAGATGAACTTGTTTATGCTCAAAGGCAGGGTAAGTGAGATTCCAAATCGTCAGCGTAACCATTGAAATGTTAAAACGACCATTAGAGTGTCACACATCCTTGCATAGCTAGACTGAAGACATACTTGCGTAGATATGCAAGGACGCTCCAAGGTATGCTCCTTATGTGTTATGATCATCACTGCTAGCGGGAGTGGCAAAGGGCGGGGGAAACCCATGAAAGCATCTAAACATAATGGTATAAAAAGAATGAAACTTTTGTTTGAACTTCAGTCAGTCTGCAGACCTGACTCAGACTTTGTCTTATTTTGAAAGAGTCTCGTCTCCTTGACTTTTTTTTTGCAATTTTTCTGTATCACTCACTGGCCACCACACTATTCACGGGATTTGGGAATGTTCACAATCACAGCATTGTAAGATGGTGACAGATGGGCCAAAATCAAACCCAGGACACTCTTGAAGTAAGGCACAACTGTTAACCATTAAGGCTCCATGACACCGGAATAACATTTTTACAGCTTGACTGATGAATGAAGATTTGTATAATATATTGAGTTTTGATACAAAAAGAGATGCCATGCAGACGTTGTAGGATTAAAAATGTTCCCAATTAAACAAATGAGACAAAAATATTATACTTGGTCATTTATTTATTATCTTATTTATTATTAATTATTATTAACTTTGAGGGGATCAGTTTGTATGTGAATATCTCACCAAGTCAAAGTGCTTGTGCAGACTTAGTTGGCTAACAGTAAGTCTGCACTAGAAAAGTGAGACTTGATTGTATGGCATACATTACCAAATATAACTGATAAAATCCTAAAATGTTTTTAGATATTTGTAGACTTATTCAAATCTTTATCTAGTAATTTGTTCATCAAGACGAATTTTATTATAATGAAAACACGGTGCTCTGTAAGTGGTAATTGCCTCAGTGGCTTTTTGAACAAAGAAATCTTTGGGGGTTGTGAGCTCTAGTTAGAAAGTTTATCTGCATGTATTTTACACTCACTGCCAGACAAAATACACAGAAACCCTCACAAGAATGGTTGAGAACCTTAGCTTCCCCAACTAGCCATCCAGCCATCCATCCATTGTACAAGCCTCTTATCCAAATTTGGGTCATGGGATGCTGAAACCTATCCCAGGAGTCATTGGGCGGCAGGCGGGGAGACACCCTGGACAGGCCGCCAG
The DNA here is from genome assembly GCF_029633865.1 of Lampris incognitus. Lineage (NCBI taxonomy): Eukaryota > Metazoa > Chordata > Actinopteri > Lampriformes > Lampridae > Lampris > Lampris incognitus. The sequence continues at coordinate 41,333,470 of NC_079216.1, forward strand.
TCCATCACAGAGCCAACACACACACACACCTAGGGACAATTTAGTGTGGCCGATTCACCTGACCTACATGTCTTTGGTCTTTGGGATGAAACCGGAGCATCCAGAGGAAACCCACTTGCCCAACTAATTGCATATTATCTGCAACAACAGGGGGCCATAGTAAAAAAGACAGAGCGAGCACACACTCAACCACTAAGCAGGCAATTACAATTACTATCAGTTCCACAAGCACGCTGATGAAGAAGGTGATGATGACAATCAGGATGATTAACAAAGCGTGGTGCAAACAGAACTGGACCTGCAGCCACAGGAACAGGGCTTACAATGTGCCTCATTGAAACACTGTCAGAAAAATAGGACATTTTGAATTTTGTGGAGCTGCTAGTGAATAATGGTCAATGAGAGCAAAAGTCAGAGGTCCTTCTTGCCCATCTATTTATCTATCTATCTATCTATCTATCTATCTATCTATCTATCTATCTATCTATCTATCTATCTATCTATCTATCTATCTATCTATCTATCTATCTAACTATCTATCTGTCTATCTATTTATCTATCTTACTTTATCCCTTGCTCAACCACACTGTAGAGCTGTGGTAATGTCTTGTAATAAAAAAATCCACAGTACACAGGACAAAATCAAAACAGCTTTTCCATTAAATGTTAATGTTTGCCGCTACAAGAAATGGTGCGAGGAAAAGTGGAACGAAAAGCAAAATGAGGTAAATTCAATATGCATTGCAATTAATTGGAACATTTATCCTCTGTGTTTATTCACCCTCCTCAAATGGAGCAAAGAGGATGTCCATTTGGATCTATTTGTGCTGCAAAACATAAGGTCACTCTCATCTGGTTTTAATTTAGTTTGCCCTTTTATAGAGATGTAGGTCAATATACTAAACCTAGTTTTCAAACATTCAGTTTTAAAAATACATTAATTTATTGAGTAATCTTACATCTCTGGACGAGTAATTATACAGTTTATATTAAGTATGCATATATGTATGTATGGATGTGTGTGCATGTGTGTGTGTGTGCACGCGCACGTGTGTTTGTGTGTGTGCATGTATATGTATGTATAGACACAATATGGACAAAAGTATTAGGACACCTGGCCATTACACCTACAGGAGCTTTTATGACATCCCATTCTAAATCCATAGGCATTAATATGGAGTTGGTCCCCCCTTTGCAGCTGTAACAGCTTCCACTCTTCTGGGAAGGCTTTCCACAAGATTTTGGAGTGTGTCTGTCTGTGGGAATTTTTGCCCATTCATCCAGAAGAGCATTTGTGAGGTCAGGCACTGATGTTGGATGAGAAAGCCTGGCTCGCAATCTCCATTCTAGTTCATCCCAAAGGTGTTCGATGGTGTTGAGGTCAGGGCTCTGTGCGGGCCAGTCAAGTTCTTCCACACCAAACTCTCCCAACCATGTCTTAATGGACCTTGCTTTGTGCACTGGGCCACAGTCATGCTGGAGCAGAAAAGGGCCCTACCCAAACTGTTCCCACAATGTTGGAAGCATCGAATTGTCCAAAGTGTCTTGATATGCTGAGGCTTTAAGGTTTCCCTTCACTGGAACTAAGGGGCCTAGCCCAAGCCCTGAAAAACAACCCCATACCATTATTCCTCCTCCACCAGTCTTTACAGTTGGCACAATGCAGTCAGGCCAGTAACATTGTCCTGGCATCCACCAAACCCAGACTTGTCCATCAGACTACAAGACAGAGAAGCATGATTTGTCACTCCACAGAACATGTTTCCACTGCTCCAGAGTCCAGTGATAGCATGCTTTACACCACTCCATCCGACGCTTGGCACTGTGCTTGGTGATGTAAGGCTTGCATGCAGCTGCTCGGCCATGGAAACCCATTCCATGAAGCTGACAAGAGAAGACAACTGCAATATGGACACTTACGTTGGATTAACAGAGGGCCCTTTTAAAATTAGGTTTAACGCCCATATGAGCAGCTTCAGAAATGAGCATGCAAGAAATGCAACGGTCGTGAGCCGACACATTCATTGGTCATTGGTAGACAAGAATATCGGTTACTCTATTTCATGGAAAATACTTGCAAATAGCAATGCATATTCAATTAACAGCAAAAGATGTAACCTGTGCTTAGAAGAAAAGTATTTGCGGACCTGATATGTCCACCTTGAATAGTAGAAACGAATTGGCCACCAGCTGTAGAGACCGAAAAAATATCTTCTTTGTAACTACAAGTAAAATGTCTTTATTATCCCCCCTCCTCCCCATTACATGATACACATGTGACATTTATTAGATGTTGTATTTTTTATATTTTAACTGCCTGCCCTTCAGATTGTGCCCCAACACCACCCCACTATATGATTTACATAAATTACCCCATTTGATGTTACCTTGTTATATTCTAAATGTATGCCATTTCAACAGTACCCTGGTCCTTTAAATGCTTTTTCAAAACAAGCCCCAGCCCCTTACCCCATTGGTTGTAATGTTTTCTACCCACCATTGGTTGCTGTGTATCATAACTACCTACCCGATTGGTTTTAATAGTTCAAATGTTTTCTCCTCTGATTGGCTGCTGTCCACCCAAATTAGGAGCGTGACACGGGGCAACGTATACTGTGTGTTTTCTTTGTTGAATCACATTAGCAGCTGATGAGTGTGCGACGCACAAACAAGCTTGTACTTTTATGTATTAAATTTTTTTTCCCCCTGCATCTATATTCATATTCCGCTCCTCATTTGTAGAGCACTTTTATCAAAATCACTGACAGTTTCCGGAAAGAAAAAAAACCCGCTATATATATATATATATATATATATATATATATATATATATATATATATACACTCACCGGCCACTTTATTAGGCACACCTGTCCAACTGCTCGTTAACGCAAATTTCTATTCAGCCAATCACATGGCAGCAACTCAATACATTTAGGCATGTAGACATGGTCAAGACGATCTGCTGCAGTTCAAACCGAGCATCAGAATGGGGAAGAAAGGTAATTTAAGTGACTTTGAACATGGCATGGTTATTGGTGCCAGACGGGCTGGTCTGAGTATTTCAGAAATTGCCGATCTACTGGGATTTTCACACACAACCATCTCTAGGGTTTACAGAGAATGGTCCGAAAAAGAGAAAATATCCAGTGAGCGGCAGTTCTGTGGGTGAAAATGCCTTGTTGATGCCAGAGGTCAGAGGAGAATGGCCAGACTGGTTCGAGCTGATAGAAAGGCAACAGTAACTCAAATAACCACTCATTACAACCGAGGTATGCAGAAGAGCATCTCTGAACGCACAACACGTCGAACCTTGAGGCAGATGGGCTACAGCAGCAGAAGACCACACCGGGTGCCACTCCTGTCAGCTAAGAACAGGAAACTGAGGCCACAATTCACACAGGCTCACCAAAATTGGACAATAGAAGATTGGAAAAACGTTGCCTGGTCTGATGAGTCTCGATTTCTGCTGCGACATTCAGATGGTAGGGTCAGAATTTGGCGTCAACAACATGAAAGCATGGATCCATCCTGCCTTGTATCAACGGTTCAGGCTGGTGGTGGTGGTGTAATGGTGTGGGGAATATTTTCTTGGCACACTTTGGGCCCCTTAGTACCAATTGAGCATCATGTCAACGCCACAGCCTACCTGAGTATTGTTGCTGACCATGTCCATCCCTTAATGACCACAGTGTTCCCATCTTCTGATGGCTACTTCCAGCAGGATAACGCGCCATGTCATAAAGCTTGAATCATCTCAGACTGGTTTCTTGAACATGACAATGAGTTCACTGTACTCAAATGGCCTCCACAGTCACCAGATCTCAATCCAATAGAGCACCTTTGGGATGTGGTGGACCAGGAGATTCGCATCATGGATGTGCAGCCGACAAATCTGCAGCAACTGCGTGATGCTATCATGTCAATATGGACCAAACTCTCTGAGGATGTTTCCAGTACCTTGTTGAATCTATGCCACGAAGGATTAAGACAGTTCTGAAGGTATAAGGGGGTCCAACCCGGTACTAGCAAGGTGTACCTAATAAAGTGGCCAGTGAGTGTATATACACACACACACATACACACACACACACACACACACACACACATACATACACGTATATATATATACGTATATATATATATGTGTATGTATGTATATAGTATGTATATGGGTGTGTGTGTGTGTATATATATATATATATGTATGTATGTGTGTGTGTGTATATATATATATGTGTGTGTGTGTGTGTGTGTGTGTTTGTTTGTGTGGTGGGGGGGGGTGCGCTAAGAGTACATCTGTCACCATCTTACAATGCTGTGATTGCAAACATTCCCAAATCCTCTGTGAATAGTACACATGGCCAATGTAACTCTAGTTAATGTTTACGCCCCTAATTGCATATGAAACCGATTGTTGTTTTCAGTCGTTATGCAACTATGTTGTTTATAAGGGTGGGGATACCTGCAGTCAGTTTAGACTGAAGAGGTCCACTTAGATGAGTGATGAAACCTATCTGTCAATAAACATTGTATCCAGATGAACTGATTACATTTCTTAGATATATGTAAGTTATTTTTTTTCCCAAAAATATCTATGCATTCATTACAACAACGGTTACAGTCTGGTAACATTTTTAATCCTGCAATATCTCATTCCCCAGTCAAGCTGTAACATTTTTATCCATTGTCATGGGGGCTTAATGGTTAGCACTTGTGCCTTACTTCAAGAAGGTCCTGGGTTTGATTCCAGCCCATCTGTGAGGGTTTTGCATGTTCTCTCCGTGTTTGTGTGGGTTTCTTCCCACAGTCCAAAAACATGCATGTAAATAGAAATTGAATCTCAAACTTGGTTTGTGATTGACTGGTTTGTTTAGGCCTTTGTGATGGTCTGGCGAGCTGTCCAGGGCGTCTTTTTCGCCTTCTTCCCAATCTCCTGCTAGGATACGCTGCAGCCCATCTACAACACTTAATTGGAATAAATGAGTGTAGCCGACGGATGGATGGATTTCGTTCTGCTTAACCTTTTCCGCCGGTCTTGTCATCCGAGGAAGAAGCAGTTTAAACTTTCATCACAATCCATCCAAAAATGACGTTGTTGCATGTTTATTTTCCAGTGGGGCACAATGGACAGGTTGCCAAGTCCATCTCAGGGCCATAACTTGAACTTGCAATTATGTAAACAATACCAATCAAACAGTGATCTGATTGCAGCCCCTCTCTCCAACAGCTTGGCTCTCTGCAAAGATGGAATAGACTTGTGTAACAGATGAGTCCTCGTTATCCAGATGGTAAGTGGGCCTGAATGCACCAGACCTGAAAAAGAAGCCCTGAGGAGGCGCGGGGTTCTGTTCACTGAGAAAAAAAGTAAATTGATGAAGAAAATTATATATACTTATTGGAGTTTACATTATGTGTACCTGCTGGGAAATTTGACTAGAAAAGGGAACTTATCCTTTTGTTGGAGGTGTGCATGTCTCACATGCTCATTGTAATTCATAGAAAAACAAACACACACAAGCACTTTCTAATGTACTTGTCTGTCTATAGTATAGGTGGGGTAATATAGTACATGGGCAAACATCTCTGTGTTACTGATGGGAAAAAAGAAAACCACTCCTGCATACATACTATACACCTACAGTATTCTTGTCTTTGTTTACAGCAAGACTGCAAAATTTTTCCTCTTCTTACCGAAGAATTGTCTGTTCAGTTGCCGTCATCTGTCCTGTCTGTAATTTCTGAGACCAGAACGAAGCATCATGCAACACTGAGGGTGGTGGTGGTGGAGGATTCAATCATCATTTCCTATATGTTTCCTCCCCCTACTGGCAGTGAAGTAACTTTTCATGCTGAGACAGTAGTTCCAGCTATCATGACTAATAAGAAAAACCATTCGTTACTGTTGCTCTATCCTAGAAAGGGCATGACCAAAGAAACAGAGCACTCAGCCGCTCATAAACTCATACATCAAACATGTCATATTTGAATATATGCTTGTGTAAACACATACATATCAATATACACACAATGTTTGACAGGGACACAAATGCACCCTCAAACACACCCTAAGACTCTGCGCCTGTTATCACCCATGTGAATTCCCACGAATTCATCCAAAGCTCGGTTTCAGTAGCAATACTACGGTTATATAAATAGCTTAAATACAGCCTAAAACCCTTCCGGTGCACTGCCTGATTTTAATCCAACTCACCGAAAGATTCTTGGCCCTTTCAAAAGGGGAGAAAAAAAAAACAAGTTAAATCCCATTCTGTTCATGGAGAAACAGAATGGGGAAACTCTGTAGTTGGAGATTACCGCAAAGGCCATCAGGTTAGGAGTTTTTTCTCCTTTGGAAACCCAAAGGTAAACAATGCCCTGGTTCTGTAACGTCATTGTGGCTGAAAAGGAATGATGTTCATCAGGAATGGGTATTGCAGGCTCCTATTTCCCCCAATTGCCTGTTTATTATTACCGTTATCACCAACATCATCAGCACATCGCTATAAGTTAGTCAGCTCTTACAGAAGCGACTTACCAGTTAATGTATACTCAGGACCTGCACTTGAGGGTACTGGAATTAATTCTTGTAAACTATCATTTTCATTTAATTTTGGGGAAAAAAGTAAAAAAGCTGGTGTTGATCAACTGTTGACGTTTGGTAGTCAACTCTGGTTTAGCGTTATAATAGAGTAATATATATGGCATGATTTACTGTGCCTTTATGTTTTGAGCTTGCAAGTTGAAATTGCATTTACCCTTATGTCAGAAAATGACACATGTAGCTGCTAAAGTCAAGGGGAATATCTCCTCTGAAGTGATGAGGACAGGAGGACGGTGCTCGCAGAATGTAAAACTCTTACCCTTCTTCTGTGTCACAACTTATCTGTAAAAAAATCTTTTCGTGGTAAACGTATTGGTGTATTTACGATCTGCTGTTGCTGGAATGTTGTTTTATGTGCGTTTTTGTTTTTCATATTGCGCTACTTTTCCCCCATCAGGAATTGGTACAACACTGATGTCCTAGCTGCAGGACACGGCAAAGGTGCTCAGGTGAGACTGATCAAATTACGCGCAAAGGGTAACAAGCACACGAGTTTGACATAATGACTCAGACAGAGCTGCCTTCCGTCTCTCTGATTGCCTTTAATATTGAATCATAAATATCACACAGACCCCCTTGGATACGTCTGCAGGGAACACACAGCACCTGCTCACGACACTCTCCTAATATCTAAGCAGTTAAACTTAATGTTGCCCATTGTCAGGCATGAATAAAATAAGGGAAAAGAGATGGGAAATAATGAAATGAAAGAATGGATTATGCTTGCTGGGGAGAATGGAGGATGACATAGAGAGAAGGATCATTAAATTACATGTCCAGCTTGGCATTGCAATTCTGCACAGGGGGTCTTGCATTATTCAGCTTGTCAGTCTTCACGAATAGTAACTGGTGTGAGACAGCATGTCCGTACACAAGTGTGTGTTTGCATCCAAACTATTGAAAGCTTCCGAAAAAAGACCTAAGGTGGTGTTTTCAAAGTAAATCTGAGCTTGGAACGTTGTATCTTAGTTGGCATGTCAGGGATCGCTCTCAATTACCTTCACTTTGTGCACCGCTGTTTGTTTCACTAATGACTTAGACGGGGATTAAGCACTTGGCTCCTGCTAATTAGCCTGCTAGCGCTCCCCAGATAGCCCACGGCAGACCTCAGACAAACTACCATTGACCAGAGGACAGCATTTTTGTTTCCACCTCAGCAGCCGTCTTCTCTTCTCACTCACGTTCAGTGGAACGAATGGTCAAGTGGATAACTTGAATATGAAGACGGAGATGAAGATGATGGGGAGGAGAAATTTATTCAGACTTGTATTTCTCTCCATGTGGGTCCCAGTACATGTTGTTTGCCCCTTTACTGCACACCTAGAAATAGATGACATTGCTGAATATGGAGCCCACTGTTTTTATATGGCTGGAATCTGTGATTATTCTCCATTAATAAGTAGTTATTTTATCCATCAGGACCATCGAGTCACATTAGATAATACCAACTGGCATTTTTGCCATTGTTGGAGAAACTTTCCATATACTGCTGGGGACATTTTTGACCAGGTTGGGGGAATTTAATTGCTGTTACACCTTGTTTGTAGTTCTCACTGCTGGAGGGAGGGACAATGAGGGAAATCGCAGATTTCAGCTTTAATGTAGGGGTAAGCAATCTGGGAGTTAGTGAGTGATTTTGAAAACAGAATGCCAAAGATCAGCACCCTCACTTCTGCCTAAGAGCCTGGTGAAGGAGAGATCTTTGCAAGGTCTCTGTGCTGATTGGCTGATGAGGAGCGAACACAAAGAAGATTTTCTATCTCTGCTTACAGCGCCGAGGGCGACAACAGAGATCTCATTCTCGTCTCAGAGCTCTTTGCCCTAAATCTGTGTGAATGCCTGCTAAGTTTGGTCCTCTCCCATGTCATTTACTATGTACATGTCAGGGCGACAGCTATAGTACATGCCGACATGTCGAGTAATCGACTAAACATACAAAGTGTTCTCAATTAAAATCACTGATAGCCACTTTTAACCCACCTCTCCCATAAGCATTCAAGGATTTTACTTGGTGAATTGGTGCTGGTCAAAAACAAGACATTCACACAGTAAATGACAGGGGTCAGGATCAAGCTTAACAGGTATTCACATAGATTTATGCCAGAACTGGGGTGTCCGGGTAGCGTAGCGGTCAGTTCTGTTGCTTACGAACACAGGGATGGCAGGTTCAAATCCCTGTGTTACCTCTGGCTTGGTCGGGCATCCCTACAGACACAACTGGCCGTGTCTGCGGGTGGGAAGTCGGATGTGGGTACGTGTCCTGGTCGCTGCACTAGCGCCTCCTCTGGTCAGTCGGGGCACCTGTTTGGGAGTAAGGGGGAATAGCGTGATTCTCTCACGCACTACGCCCCCCTGGCAAATCCCCTTACTGTCAGGTGAAAAGAAGCGGCTGGCGACTCCACATAATATATTGGAGGAGGCATGTGGTAGTCTGCAGCCCTCCCCGGACCGGCAGAGTGGGTGGAGCAATGACCGGGACAGCTAGGAAGAGTGGAGTAACTGGCCGGATACAATTGACAATTGGGGGAGAAAAAGAAAAAAGATTTAGGGACAAAACTTTCATAGTCAATGGTAAAGGGCTGATAATGTGTTGACATAAGTCATGTTATTCATGGTTGACAAGTGTCAAGTAGTGAGGGTTAACAGTAGTGGCGGACAGTTAGTTGGGTGCTGTGAGACAGTGGTAGTGCAAAATAAAGTGACAAGGATCTGGTGAAGCAAAGTCCCATAATTGCACTGTATATCACTGTTGATAAGCATCAAATGATGATTACCCAGCAAGATGACTTAATAGTCGGTGATGCTGAACCCCAATGAGGGGGCCTACATTTCCCCTTTTGTGGCCATACTTGTTTTAGTATCCTTTTGCAAGACACCTCACCTCCACCTGCTACAGGGGTGTCTCACCAGCTACCTGACCCTGCACCCCAATTGGAGGGACAAAAGAGAATGTCCCTATAGCTGTTTGATATATTTATCAAATAAAGCCAGAAAATATGTAAATAAAAAAGAAATATGCAAAAAAAAGGGCGGATAAATCATAGGAATGGTGCATATCCTTGTTTGTGTAGGCTCAGGAGACCTGTTGGTCCAGCATGGTGTTTGTACTGTGTGAGAGCATGCTTTGGCCTGTGAGATGAGGGAGTGGTTGGGGAAGGCAACTGCAGTGTGGAAGAATCTGTTGTAGAGGTTTCTGAAAGTGGCATGTCAAACTTTTTCCTTTGACTTACTTTAGTGGCGTGCAAGTCTTTATTGGAATGCAGCTAACAGCAGCTACTCTCATAGACACCCAAATGACACGCAAGAACAGTTTTGCTTCAGAGTGGAAAGAGGCAAAGCCACATAACGTGAGGATGCTTTTTCATGATGGATCTGTATAATTGGACGAGGATTGCTTGTGATATGTTGAGCGGATGGGGCTGACGGTGCAGAAGCATCCTCTGTTCAGCCTGCCTTATTAGACCGAAACTGTTCTCATCTTATTTGACGATGTTGCATATATTGATTCCCTATGAACTATTGGCTCTCAAGTGTTTACAGTGCTAGCTCAGTTCATCGTGTATAAATGCTTCTTTCCACATCTCGCAGACTTTTGAAGAGCAGCCGTTGGTTATGCTAACTAAATTTATCTAAATTTATTTGGAGTTAAAGTATTCATAATAATCAGGGTTATACCCCAAACACATGCCCCCTTGCTTAAACAGCCACTTTGTTATCATTTTAATCTAGTGAGGTCAGGTGGCTATAGTAATACATACCAAAGGGAAGATTAGTGTACACACAATGTCTTTCATTTTGTTTTGTACATTGTAAACAAACGTATCAGCAAGTTCTTTGTGAAGTGCCTTGACATTCACATAGCAGTAACTAGTATTGGCCCTCTAGTCACTTTCTGCCCTTCTTACCCTTCTTAAGTATTCTCATCCAGACATGGTGTATGAAAATTGAATTCAGTTTCAAAATTGAATTTTCATTATTTTGAAATGCACTTAATTAATAACATGATGTTTGCCAGTGGCACATACTATCGTCTACCCTAAGATTTTCCTTTAACATTGTGTTTCGGAAAACAGGATTTAAAAGGAAAGGTAAACAATGAAATTTTCAATCTCCTTTTAGTTCTCCAAAGTAATTACTGCTGTGCTGTGCCATAACCCTCGGGAGAGTTTTTGGATTAAGCATTGTGATTGGAGACACAGAGACCAGTTTCATGAAAATTGCCGCTACCAACTTTGCATACTTAAAGAAAACGTATAAAACTGTGTGACCTAGGACTCTAATTAAACAGTCTATCAGTATTCCTTTCTTCGTATGAATTTGCATTTGATTTTCCTGGATTTATGGACAAACAGCCCTCTTCTGAGTGTAGTATGTACACCGATCAGCCAAAACATTAAAACCACTGACAGGTAAGTGGATTGATTATATTGTTACAATGGTACCTGTCCAGGGGTGGGATATATTACTCAATTTCCCCTCGGGGATAAATAAAGTATTCTGATTCTGATTCTGATTCTGATTAAGCAGCAAGTGAACACTCAGTTGTTGAAGTTGATGTGTTGGAAGCAGGAAAAATGGGCAAGCGTAAGGATCTGAGCAACTTTGACAAGGGCCAAATTGTGATGGCTAGACGACTGGGTCACAGCATCTCCAAAACGACAGGTCTTGTGGGGTATCCCGGTATACAGTGGTCAGTGCCTACCAAAAGTGGCCCAAGGAAGCACAACCGATGAACTGGTGACTGGGTCATGAGCACCAAAGGCTCATTGATGTGTGTGGGGAGCAAAGGCTAGCCGATCTGGTCTGATCCCACAGAAGAGCTACTGTAGCTCAAATTCCTAAAACAATATAACACTGGCTATGATAGACAAGTGTCAGAATACACAGTGCATCACAGCTTGCTGTGTATGAGGCTGCATAGCCTTAGACCAGCCAGAGTTCCCATGATGACCCCTGTCCACCGCTGAAAGTGCCTACAATGGGCACGTGAGCATCAGAACTGGACCATGGAGCAGTAGAAGAAGGTGGCCTGGTCTGATGAATCACGTTTTTTTTTTACATCAGGTGGATGGCCAGGTGTGTGTGTGTGTGTGTGTGTGTGTGTGTGTGTGTGTGTGTGTGTGTGTGTGTGTTATTTACCTGGGCAAGAGATGGCACCAGGATGCACTATGGGAACAAGGCAAGCCAGTGGAGGCAGTGCGATGCTCTGAGCAATGTTCTGCTGGGAAACCTTGTGTCCTGGCATTCATGTGGCTATTACTTTGACATGTACCACCTACCTAAACATTGCTGCAGACCAAGTACACCTCTTCATGGCAACGGTATTCCCTGATGGCAGTGGCCTCTTTTAGCAAGATAATGTGTCCTGCCACGCTGTAAAAATTGTTCAGGAATGCTTTGAGGAACAAGACAAATAGTTCAAGGTGTTGTTTGGCCTCCAAATTCCCCAGATCTCAATCCGATCGAACATCTGTGGGATGTGGTGGAAAAGCAAGTCTGATCCATGGAGGCCCCACCTCACAACTTACAGGACTTAAAGGATCTGCTGCTAACATCTTGGTGCCAGACACCAGACAACACCTTCAGAGGTCTTGTGGAGTCCACGCCTCGATGGGTCAGAGCTGTTTTGGTGGCATGGGGGGACCTACACAATATTCGGTAAGTGGTTTTAATGTTTTGGCATATCGGTGTGTACTGGTTTGATGATCAGATCAATTAACTGGTCTTAATTGACCAGTTGGATCATTTCACCATCTATTAGTGTTTCCTATCTAGAGGAACTGCAAAACAGAAAAGAATCATGACCAATCGGTGTGGATTTTTGGATTTCAGGGAGCCATTTTGATAATGCCATCAGATTTTTAGGCCAAGTACAAAAAAAAAAAGAAAAAGATTTAAACCATTAAAAAGTGAGTTTGTGCCAGACTGTCTATAAACAGACAGAAAGACAGATGGACAGATAGATAGGCAATGAGCAAGCAAGCAAATAGGCAGCAGGCTTTGTATTAATCAAAACCAAGTATTTAGACTGTGTTGACAAGGTTGCCAGATTTATCATTAAAAATATGCAGTTAGCCGTGACTTTTACTGATTTGATGAAAAGACTTCTCTGCCTAATAAGCATGTCAACTCACCATTTTATTTCATTAAGGGAAAAACAGAATGAGTCATTTAAACAAGATTGTACACAGTCGATAGTACCTACACAGTAATGTTAAGTCTCGAACAGTATCCTGAAAGGAATGAGCGTCTTTTGAAGCATTTGATTAATTCTCGGCAAAATATTCATATTCTTAACACGATGATGGATCAACACTACTGCTGCTACCCAGACAACATACAGTGTGAAGTTTGATTAAATTCAAGCCACAGGTGTCTGATTTTGATTTTTTCTTCTTTTGGTTTTGCTTGCAGATTTGTGTCAACAGATTTCAAGCTTTTTTTTTTATATTTGCAAGCTAGGGGTCAATGGTAAGGATTGTTGTATGGCAGGACGGCAACATTTGCTGAGCCAATGTCAGATGTCTTGTATGATTTTGGATATAAATAAGCCAGATAATGAAGTTCCTCCTACTCCCTTGGTCTGTCACAAGAGAAAAAGCTGGTTAATGAGATCATGGTGTCAGGAAGACTAGCTTAGAATGCTGATGATTAACATTATGAAAAAACCTAGCTGTCTGCTGTCATGCTCGTACTTACGCACCCTGGGAGGGGTAAGACGGCTTGAATCCCCCAGGTGTGACAGGGTGCTGGCACCACAGTATTCATTAAAGCAGCATGAGGGGATGTTTTCATGGTAAAATAATTCCTTTCAATTGCCACCAGTGTTGAAAATATCCCCACAAGTCCCAATGAAAACAAAAAAAAAACTTTGTTAAATGGATTTGCCGATTTACCTAATTGTCAAGTGCTGAGCATTGTCTGAGCTTTTCCACAAAATATTTACTGTTGCACAGGAAGAGCCATATATTACGTATTTATAGACTAGCATTTATCTATTGTGTATGTTATATTCATGATATTTAATTTGAATCAATTACTTTGATTTTGTTCTTTGTAAAGCCATGTGGAATGAGCCACGATTGTTTTTATTACGTCATTCAAGTGGCATGAAACAGATATTTGGGACTTACAGTCAACTTGCCACTTTGTCTATGGAAATACCCTCATGTAACTTTAAGCGTTGCTCCACAACCTCTTCTAACTCCATCAACAGAGCCGAGTCTTAATCATCCCCTTTTCATAAGCTTTGTTTAAGTGCAAAAACATTGTCGAACCACATCATATGCATCCTGCAGAGTGTAGGCTTTTAAAGACCTTCAGGCTTCCTCCTCTGCTGAAACACACAAATACATTATTTAGACACAGGTGCTCCTCGCTGCACAGATGAGCCACTCAGAATTCTAAGAACCTCCAAACTAAGGCCCCAGACACACGAGAGTGGCATTTACAACCAAAAGCAATTCATCTGAACTGAATTGTAACAATCAACGGATTCACATCTGGTAGCGAAGTAAATTTGTGCAATGCCTTCTTCTAGAGTTCAACTTTGGTGAACTTTGACCTTTTGACTTGACTTGACATTCAAATTCACACCATTGACCAACAGCAAAACTGCTTTGACTGTGATGACCTCTGATGGGGCAGTCACTATAGGGAAAATAAAGTGGAGGAAGCTACCATTTTTTGTACTTTTGTACTTGGCCAATTACCCTGCTCTTCCGAGCCATCCCAGTCACTGCTCCACCCCCTCCGCCAATCCGGGGAGGGCTGCATACTACCACATGCCTCCTCCGATACGTGTGGAGTCGCCAGCCGGTTTCACCAGGGAGACATAGTGCATGGGAGGATCACGCTATTCCCCTCAGTTCCCCCTCCCCCCTGAACAGGTACCCCGACTGACCAGAGGAGGCACTAGTGCAGCAACCAGGATACAAACCCACATCCAGCTTCCCACCTACAGACACGGGCCAATTGTGCCTGTAGGGATGCCCGACCAAGCCGGAGGTAACACGAGGATTCGAACCGGCGATCCCCATGTAGGTATGTAACAGAATAGACCACCACGCCACCCAGACACCCCAGAAGCTATCATATTAGCAGTGCCACATCATCCACCACTTCATACAATTGTGCCGTACCAGAATTTGAATAGCTTCATAAAAGATATGCGGTATGGTTTGCTGTCAGATGTGAAGCAGGAGCAGATGGCTTAGCAATGTTTCATTTATTTAATTGTTGTCAAAGTTTTTGGTCACCAAGCTTCAGGTGCCTCAAAGTCGTGTGAAAAAGATTTGCTATGACTATTTCTGGTGTTACCGGAACCTAATGCTTAAACCATTACCACACCTGGATTTAAGAGATGTGTGTGTGTGTGTGTGTGTGTGTGTGTGTGTGTGTGTAAGAGGGATCAAGAAACAGAGGTGACGAGAGAGGGGGGGAAAAAACGTCAACGACCAACATTTTTACCATCTAATTCTATCTCATTGTGAACATTTAATTCTCTATCTCAACTGTGAATACACCTCATTCATTGCCTCTTTCACTTTTTCCTTTCTTTTGCTCTGTTTTGCTCACATGGAGAAGAAATACATTTCATTTCATCTCTTTTTACCTTCAAAATTATTATTTTCTCTATGTCTCATCAAAGGGAGACTTTCGGATAAATCCTGTGCCGTAATAGACTTATTGTGTTAGCCCACCAAGGCGGTGAATTCTATTTCTAGGTCCTCCTGTGAAATTCATATTCATTAACCAGACCTATAATGTTCTTTTGAGGTTTTTGAAAGATACGTGACATTCGTTGAATGGCGTCAGGAAAGCAGGGAGGATATGTAAGAGCGTGAATTTTTCATAATCATCTGAACCAACTTGCAGTCACAAACGTTTCTATTACATCATTGTTACAGCCAACACGTTAGATTCATATGCAGAGCAATAACACAGATTTCTATGTACCTATTATGTACAACCAGAAATATTCTGTGTTGTCTCTGCAATGGAAGCAATATATCCAACACAAACCCAAACTGGAACAGCAAGATGAGAAGTCATTAAAATGAAGGTAAAGTAGCTTCAATCAACTTGTGCAATTACTTATTTGCAAATGAGCTTTTAAATGTTATTGTGGATACTGGCAGATAGTTAAATGTGTACTAATTACTGAGCAGTTTTGTTTTGAGTTGTGTTCAGTCTCGTGCCTCTTTTGGTTTTTGCCAAGTCTGGCTTTGGTTTAACAGTCCGTGCTCTTTGTTTGACGTTCAGGGGTTTTGGGGTATGAGATAGAGAGAATTACCTGAATTTGTTAACAGGCAGGAGGCAAAAGCCTCAATGATTAGAATCTTGGAAATCTGGGAAACTTGTGTCTTTGACTAGGACTTTCATCCATCTCAATTCCCATAGTAGGTTCATTGCTGACTAGGGACATCACTGGCCTCTCTGGGATTTTGACCGAGAATCCAAAATCCAAGGATGAGTGCCAGAATCAAGAACCTCCCTCTTAATTAATGCTTAATTGATTACTGGTTCAGTGCCAGTGCTGGAGCTATAACCATCAAAGATTTATTTACTGAGAAGGAACATGTTGACATTTGTAGTCAGTTAACATATTTTATTCCCTGAACTCAATTATAGTGGTACATTATACATTATACATTTTTTTATTTTCCTTTATATGACACCGAGTGGATATCTGGGTTGTTTTATATATATAGTATATATACTACTACTACTACTTTCGGCTGCTACCGTTAGGGGTCGCCACAGCGGCTCATCCGTTTCCATTTCTTCCTGTCTTCTGCATCTTCCTCTGTCACACCAGCCACCTGCATGTCTTCCCTCACTAGGGATGGGTATCGTTAGGATTTTATCGATACTACTACTCTTATCGGTACTGCTTATCGGTTCGGTACTTTATCGATACTCTTATCGGTTCTTTTTTATTATTATGCAAGAAAAAAAGACAATTAAGAACAGAATCGACATTGCTTTATTATTCTATTATATAACTTTATATAAATATAAACAAATATTATTTATTCAGCAGCAACAGCAGCAGCAATGTTTTAAATGCGTCTGAATTATAGACTTTATAATCAACATTCAACAACAACAACAAATAAGATAAGAAAATAAAAGTAGATAAAGATAAAGAAAAAATATATATATTAAAAATAAATTTTTACAGCAAAAGGCTAACGGAAGTTCAAACAAACAAAAACCTAGAACATTATCCTAACAGTTCTTCTGCAGAAAAATCAACATATCTGCCTTCTCCGGCAGAGTCGTGATCTCTCCTGACTTATAGTGTCCCCGGCTATTAGCCTAGCTAACTCCGTATCTATGGCTTATATATTTGTAGCTAAACAATTAGCTAAGCAATTATATTTTATTTATTGGCCTATTCGTAATAATTGGTTATTAGCCTAGCTAACTCCGTATCTATGGCTCATACGGCTTACCTGCAGTGGACGTGGATGGAACACTACGAGCAAAGCAGTCGAAAACGCCGCATTTCTGCAGATTAATACCATGTTTCGACAAAAGATGTTTCGACAGATTGTTTGTATTGCCACCCTTACTGGCAAATGATTTGTTGCACTTGTGGCAAGGAGCGTTGTTGTCATCAACTTTTGAAAAATATACCCAAACTTTTGAACGTTTAGTTCTCTCCGCCATGATGAGCCCTCGAGCAGAGCTGTCTGCGCGTGTGTGAGCGAGTGTGTGGAGCACAGCACAGCCCCGCCCCTCGCGCAGTAAGAGAGAGAGACAGAGAGATGGAAAAAACGGCGAACAAGATTATGTTCGCAACGTTTAAATTCCTCGAAAAACACAATTGCCACAATATAAATCTCACTCCATGATTTCTCGAGTACCTACCGACTACCGATAGCAGAACCGAAAACGTCGGATCTTAAACATGCTCCGGTTTTTACTAATTTAGAACCGGTTCCCGTTTAGAACCGGGTTTCGGGGGGCATCCCTATCACTCACCACATCCATAAACCTCCTCTTTGGCCTTCCTCTTTTCCTCTGGCCATATTCAGCATCCTTCTCCCAATATACCCAGCATCTCTCCTCCACACATGTCCAAGCCATCTCAATCTTGCCTCTCTTGCTTTGTCTCCAAACCGTCCAACTTGAAATGTCCCTCTAATATACTCGTTCCTAATCATGTCCTTCTTCATCACTCCCAGTGAAAATCTTAGCATCTTCAACTCTGCCACCTCCAGCTCCGCCTCCTGTCTTTTCGTCAGTGCCACTGTCTCCAAACCATAGCTGGTCTCACAACCATCTTGTAAACCTTCCCTTTAACTCTTGCTGGTACTCTTCTGTTGCAAATCACTCCTGACACTCTTCTCCACCCACTCCACCCTGCCTGCACTCTCTTCTTCACCTCTCTCCTGCACTCCCTGTTACTTTGGACAGTTGACCCCAAGTATTTAAACTCATATGCCTTCGTCACCTCCACTCCTTGCATCCTCACCATTCCACTGTCCTCCCTCTCATTCACATATATGTATTCCGTCTTGCTCCTACTGACTTTCATTCCTCTTCTCTCCAGTGCATACCTCCACCTCTCCAGGCTCTCCTCAACTGCACCCTACTCTCGCTAAAGATCACAATGTCATCCGCGAACATCATCGTCCATGGAGACTCATATATATATATATATATATATATATATATATATATATATATATATATATACATATATATATATATATATATATAATTTTTGGTCATATTGTGGCAGGAATGAGGAAAAACACAGGAGACCAAGGCGAGTTTGATGTTTATTCCTCAACTCCAAAAACCAACTGCTGCAGGAACAACCCTGCACCGGCGAGCCCGGGAACGTAAACCACGCCCCCAGCCCTGCTGGGTGAGAGGCATAGTCCCTAGTGTCCGCCACACAGCCCCCCCCCCCAAACACCCAGAGGGGACTCCTGGAAAGAAAATTAGTGTCTCACTGGAGGCTTAAGCAGCCTGCCATAACGGCTGCGCCGTCCCTCAGCCGAAACAGTAGGTTGTGGAGTTAGAAAACAACGAGACAGGAGACGTGAGAGTAGACGTAGTCGAGGTAGTTTACTAGCTCCAACTTTACATGTCATATATTCGACAACGACACTGAACTCTCTGGACCGGAAGCGGAAGTGCATTCTCTCTTAGGTGAATGTCTCTAGTTATATAGATGTGGGTCACCACACAGGCCCCCCCAGAATTCACCTACACAAAACAATGCAAAACAGCAAAAGCGCAACTCATGAACATAAAAATAGACTCTACAACAGAACAGTCAATGACATAGTGCAAAGTCACGGGGAAAACAAGTGACGAGTCGGGGGGTGGACCCTGCGGCCATAACGGCTGCGCTTCACAGGAGGGGAAACAGATGGGGCCGAAACCCGGGCCATAGGCGGGGCCGAAGCAGGAACAGAGGCAGGTGCCGGGGCCGACCTAGGAGGGCGTCCCCGCCGCGGGGGTAGGGCCAATTGCATTGGCTCCCCAATGTCCAAGTGAGCAGGCTTGAGACGGTCTATAGCGACCCGCTCCGGCCTGCCCCCCATGTCCACCACAAAGTTCTTATCCCCCGCCTCCAGGACGCGGAAGGGCCCGTCGTATGGGGGCTGCAGCGGGGACCGATGGCTGTCGTGCCTAATGAAGACGTACCTCGCCGATGGCAGATCCTTGGGGACGTAGGACCGGGGGAGGCAGTGTTGAGACATCGGAACGGGAGCGAAGGCACCGGCAGCGCTCCGGGACGCACTGAGGTGAGAGGCGGCCGACCAGGGAGTCGTAGCATCCGGAAGAAACTCCCCCGGAACTCGCAGGGGCTGGCCATACACCAGCTCAGCGGAGGAGGTCTGGAGGTCTTCCTTCGGGGCCGAACGCAGGCCGAGCATGACCCATGGGAGCCGGTCCATCCAGTCGCAGCCAGTGAGGCTTGCCCGCAGAGCGGCTTTCATGTCCCGATGGAACCGCTCACAAAGTCCGTTGCTCTGCGGGTTGTACGCCGTAGTGCGGTGGATCTTCATCCCCAGGTGCTCAGCGACCGCCGTCCAGAGCTCCGAGGTAAACTGGGAGCCCCGGTCGCTCGTGATGTCACCCGGTGTGCCGAAACGGGCCACCCAGCAGCCGATGAACGCCCGTGCTACCTCTGCTGCCGTCGTGGAGGACAAGGGAATAGCCTCTGGCCACCTGGTGGCCCTGTCCACAATAGTGAGGAGGAACGTATAACCACGGGAGGGGGGCAGGGGACCCACCAGGTCAACATTGACATGGTCAAACCGCCTCTCTGGAACCACAAACGGCGCCAAAGGGGCCTTGGTATGGCGGTGCACCTTGGCGCGTTGGCACGCCACACAAGAGCCGGCCCAGGCTCTAACATCCTTACGGAGCCCAGGCCAAACAAACTTGACGCTCACCAATTTGGTCGAGGCCTTCACTCCCGGGTGGGAAAGGCCGTGGACGGTGTCGAAAACTCGGCGCCGCCAGGAAGTAGGCACCAGGGGGCGCGGTTGACCGGTGGAGATGTCACAGAGGAGGGTGGTGTTGGCCGCGTCGAACGTCACGTCCTCCAGCCGTAGCGCCGTAGGGGTCGACCGGTAGTCTTGAACGGTCGCGTCCTTGGCTTGGTCCGCTGCCATAGCGGCGTAGTCGAGTCCCAAGCGAACGGCGTTAACAACCGCCCGTGAAAGGCAGTCGGCGACGGAGTTATCCTTGCCCGACACGTGTTGTATGTCCGTGGTAAACTCGGAAACCGCCGCGAGATGACGCTGCTGACGCCCAGACCACGGTTCTGAGGTTTTGGCCATACAGAACGTCAGCGGTTTGTGGTCCACGAAAGCGGTGAACTGTCGGCCCTCCAATAGGAACCTAAAGTGTCTGGTTGCGAGGAAGAGACCCAGTAGTTCCCTATCAAAGGTGCTGTATTTGCGCTCGCTCTCACGGAGTTGTTTACTGAAGAACGCCAACGGCTGCCAGCCCCCCCCACCCACTGCTCACACACGGCCCCCACGGCGTAGTTGGAGGCATCCGTTGTAAGGGCTATGGGGGCGGCAGGCGACGGGTGAGCTAGCAGCGCAGCGTTGGCCAGCGCGGTCTTGGCGGCCACAAAAGCCTCGTCCATCCCCGAAGACCAGTGCAGCTCGTCCTTAGACTTCTTACCCCGCAGGGCCTCATACAGGGGACGCATGATGTGGGCGGCACGGGGCAGGAAACGGTTATAAAAGTTCACCATGCCCAGGAATTCCTGCAGCGACTGTACAGTGCGGGGGCGGGGGAACATGGTGACAGCCTCAACCCTGGCAGGGAGGGGAACGGCCCCCTGTGGAGTGATGTGGTGCCCGAGGAAGGTGATGGACGACTCCCCGAACTGACACTTAGCTGGGTTGATGATGAGGCCGTGTTCGCTGAGCCTGTCAAACAGCTGTCTGAGGTGCGTCATGTGTTCCTCCGCCGACGCGCTGGCCACGAGGATGTCGTCTAAGTACACAAACAAAAATGGCATGTCGCGGAGCACAGAATCCATAAGGCGCTGAAACGTCTGCGCCGCCCCTTTAAGGCCGAAAGGCATACGTAAAAACTCAAAGAGCCCAAAGGGTGTGATGACAGCCGTTTTTGGGACATCCAGTGGGTGGACCGGCACTTGGTGATACCCCCGCACTAAGTCGATTTTGGAATAGATGGCAGCGCCCGCCAGGTGGGTAGAGAAATCTTGTATGTGCGGTATGGGGTACCGGTCGGGGGTCGTGGCATTGTTTAGGCGACGGTAGTCCCCGCACGGGCGCCAACCCCCGTTGGCCTTAGTAACCATGTGAAGAGGGGAAGCCCACGGGCTGTCAGAACGGCGGACAATGCCGAGGCGCTCCATAGTCGAAAAC
Source organism: Lampris incognitus (assembly GCF_029633865.1). Lineage (NCBI taxonomy): Eukaryota > Metazoa > Chordata > Actinopteri > Lampriformes > Lampridae > Lampris > Lampris incognitus. The sequence continues at coordinate 41,354,959 of NC_079216.1, forward strand.
TCCTCCCTGGCTATTGCGAGCTTGGCCGAGTCGAGGCGTCGGGCCCGGGCGTAAACTGGGGGACCCACTGTGGTGATATGATGTTCCACGCCGTGCTTGGCCACCGCCGAGGAGAAGGTGGGTGTGGTGAGCTCGGGGAAATTTGCGAGCAGGCGTTGATATGGATCCCCGGTGGAGAGTGTGTTAGCGAGGCACAGCGCTCCAGCGCCCCCAAGCGTGCAGGGGTATGACGCAAAAGAGACGGCATCAATCACGCGACAGTTTTTAACATCCACCAGCAGGTTGAAAGCACAGAGGAAATCCGCACCTAGGAGCGGGGTGGATACAGCAGCCATCACAAAGTCCCAGCCGAAACGTCGGCCGCCAAAACACACGTCCACATGTCTGATACCGTACGTCCGAATGGACGTGCCGTTGGCGGCGTCCATCTGGGGGCCGTGACTGTCGGTCATCGTGTCCACAGCTTGTGCTGGTAGTATGCTGCGTTGAGCGCCAGAGTCAACCAGCAGCCGCCGGCCCGACAAGGAGTCTCTGATGAACAACAGCTTGCAGTCACGGCCGGCGCCCATAGCCGTTAACAAGCGCCGGCCTTGGCGTTTCCCTGAACCCTGTAACTGCAGGGTTTGCGACACCGTTTTGCTTTTGCCCCAAACCTGGCATGGTAATAACAGAGCCCGTCGTCAGGTTGGCGGCGGGCTGTCACCGCAGCCGCGGTGTCCATATAGTCGTACACAGGTGGTGGTGGGGCGGTCTGGTGGGGTAGCAGGGCATGCACAAACTGTTGCCGGTTGGCCAGGAAAACCCTGTCTGCTTCAGCAGCCAGAGAACGGTAGTCCTTGGAGGCGGCGAGAGGAGAACTGGCCAGTGCTGTGCGTACAGGTGCGGGGAGCTGCCTCAGAAAAATGTGTGTGAAAAGAAAGGCCGGATCAGCCGATCCCAGCACAGACAGCATTTTTTCCATTAAATCAGACGGTTTGCCGTCGCCGAGGCCATTCGGGGACAGTAAACGGTCTGCCTTCTCCAGCTCCGACAGTTCAAATAGTTTCAGGAGGAATGTCTTTATAGCATCGTACTTGCCAGCAGCTGGCGGAGCTTCCAACAGTGTCATTGCTCGCGCCGTTGTCGATGCGTCTAACGCCGCCACTACGTGGAAGTACTGCGTTGCATCCTGCGTTATCCCTCTCAGCTGGAACTGGGCTTCCACATGTTGAAACCACGGCCGTGGATTATGCTGCCAAAAGTCGGGTAGCTTCACAGTAGCGGTGTAAATGCTAGCGTTAGCAATAGCCATGTTGTTAGCACCGGCGTCGTCGTTGTCAAACATACTCGTATTAGTTGTTCGATCACGTCGGGGTCACCAATGTGGAGTTAGAAAACAACGAGACAGGAGACGTGAGAGTAGACGTAGTCGAGGTAGTTTACTAGCTCCAACTTTACATGTCATATATTCGACAACGACACTGAACTCTCTGGACCGGAAGCGGAAGTGCATTCTCTCTTAGGTGAATGTATCTAGTTATATAGATGTGGGTCACCACAAGGTGAAACACAGTCCAAAGCCGGCTGAGAAGCAGAACGCTGAACCCGTGAAGACACTGCCGGGGTCCTGGAAGGAGGACGACCCCGACAGGGAACCTGGGCCGGAAACACAACTTCGCCTGCCACCCTGTGCGCCGGTTTAAGCCTATCAAGCGTGACACGCTCCCTACGCCCACCCATATCTAGCACAAAACCCTTAAGACCCGTCTCAAGAACCCGAAATGGGCCATCGTATGGGGGTTGGAGGGGCGAGCGGTGAGCATCATGCCATACAAAAACGCTGTACTTGCGCTCGCTATCCCGCAGTTCGCGGCTAAAAAATGCGAGTGGCTGCCACGCATTCGCCACACGCTGTTTAACCACAGCCCCCACGGCTATGTCAGACGCATCGGTTGTTAAAGCTATGGACGCCGTGGGTGTGGGATGGGCGAGGAGGGCAGCGTTAGCCAGGGCGCACTTAGCTCCGTCAAAGGCCTGGACCTGTTCGGGAGTCCAGTCGACAGGGTCGTTAGCCTTCTTAAGCCACAGGGCTTCGTAAAGTGGCTGAAGGAGGTGGGCAGCGCGAGGGAGGAAATATACTGATGAATTTATGAATTATACATTACAAAAAAGAAAAGAAAAAAATTTATACTATATCACATTCATCATCAGCCGCTTCTCCGGGATCTCCCGAAGCAGCAGACAGGTACCGGGAGGCCAGAGGGGCTGCCGCTTTGGCGGTCGCGGGAGCAAAAAAAAAAAAAAAAATATATATATATATATATATATATATATATATATATATATATGTATATGTATATATGTATATATATATATTCTTTTTATATATATATGTATATGTATATATATATATGTATATATATATATATATGTATATATATATATATTCTTTTTTTTTTTTTTTTGCTCCCGCGACCGCCAAAGCGGCAGCCCCTCTGGCCTCCCGGTACCTGTCTGCTGCTTCGGGAGATCCCGGAGAAGCGGCTGATGATGAATGTGATATAGTATAAATTTTTTTCTTTTCTTTTTTGTAATGTATAATAGCTGAATTAACTTGAAGAGTAGGTGAGAAGGGGTAAGAAAAAATAAGTGTATAGTTTCTCCTACTCCTTTTTGAACATGAAACAAATAATCTGATGTACATGGAGATTTGATCCCTGAGCTTGATGTGTGGATTTGTTGATCACTTCAGATTTTTGGCAGTGGATTGTCTGTATGTTATATCCTGATTGTTTACATGTTCGGAATGAATCGTCATTAATTAATTAATGCATTCATTCATAGTGGTACATTGCACTTTAGATTTATTCTAAAAAAATGCATTCGCAATGTTGACATCTAATCAGCCGATTAGTTATTCCATTAGTTACCAGCAATTCCATATGAGGGTTTTTAATTGTTTAGCAGGATGTGTAGGTGATGTCATATAGAAACTTGAGAGACAAGAATTCTTTGATTGCAGGCAAATCATTGAGTCGTGATTCTAAAATACATGAGCCAACATGATTCTGGGCCACCTTGCTCACAGTTAGTTTGAAAACTGCTCTTGAGGCTTTATTGTTTGTTTTTAAAGCATTGCATGGGCTGCCTCCTTCCAGCATTTCCAACTTCCTCTGCCCCCGTTCCACCTCTAGGTCACTCATGAAGAGAACATAATGAAACACTGAACTTTAGAATTGTAAAATATAGGTAACAAGGCAAAATACCTTGCCCCTACTCCTACAGCCTCCACTTCGAGTGCAGTATTTACAGTTAAATACTCCCACCTTTCACCTCTACCTGGGAGAGGGAGACTTGCAAAAAGACTTACGTCTCTCAAGGCAGACAGTGAATGCCTTATTCGAGTCTCTAGTGTATGCCAAGGACCATGGATGGCGAAAAGACCTGGAAATTGGCATTTATTTGTATTGGCTGGCCAGTGCCACCTCCTATAGCGTGGTGTTGGAGGCATTTGATGTCCCCGCCGCCACAGCCCATGATGCCATCCATCGGATCGCACGCAGCATCATGGCCATCCATAAGAGGGTGGTCCATCTTCCCATCGCAGATGAACTGGAGGGGATTGGTGAAGGCTTTGCCCACCTGGCTGGCTCCCGTGCCTTCTGTCAAGTGGCCGGCAGCGTTGATCCAACCCACATCAGGATCAAGCCACCTGCAGCAAACAAGGAAGACTACCTGAAGACTATCAGGTACCCTATATACGAATTGCATACTTCACACAAAGATATATAATGGCCTGCTTTAATCCCATATCAATGTCAACTGTTAGTGACTACATTTTTTTTGTAACAGGAAGCTTTTCCGCTCTGCAGCTGCAGGTGATCTTTAACCACAAAGGTCACCTCCGGAACACATTTCAGAATCAGAATACTTTATTATCCCCAAAGGGAAATTGGGTGGATGGGAATCAGTATTGTATCAACAGCTTGATACAATATTGCTTAGATTCTTACGATTTGGATAGTATTTTTTTATCCTAGTGAAATTATGATCCCATATTACAATTATTTGGGATTTATGGTAACTTTTTATTGTTAATTGTGTTGTTAACTTGCAGTTACTTATTTACATATCTGCAGGCAGTTTAGACTGAAGAGGTCGCTTAGATGACTGATAAAACGTTTCTCTCAATAAACGTTGTCCAGATGAACTGATTCAACTTTCTTTGATACATACACATTGGTTTACTGTTGAGCAGCAGGTATGGAAAATAAGCAAAGTGGTACAAGGAAGAACATTTTGATATCATTAAAAACAATAAATTCAAAGATTTATATAGCATTCAAACTAATAAGGGCTCAAATTAATTTAAGTTTAATTGAAAATAATGCAGTTACATAAAACTTCTCTTTGTTCCTGTAGGTTAAGTGTACCTTTGTGCCAGTGGTAGTGTCCATCTGTGCCTTCCTCCACAACCTCTCCATTTCAAATGGGGAATTGATGGAGCGAGATATGGAGGAGGGGGATGTTCATGGCGAGGATGAGGCCCAGGCAAACCAGCATGAGCACCAAATGCCAGGCAACAATTTAAGAAACAGCCTATCAGTAGAGGTTTCTGCTCCTGGTGCTGCCATCCTTGCACTGCAAGAGCAAGATAATCATATACAGCACTGAACATGTTTTTGTACATTGTTTGTGTTCCTTCAGTAATTGCTCTTGTTTAATTAGTAAGTTCTAGATCTCTTTGTAAGTTCCCAAATAGTTTAACAATGTGTCTGACCACAGGAAACCTAGTGGACAATATGACTGACCACATGGACACTAGAGGGCACACATGTGAACATTTTCCCTCCCCTATGTCTTCAAAAATCAAAATCTTTATGATGATGATGGTGATGATGATGTGGCTCCTCCACGCTCATTGTGATAAAAATGCACCATCCAGTAGAAAAATACTGCCAGTTGTTGTATTAATGTTATATTGGTATATTAATATGTTCTCTAGAATAACATGGTAATTAGGATATAATATAATTGTCTTGTATACTTGTCTAAATTATAAACAAAGTAGGTGATGGTGATGGTTATGGGATACTAATGACACTAGAACAAGATTCAAGATTCAAGATCCTTTATTGTTACATCTCTCAGGACAAGAGAGTAAAATTATTGTGTTTCGGCTCCTCAACACTGCAGCAACCATAGCAATAAAATAACAACAAAACAAAACAAAACAAAAAGCAGTAGTAATAATAAATTGTGTGTGGTGTTTGTAAAGTGCTGTGTATATGTAGGCTCTGCCATAATAAATTTGCATATGTGTGTGTAGTTGATTTCATATTTGTATGTGTTTGTGTATGCTGAGCTATGTGTGTGTGTGTGTGTGAACTAATGATCCACTGAAGACCATAGATCAGTACCAGTCAATCTAGCAACAGGCTTAGTGTCTTTAATGTTCTTTGTTCAAAAGCCTGGTTGCTTGGTGGAAAAAGCTGTTCCGGAGCCTACAGGTCCTGGCTTTGAGGCTGCAGTACCGCTTGCCTGACGGTAGCAGCTGGAACAGTCCATAGGTGGGGTGGCTGGGATGTTTGATAATCCTGCGAGCTTTGCTGATGCAACGTCCATTATATACATCCTGGATGGAGGGAAACTCACATTCACTGATGTCCTGGGCTGTCTGCACAACCCTCTGCAGCATTTTGTGGTTGTGGGCAGTACAGTTGCCATGCCAGGCGGTGATGCATCCAGTCATGACGCTCTCAGTTTTGCCTCTGTAGAAGGCCCGTAGGATCCCGGGCCCCATGCCAAACTTCTTCAGTCACCTGAGGTGAAAAGAGGTGAAGAGAACAAACAAGATTATCACTGTAAGTAAAATAGTGCAGATACCAAAATTCAGTCCAACTTATTCAATGCACTTATTGAAATTTCTTTTCCACCAATGAAATCAAATCGGTCTCCTCTTCTCCCTTTCTGCATTTTCATTTTCGCTCTTCTCCAACCACCCTCTCCACTGTCTCTCCCTCTTTTCCTCTCTGTCCTACTGCTCTCTCCCTCTTCTCCTGTCTCTCCAGCTGATCCCTCTCCTCTCTCCAGTGCCTCTCCCTTCTCTTCAGACAAGTCTCTCTCTTCATCCCTCTCTGTGACTTTTTTAAGTATTTGGACCCACTCCGGCTCCCTCTTTCTCTTTGAGGATTTTTCTGCCTGAGCCAAGGGTTCCCTGGGTGAGGTAGGAGAGACCACCACCTCTTTGCTGGATGAGTCAATGATGACCAGAGGCATAATCTTAGGCCTCCGGCCCAATGCCTGCCTCATCCATTAATTTGTACCACTTCCAGGATGAGGCACTGGTCTTTCCTCCCTCCGTGCTAACTCCTGTACAACACACACACACACACACACACACACACACACACACACACACACACACACACACACACACACACACACACACACACACACACACACACACACACACACACATTCAAGGCAGGACAACTGCCTCTTGCTCTCATGGCTTGTGTAGCTCTCAGCAGAAAAGCAATGGGATTGAAGGAGATCTAACAGAGCTTTAGGATGCAGCAGTTTATGTTATGCTAAATGGGCAATTTAGGCAACATAGCTAGCTAACTTGCCTTGTATTTCTGTTTGAGGTCCCCCCCACTTTCGCTTCACTTTGGTGAGCTCTATTTTGTCCACCAAAGAATGCTCCCTGACAAACTCTCTTGTCAAAAACAGCAACGAAAAGGTAGTTATTTTCATGAAAATACAACTTCTTCTTCTTCTTTCAGCTTTTCCCCCTGTTTTCCAGGGCTCGCCACAGCAGATTTTACAGTTTCCATTAGGACCCTGTGACGGCACAGCACCAGCACTGGCTGTTGTTAATGCGGGCCTCGACCGATCCGATATTGCATTTTCATGAAAATACAACGAACTTCCGAAATGTAATGTTATCATAACACATAGCTACCTTGCGTGAAAGCTAAGTTAACTACTTAAATCCTTTTTGGGCAGTATTTCACCACCCACTGAAGGGGACTTTGTTGGCGGTTTGCCAGGGGATGAGGGCCACTGTGTCCTGCTCTGTCCCTAATACCCATTCCATTTCTTTATCCCAACCGCTTAACCTGCTGTCTGGATCACGGGGATGCTGGAGCCTATCCCAGCAGTCATTGGGCGGCAGGTGGGGAGACACCCTGGACAGGCCGCCAGGCCATCACAGGCCAGAGTTGTAACCTTACAGAAATGAACATTATTAGCTTTAAGAAAATCTTTATTGGAGATTTTGATATTGGCAATAAAACATGCAGCAGACATCAAAACAGACATCAAAACATCCAGTAACAGACAAATCAAAACAGCCACATCAGAAAATATAACTCAACGTTAGATTTAACTTGTGTATTTAGCTATACGCTCGTGGTTGTGGTTTAGTCACAACTGTGATTTGTTCTCATTACAGAAGGTTAAATTAGTAAAAAAAAATTGTTATAAGTGGCACTTAACATTTATATTCCTCCTTCTCCACCATTGACGCGAGGGTGGGGGGTGTTGCTGTCCGACTCCGCCATTTCAAAAATGACCGGTTGTTGTGCCCGTTCCAGCACTTGATGTAGACCCGGTCGAATGCATACTACAGATTTTTTTTCCGAATCAGCACACTACATCCTGGTATTTTTGGCATACTACAGATGTTGCTTTGGTTTGCATACTGTATACTCAATGCCACATTTTGGCCAAATCAGTACATACTGCTAGTATAGTAGGTGGTTTCAAACGCAGGCTGGGTTTTCCGTTACTGTGGACATGGCAGTCGAGGCGAGTGTGGAAGGCGGGTGCAGAAAACACGTTTGAGACTCGGCCCGGTGACCGAACGTTTTTGGGCGTCGCCTTCCAGCCCTTGAACCAATCGGAGTTGTGTTTGGAACTTGGTAAACAACTGTCACACGTTGTTAGAAACTCAGACCGACCATTTACTACAAAATGCCAAAATCCCCACGGCCACTCACTGATCGAAAAACACAGACCTGGTAAGACACAGTTGTGTTTTGTTGTTTTTCTTTGTTGTTGTTGTTGTTGTTGTTTCTGCTCATTTTGTGATATCGATCTAAAATGCAAGCGTGTGTTTTTTCTCGCTGCTTGCAGCGGGGCTGGTAGTGGAACTCTTCTCAATGCGGTGAGATTGGCTGTCATCCAACTGAAAGACAACACCAGCGTAGTAGTAGTAGTAGTAGTAGTAGTAGTAGTAGTAGTAGCGTTATTAGCTGTGTCCGAAACTTGCCCGCGTGACAGCTTTGTACATTTCCGTCGATTTGAACACATTTTGCTTTACGAGCTGCCAATAAGTCAATGCTATGCGTCGAACCGAACTACAAATCCAACTATTTGAGATAATCATTGACTTTCACTGTGCTGGGCGGCGTATTTTCTCTCATGGCACGAAACAAAAACAGACTGAGATATTGCAGACGTCAAGGGTGTGGTAGTGTGTTTTGTCAGCTGAAAGCTTTGCTCCTTATGTTAACTCCGGGTCTAGGTGATCTTGTGTGTGGTGGGTTTTTGACATTACGTCAAGGATCCGACGTGACGTTAAGTATAGGCCGTAGTTTAAGATAGTTTGTTTATTGTCCCAGATAGACAGATAGGCAGACAGACGGACGGACGGACGTCTGTCCTCAGGAGAAAAATATGGAGATGTTAAAACAGCCACTCATATACACCAGGTGTGCTAGCAGATTAGTAATCCGTGGCACAAGGTGAGTTTACAGTCAAGTAATTAAGTCAGTTATGAAGCAGGGGGTGACTCCTCTTCTCATCTAATAAACTATTCTACTACTGGGTCATTACATAAACAGTCTGAATAGCATGGAGGCCTTGCAGACCACTTTAAGACTGAGGAGTGTTTATGTCGACTGATGATAAGTGCTTCCTTGAGATGAAAATGTCCAATTGTTTGTTTTGGGCCATTACTTTGGTGTTATTGCAAATTAGTTGGGTAGTAAGTATGCGTATGGGCTTGAGTGAGTGGGAGGCTGAAATGAAAGGGGATAAAGGGAAATTAGGTAGGCTATAAACTTTACAGGCTATCAGTAATTTTCTAAGGCAGCCTAATTATGGAACACAGTTCACTGGAAATCGCTCATCATTTGCTTACTGATCGAGTAAGGCAGGCCTTTTACTAGGCAGCTTTTACATCTGGCGGGCGGTGATAAGTGTAAACACCAAAAAGGTAATTGGCCTGTTTTTTGTTGTTTTTTTGTTGTTTTTTTTTGTTGAAGGTGAGACCAGAAAATGTGACTGATAGCTGCATGACAGGGAAGCATTTTACCGAGAATTCAAATCTGTGCACGTATTCAGGTTTTGCTTGAAAGAGTAAACAGCACACTGATATTCTTTTTCTTTCTTTCTTTCTTTTTTGTTTTGTTTTTCAGTTTTTTGGGGGGTTTTTTGTTGGTTTTTTTTGGTTGAAAAACTGAAATATGACTCCATTTCAATGAAACACATCAGCCGTGGATGAAACTCCAACATGTGTGCACGAATATGATAACATAATATCCATATTTCCTGTAATAAATCTGCCAAGGTTGCACCCCTGCCTTATGACCTCTGACGTAGATGTGATGCGATGACTGCTGGGAAGTGCATTTGTCCATAGTGTGACGTGTCACACATGTAACAGAACAGCGAATGTCACAGCCCTTATTGATTGGAGAGACGGCAAAAAAGCAAAACAAGCCCTATTTCTGAGCATTTTTCAAAGATTAAAAAAGGGATGGAGTGATATTAGTTTTTAAAATCCCTTTCCCCCCCTTTTCTTTAGAGGAAAACTTTCTCGGGTATGAAGCCTCTTGCTCTTTTTTCCACAATATCAATATCAGCTACCTATGTTGAAACTCTGGCTTTTTGAATTGAACTGTTTAATTTTCCCATGCTGTTCTCACTTGTAATTTGAGTTGTTGATGTTGAATCATTATTCAAGTAAGAGAGCTGCTTTCAGTCTGTCTGTCTGTCTGTCTGTCTGTCTGTCTGTCTGTCTGTCTGTCTGTCTGTCTGTCTGTCTGTCTCACACACACACACACACACACACACACACACACACACACACACACACACACGCATTAGCCTATATGTACTTAAGTATTTTTTGTCAGATATATACTCAGAGATGTTTTATATATTGCATATAACAGTGTGTTTTTTTCTATTGTTTGTTCCACACAACACTGAGGTTCAGGTCAGGGCCATGCTGACTGTGTTGTTACTCCCACTACTGAGGACAGTGCATTTGTATATTTCTTTATAAATTGGTTGTTTCACCATTGGTTTGCTCCATCTGCTTTAGTCGTAAGCAAAAAGTCCTTACAGTAAACGGATGTGGGCACAGCCTTGACTGCTGCACGTCAACGTCTGTCTGCTCTCAACTCCTTGAGCACGCCCATTCGGGGGTGGGGATAAAGAAAGTTTCCTGTCAGACTGTCAGAGTGGCTTTTAAACCGTGTCGATAGACCTAACTCTTGGCACGAGCGCGAGAGGGGGAGAGAGAGAGAGAGAGAGAGAGAGAGAGAGAGAGAGAGAGAGAGAGAGAGAGAGAGAGAGAGAGAGAGAGAGAGAGAGAGAGAGAGAGAGAGAGAGAGAGAGAGAGAGAGAGAGAGAGAGAGAGAGAGAGAGAGAGAGAGAGAGAGACAGAGACAGAGAGACAGAGAGAGAGACAGAGAGAGGGAGAGAGCGAGAGCGAGAGGGAGAGAGAGAGAGAGAGCAAGAGAGAGAGATTGAGAGGGAGACAACGAGAGTGCGTGTGTGTGTGAGAGAGAGAGAGTGAGTGTGTGTGTGAGAAAGGGAGCGTGTGAGAGAGTGAGTGTGTGTGTGTGTGAGAGAGAGAGTGAGTGTGTGTGTGAGAAAGGGAGCGTGTGAGAGAGTGAGTGTATGTGTGTGTGAGAAAGAGAGAGAGAGTGTGTGTATGTGTGAAAGGGAGTGTGTGTGAGAGAGTGAGTTTGTGTGTGTGAGAGAGTGAGTGTGTGTGTGTGTGTGTGTGTGTGTGTGTGTGTGTGTGTGTGTGTGTGTGTGTGTGTGTGTGAAAGAGAGAGACAGAAAGAAAAAGAGAGTGTGCATGTGTGTGTGTGTGTGTGAGAGAGAGAGAGAGAGAGGGAGAGAAAGAGTGTGTGTGTATAAGAAAGAGAGAGAGAGAGTGAGGCGTGTTTGTGTGTGTTATGTGGGGAGTTGCAGCCATTACACTAGCATCTTTACAATAACTCTAGAAAATGAGAAAAAAAGCACAATCTGTGGTTTGTGCCCCTTGCTCAGTTTCCTTCTTGGGACTGTCCTATACTGTGCCTCTTTGAAAGTGCATTTCTGTATATTGCCCTGTGTTTTTAACGTGCCCTACCTAACAGCTGTCTTGCTCAGCTCAGGATATAGTGTGTGTTTAACAAACTGTAACTTGGGTCTAAAAGTACCGAGACAGCAACAACACCTTTGGTCCTCTGGGCTCTATTTTGGCTCATATTTCAGCACTGTTTTGGGCTTCAGTCATACTAATGAGGTTAATGGGCAACCTGTCGTCTTTAACAGGCGGGGATTTTGGCTCAGCACTAGTGATTAAACAGAACGACGGCATGTTTGTTTTCTGTCATTTCAATTTTGAACTCCATTTGAACACAACTGTCAGAATTACTTACAAGTGTTAAAAACATTGGGATGCCTATTCTCTGCATTTAAAAAGACGGGCTAAGTTAACCCGGTGAAGAGTTGTAATGGTGCTACGATTATACCTGCTCCATCAATTTTAGTGTAACGGGTGAAAAACAGTTCAAATAAGGATCGTTAAGGTGTGAGATGGTTCAGATATGGATCGTGTATGTGATGGAAAATGGGCCAGAAGAATGGTTTAAATGCATTTGAATGAGTTGCGATAGTAAGTGCCTGTGTGCAGCAGGTTTCGCTGTGCTCAAGAACTGCAGCACTGTTTTTCATACTTAACCCGATTCTAGACCCAAATCACAGTTACAGTCTCCAAGGGCCTTGCATTCGTACAGTGAAAAATAACTAGATAAGGTGTACGATAAAGGACACCCTCCATCGGGTCCCTCTTCCAGGACAGATAGATGTGTAGTATGTACTGATAGTGGGCAAGGTACACAATGCTGTAAATAGATTTAGAAACGCTCAGTGATAACAAAATAACACAAAAAAGGGAAGCTGGAAAAGCACCGCATGCAGAAATACATGAAGCATCTTCCCCATAAGTTGCCACAGAGCTGTGCATATCAGGAATGGTTCACCCTCAAGGACATCCAGCTAACAGCAGGCGAGATGGTGAACACGACTCATTCAGTGTATTTACATGCAAGATAAAAATTTGATTCTAATCAGATTATGGCAACCCCCCCTTTTTTCCCTCCCCAATTGTACTTGGCCAATTACCCCACTCTTCCGAGCCATCCTGGTCACTGCTCCACCCCCTCTGTTGATCCGGGGAGGGCTGCAAACTACCACATGTGTCCTCCGATACATATGAGTCTCCAGCCACTTCTTTTCACCTGACAGTGAGGCGTTTCGCCAGAGGGACGTAGCACGTGGGAGGATCACGCTATTCCCCCCAGTTCCCCCTCCCCTCTGAACAGGCGTCCTGACCGACCACAGGAGGTACTAGTGCAGCGACCAGGACACATACCCACATCCAGCTTCCCACCCGCAGACACGGCAAGTTGTGTCGGTAAGGACACCCGACCAAGCCGGAGGTAACACGGGGATTCGAACCGCCAATCCCCATATTGGTAGGCAACGGAATAGACCACCATGCCACCCAGACGCCGGATGATTATGGCAATATTTTGACGACTGCAATGCCACGTAAACAACTTAATCAAACTATTTCAATCAAATTAAGGTCTAACTTGCAAGCAGTTTAACAGAGTGATGAACAAAGCTAGATTTTGCGTCCGTCATTCAGTGTACCGTGCTTTGTAAATGGAGTTCTCTCAGGGAATTGGTTGTGCACATGCGCGATGTCCCACTACTTGCATCTGACCCGGAAATGATAGAAATTATATTAATGAATCAACTAAAATTGTTATGTGGTTTCCTTTTCTTAATCTTTCGATACCAATCTCATTAGCCTGCAGAGCAACTGTACAGATGTGCATTGTGTCCTCTCAGAGCCACATTTTTGAAGCGAGACTGAAACATCATTTATGCTCAGTAAAGTGAAGGAGCTTTGGAACAGAAACAGAAACATTCACTGAAAAGTCTCGAATACAATGTTGGAAGTGGGGTCGCATGCAACACGACTTCTGATCCGTAATTCGATTATCCAACAAGTCTTGTAAAGTTGGACTGCTGTGGAGGTTGCAGTATGCAAACACATGTAGACACCTCAGTTGAACTATGACCGCAATTCTAATTTTCACCTCAATCAGACAATTGGCTGCATGTAAACATATTCCTTGAATGAAAGAGGTCAACGGAGGCAGAAATTAATAATGTGGGGCAACAGTTTGTCACCTGACAGTCATCTGTGTAAAGAAAGAGTTAGCCAACACACAGTCATTGGCGTCGAAAGGGCCATTAAAAAAATGCTTAATTCACCACAATGGCGGCTGACAACCTTGGAGTTCCAGTGTTTCCCCTACCAAAGCCAACTAATCTTGTATACCCGCCCACTAATCCCCCATCATCAGTGAAATGTGAAAATGAATGTTGTCATTTATGGTGAAAAACACATGTGCAACACGGTTAACTCCACCATAGAATTACAGGTTTTCAAAAGAATAATGGGTGGCTCTCTGATTTTTTTTTTTGTTTTTGTCCACAAAATGCCACTTTGTCCCATAATAAGATGAGTTGCAGCACTGTTGACAGCGCACAGATGTCACTCACTGTCTTGTAGATGGGTGTTGACCGGACTACGGTGAATGGCTTAGAACAAAATTCAGTATTCATTTTGCCCTAGAGATGATTTTACACTGAACACAGCTAAAAAGTCCCAGTGAGTTGAAAGGTGACTCAGTGCGGGATGAGCTTAGTCATATTCTCATACCGCATGTTTTTTTTTATAGAACATAATTACCACAGTGAAACTGACTACTTGTGAGCATGGCGTGACTGTGGAAGGCTGTGGAAAGTTTAACAGTAGCCTTGGTTTGATTACAAAACGGAGTAAAGGGAGCATGCCAAGCAAACATTTCGATGACGTTCCCCCAGGTCGACAACGTAGTTACACCTTACCACCTCCTCCCACTAATAGAAAAATGAAAACAATACACAATGAAGGATTGGAAAATATTTCCATAGTCTGATTTGTCACATTGATGAGGGAGACAGAATTTGAAGATAACCACATAAGTCCATGCATTCATTATGTGTATATATGGCTGGGCAATATATCTATAATATATCGATATCGTGATATGAGACTAGATATCATTTGTATTTTTGGATATCGTAATATCATGATTGGGTTGGGGAAGAGTTGTTGCCTCAAGTGAAGGAGTTCAAGTATCTCGGTGTCTTGTTCACGAGTGAGGGTAGGATGGAGCGGGGGATTGACAGGCGGATTGGTGCAGCATCAGCAGTAATGCAGACGTTGTACCGGACCGTTGTGGTGAAGAGGGAGCTGAGCCGGAAGGCAAAGCTCTCAGTTTACTAATCAATTTTCGTTCCAACCCTCACCTTTCGTCATGAGCTTTGGGTAGTGACCGAAAGGTTGAGGTCGTGGATACAACCGGCTGAAATGAGTTTCCCCCGTAGGGTGTCTGGGCTCAGCGTTAGAGGTAGGGTGAGGAGCTCGGACATCCGGAGGGAGCTCGGAGTAGAGCAGCTGCTCCTTCATGTTGAAAGGAGCCAGTTGAGGTGGTTCGGGCATCTGATTAGGATGCCTCCTGGGCACCTTCCTTTGGAGGTTTACCGGCAACTGGGAGGAGACCTCGGGGTAGACCCAGAACTCGCTGGAGGGACTACATGTCCAATATGGCCTGGAAATGCCTTGGGATGCCCCAGGAGGAGCTGGAGGACGTTGCTGGGGAGAGGGATGTCTGGAGTTCCCTACTTAGCTTGCTGCCACCACAACCCTACCCCGGAGAAGTGGCTGAAGATGAATGAATAATATCATGATCTGACGTATTGTCTTTCCCTGGTTTTAAAGGCTGCATTACAGTAAAGTGATATACTTTTCTGAACTAACCAGACTGCTCTAGCTCTTCTGTTATTTGCCTTTACCCACTTAGTTATTATATAGGCATTACTGAGGATTTTGTTTGATCAAAAATGTAATTGTGTTAATGTTTTGTGAAAGCACCAAATAGTCTGTATTTATATAGCACTTTTCTAGTCTACCGACCGCTCAAAGTGCTTTACAATGTATGCCTCACTTTCACCCATTCACACACACATTCATACACTGATGGTGGAGGCTGCCATGCAAGGTGCCACCCTGCTCATCAGCAGCAGTTAGGGGTTCAGTGTCTTGCTCAGAAACACTTTGACACGGTCTCTGGAGGAGCCGATGGTCGAACCAGCGGCCTTCCAGTACGACCCGCTCTACCTCCTGAGCTGTAGTCATCCCCACAATATCATCACAATATCGATATGGAGGTATTTGGTCCAAAAATATCATGATATTTGATTTTGTCCATATTGCCCATCCTTATGTGTATAAATGGGCGTTAACACCCGTGTATGTATGCATCCCTACACAAGCATTGCACGCAGGTGATGTTGTTGTGATGGTTTAATGACACGCGTTCCACCGCTTGTTATGAGTGGAGCGATGTTCAAATGCTACTGAATAGCAACATGGTTACCTGCCAGGTGCATCTCTTCATGGCAGTGTCATACCCATATGCAAATAGATTTTTTCTTTTGTAGGATAATTCCGCATGCAGCAAGACTCAGATGGTCTAGAGCAGTTCGTGTGCCTCTTAATATGACTGATAAATTGGGGCTGTTTTGAGTACAAAAGGTGTTGCAGTGCAATATTAGAAAGGCTTCCTCAATGTTTTGAACACTCAGTAAAAAGCCAAGTCTGTAGTGATATTTATGAAATCGGGTTATTGCATACGCTAATATTGATAACTCCTCAATCTAATAAAGACCTATCTAAACCCTGACATTGTGAAATGGGACGACTAGTAAGTTTGTCAACTGTCCATTCAATAAGATTCGAAATTAATACACTTTTACAATTTAATTTTACATTTACAAAATACAATTTACTTGAGGCTTTAATATAATTTCATGAAGTATCCATAGTAATAAAGCTGTTTGCAGATAGAATATTAGAAATATCACTCCTATATTCAAATTTATAGCATGATTCAGAATCAGAATCTTGTGTATTGGCCATGTAGGTTTGCACATATATGGAATTTGACTCCGGTTTCGTGGCTCTCTCAGCGTACTTCAGATATATACACAAGGATCGACTTATACAGGCAAAATAAGAGGTGATGAAGTGCAGTGATGCAGAGAATATGTCAGAGATGCTGAAATAAATGTTAGCAGGTTACTTAACATACATGCCTGAGATAGATGGACATGACAGAGCGTACCAGTATACGTACAGTGTGCAGTACAGTATATACAAAATGGTTGTATTTATTGACAGCGTTAAGCGTTCATTTGAATGACAGCCCATTGAAAGAAACTTTTTATGTCTAGTTGTATTGGGGTACAGTGCTCTGTAGCGCCTACCAGAGGGGAGGAGTTGGAACAGGTTGTGACAAGGGTGTGATGGGTCTGCAGTGTTGTTGCCTGCCTGTTGCCTGACTCTGGAGGTGTATAAGTCCCAAATGGAGGGCAGGTTGACACCAATGATTTTCTCTGCAGACTTAATTGTCTGCTGTGTCTGTCTCTGTCCTGTTTGGTGGCCGAGCCACATCAGACAGTGATGGATGTGCAGAGAACCGACTGGATTATTGCAGAGTAGAACTGAATCAGCAGTTCCTGAGGCAGATTGAGCTTCTTGAGCTGGCGGAGAAAGTTCATCTTCTGCTGGGCCTTTTTGATGATTGTGTTTACTCACCTTAGGTCCTGGGAGATTGTGGAGCCCCAGAAATCTGTAGGTTTTCACCACAGACACTGTGCTGTTGAGTATGGTGAGGGGGCAGTGTTGGGGGGGGGGGGCTCCTCCTGAAGTCCGCTGTCATCTCCACTGTTTTGAGTGTGGTCAGCTCCAGGTTGTTATGGCTGCACCAGAGGTCCAGCTGATCAGCCAGCCTCCCATCTGTATACAGACTCGTCACCATCCCGGATAAGGCCAAACTTCAGGAGTTTAACAGACACGTCACCTGAGGTGCAGTCATTTGTGTAGAGGGGAGAGCACACATTCCTGGGGGGGATTGCAACTATTCCCCAATTCTCTATGAATAGTACACATGGCCATTGTAACTGTAGTTAATGCTCACAGTAATTTGAATATGAAGTTGATCGTTGTTTTGGGTCGTTATGCCACAGTATTGTTTATAAGGCTGGGGTACCTGCAGTCAGTTGAGACTGAAGAGGTCACTTAGATGAGTGATGAAACGTTTCTTTCAATAGACGTTGTGTCCAGATGAACTGGACTTTCTGTGATTAAATCTCAGAGGTTTGGCTAATAGTTTGTGTTTTGGAAGAACATGATTATCGTTGCATGAAATGTGTTTAAGCAGTTGTAAATAGCTATAGACTAAGTGGCGTTGCTGTCCATGTACTTCTGCAGCTCAGTGTAGCTCAAAAGTTTCGCACAATATCATTCTTTATATTTCCCATTGCCTAGCTTGATTGCATTAGCCAAAGTTAACTGTTCATACTGTATCACTGCTGGCTGGGTCCCAGCGGTACTGAATTTACATATCAGTAATGTTAAGTCATAGTGACTGGCATGCAGCGGAACTGAAACAAATGTTTGTTTTCATGTTAAGCTGTTCGCCTAGATATCAAGCCACAAGTCCTAAATGAAAACAAAAAAAAACAAAACATTGACGTCATCCCTTCCTGTCATGTCTCAAACAGAAACAAGATGTATTACAGTTCTGAATTGTACAGACCGCAGCCTTTCAGAGAAAGGTTTTTTTCCCCTCTTTGTGACGCACAGCATGCAGTTTATTGAGAATTTACTGACTTTTTTAGAATTTGAATAATCTTTTATTTCCTAGTAGAAAGGAAGAGGCGTCTTTTCTTAATTTTATTTGTGTATGTGTAAACACTTAAGGGGCAGCAACATTAAAAGAGGAAATGCTAAATTACACACAAATGGAGTGACATGAAGAATAGGATGTACAGTGACTATGTGTAAAGTGCATGCATCTTGTGCATTTTGTCAATATTAATAGGCATAAATCGGTACGCTGGGAGAGATGTTGGTCAAAAGAATGAGGACGGTTATCTCAGACAGGTGAGCAGGTTCTCTGGTGTATTTTTATTTCATTTTTTTTTTATTTTCCCCCCTTTTTCTCCCCAATTGTACTTCTCCCCGCCTGCCGCCCAATGACTGCTGGGATAGGCTCCAGCATCCCCGTGACCCTGAGAGCAGGATAAGCAGTTTGGATAATGGATAAATGGATGGATGGACAATTACTCCACTCTTCCGAGCCGTCCCGGTCTCTGCTCCACCCCCTCTGCTAACCCAGAGAGGGCTGCAGACTACCACATGCCTCCTCCATACATGTGGAGTCACCAGCTGCTTCTTTTCACCTGACAGTGAAGAGTTTCGCCAGGGTGGGAGGATCATGCTATTCCCACCAGTTCCCCCTCCCCCCGAACAGGCGCCCCAACTAACCAGAGGAGGCGCTAGTGCAGGGACTAGGACACACACCCACATCCGCCCCCCCCCTCCCACTGTAGGGACGCCCTATCAAGCTGGAGGTAACACAGGGATTCCCTGTATTGGTAGGAAACGGATTAGACCACCACACCCTTTAGTGTATTTGTGTGGTCATGTAAAAAAAAATGGTGATATGGTAGTAAACAAACAACAATTAGTGATTAATTAGTGTTGATATGGTCTTGTGTGCCCTATGGTGGACTGGCGGCCTGTCCAGGGTGTCTCCCCGCCTGCCGCCCAATGACTGCTGGGATAGGCTCCGGCATCCCGCGACACCAATTGGGGTAAGCGGCTTGGATAATGGGTGGATGGATGGTCTTAGTATGCGTTCCTACAATGACCGGGTTTCTGAAAAACAAATCCTCAGTAATCATTTGCTCCTTCTTTTTTCCTCTCCCCAATTGTACTTGGCCAATTACCCCACTCTTCTGAGCCATCCTCGTCGCTGCCTCACCCCCTCTGCTGACCAGGGAGGGCTGCAGACTACCACATGCTTCCTCCGATACGTGTGGAGTTGCCAGCTGCTTCTTTTCATCTGACAGTGAGGAGTTTCTCCAGGGGGTCGTAGCGCGAGGGAGGATCACGCTATTCCCCTACCCCCGAACAGGCGCCCCGACTGACCAGAGGAGGCGCTAGTGCAGCGACCAGGACACATACCCACATCCGGCTTCTCACCCGCAGACACGGTGTCTGTAGGGATGCCCAACCAAGCCGGAGGTAACATGGGGATTCGAACCGGCGATCCCTGTGTTGGTAGGCAACGGAATAGACCGCCACGCTACCTGGATGCCCCCATCATTTCCTGTTTTTTTTTAACTATTCAAACCATCAGTTCATGAGGCTCTTTAGATTTCATGTTCAGTTTGGAGAAGCCAGACTGGGTGTAGGAAGGGCAACGCTTGGTGACAAGGATGTTGCAGTGGGAGACAGTAATGGCGGGACTGGTATGGGTGGGCTCAGCGGCAGTCTTCTGTGCATGTCTTCTCAATCTGTCATCATGGAAAACCTTGTCGGATAATGCCACTGTATTGTTTATAAGGGTGGGGATACCTGCAGTCAGTTGAGACTGAAGAGGTCACTTACGTAGATGAGTGATGAAACATTTCTCTGTCAATAAACCGTGTGCCCAGATGAACTGATTCAACTGTCTTGTATTGTCTTGCCTGGATTACTGACCATGCATAAAGACGCTGCAATTTATATTTTGCAGAGCAAGGACATGGAAGAGAATCAGAACGTATTGAAGGACCACTATAGCATTTGGGACAACCATAGAATCAGACCCCAGCAGGCTTTCTGAGCTTCTTCTTTTGCTACAGTAGGGGCTTTGTGGGTGTTGATTCTGTTTGCCAAATATAATCAAGATGTGATAGCTTCATACATTTTCTCCAGGGCTGCCTCATAAGCTCCACATTTAATTTCAAAACGTCTAATGTTGCCGTGTCATACTGCCCATACACAGGAAAAAGATGAACTTGCAAGATCTGTTTTCTGACAGCTGACGTGATGTGATTTTGATACTGACGCAAGCCCGTTATCAGATATTGTGTCTGTCTTCCTCTCCTTGACTGTCAAACAAAAGAAGAGAATATTTTTACGTATCGATTTGCTTGTCAATGCTTGATATTTTGCTTGTCGATTTGCTTATCGATGCTTATCGATAAGATGCACGAATATCTCTTCCTTGCGACATCCTTGGGTCTATAATGAAGAGTCATGTTGTTTAGAAGACTTGCACGCTCTCACTCTACAGTCTCATTCTCAACTTTGCCAGAGTCCTTTAAAAAAGGAAGTGTCAGGCATACTTTTTTTTACCACTACCTGCTGATGCTTTTTGTATGCAGAATTGTTTTGTAAAATAACACGTGAAGCATGAAAAAAAATGTTGTGCCAGTGAGCACAGGAAGTGGAGCATCGCAGCTGTTTTGAGGTGTACCTTGTTCTCTGGTAGGAGGTGTAACAGCTGTTGACGCTGTGATGTTGTGGTGTTTAGAAGTCCCATGTGGGGACTGGGTCAATGCCTGTCAGGGCGTTTCCACAAGCGGAGGCTCTAACTCGTTATAATTCCTGCTCTTTTTCTTTCCCGTGCTTTTATCAGAGCACTAGGTGATGCTACGTCTCTTAAGCTGGGAATGTATTCGTTACTGATGTAAGGCGTATCTGCAGCTCATCAGCTGAGAAGTAGTTGTGTGGATATAAAGACATGGACATACACACATGTTCACAAAGCTTCTTCTGAAGACATTTTTGAATAAATACAGTATCCCCCCCGGTCCTGAAACAGTATTGTTGTCATCGTCCCATTGGAGTAATCCAGCAGTTTTCAGAGATGTCTGGCGAGTTTTAATTGCACCACAGAAGAGGCCGTATTGGATTAAATGTCCCCCGAGATTTTTCCCTTTGACTCGGAGGTTTTGACTGCCATTCTGCTGTTTGCAGTAGTTTATTCCCCCCATAGGGGGCCGTAATTAGTGTGGCGATGATCGTATCAGGCGCTGGGTTCATAGGCAGCTAAATGCTGCCCTCTTGTGGACGTAAAGGCTGCACGCATCGCCGTGGTTTTTTGTGCAGCGTAATCCGCGGAACACTTGTAATTGTAAATAAACCATGTGAAGTACGCTCTTCGGTGTTTATTTTTGAACGTGTTGATGTACATGTCTTTGTATTTTATTTATTTATTTATTTATTTTGCACGTCGTGAAGAAATGCAGTCTCAATATGATATCATTTATGCAGGATTACTTTTAAAAGTGAGTTGAGTGATTTTTTTATCGATTAAAAAAATGCACATGTGGTTGTTCCAGTCTTAATTAACCATATCAAGAACCATCAGACGAGGAAGTGATACGCCTCAAAAACCTTGATCAGATCTCCACCGAGGCCGTATGAAGGGCTTCCAAGGCATTCCTAAACACAATTATTGATGATTTTGTATATCTACATAGCTGTCTTTTTTTGCGCATCCTTTGATTAGTTTACAAATCAAGAGTGAGACATTTCCTATAATCTCTGTTTAGGCCAATTGATTTTTTTGCTGTAATAAACCATTGCACTGATTTATGCTAATTGTCTGGTGTAGAAGGGAATCAGAATGGTGAATGAATTCAAAAGCGTACATTTTATCAATGATAATGATTATTCACACCGGGACCTCGTGTCAGAATATCGTTGTTAAAGGCGCGCTCCTATTTATCACCAGCAGATGGGAGCAAAGCCCTTCAGGGGTAATCGCAGCTCAGTTTAAAGGTAAACTTGTTGAATATTACGTCCTTGTGACGTTGCTGCGTTTAACTAGAAAATTACCCTGCTTGAAATATAGCATTTAAGCTATTTTTATGAGTTTTCACTGATCCAGTTAGGGAAATTGGATTGTGTCTCTTGAGGGATATACAGCTGTCCTCTGGCTTGTACAGGCGAATGGTGTGGGCCAATTAGATTAGCCGTAACCCAATATGATTGTCTTTGGCTAGCCACATAAATAAAAGCAAATTGGCTTGATCTACGACATTTTTTGGCACATGGAAGCCTATATTTCTTAAATGGTGGGAAAAAAACCTTGATTATATCTTACTATTTTGCTCATTGACCCCCAAACTAATGGTCTAAGTCTGCACCTTTCAGCAAAGCGTGACCAAAACAACGGCAGAGGTGGGGTGGACATTTGCGGATGTTACCTTTAGCCCCATAGTGAGAGGAATAATGTTATTCCTTCATTATGTGCTCTTAAATCTGCTGTGCAGCTCGATGGGTGAATCAAGCAGGGAGGATCTTTGGGTGGGCCACAGGTAGTCTGTGTATGTCTTTGTGTGTGTCCGCGTGTGTATTTGTGTTTACATCAACACATGAGTACTCCCCCGCGGATCTCCTCATCCAGCTGCTTCAGATCATGGGAGACAGCTCAGCTTAGTTCTACACCTACACAAGCACATAAGCATGCAGGAGTGGGTTAGCAATCCCACAAGCCAGCCGAAACACACCAACAGACCTATGCATACACTCGTCATCACACTGCACTTTTCACAAACACACACACACACACACACACACACACACACACACACACACACACACACACACACACACACACACACACACACACACACACACACACACACACACACACACACACACACACAAACATACACAGGTTCCAATGTGTGGGATTACAGGAGGAGAAACAATCTGAGTTCCCCAGTTAGTCATGTTTATCCAGGCAGGCGAAGGAGGCCTCTCTCTGGACTGCTTCAGTATGACTTGGAGCCCCCGCTGGCTCCAGCCTCTGTTGATGTAGACATTGTGGACTAATGTCAACCCCTGAGCCATGCTGTAAGCTGTATTCTGTTGGTTGCTTACATGCTGTTGTTATTCCTCTGAACTATGAGTGTGCTCTGTGTGCATGGTCAGCCTGTGTGTGTGTGTGTGTGTGTGTGTTTATGTGATAGTGCACATCCATGAACCAGAATCAGAATTGTTTTTATTTTGCCAAACACAATGCATGCACAGGGAATCTAACCTGATTAATTGAGGGGGGGGGGGTAAGACAATACAGAAATACAGGATTAAGACACTGATTGCTGCACAAAATGTGACAGGAAGCCACATATAGGGTGCAGAAGACATAATGTGTGACGGAAAACTTTACATAACTAAATTTTACAGTTGCATTAGCTTAATCAGTTGCAGCATTATCAAATGAGAGTACTTGTTTGCTCATTTAACTTAAAGTGGGCTCCATAATTGCTTGTGAGAGAATGATGGAGTCTGTGTGTGTGTGTGTGTGTGTGTGTGTGTGTGTGTGTGTGTGAGCAAAAGGGGATCAAGTCTCTCCCTGAGGGTATTTGGTCTTTCCTGCTCTGTTCTGACACATCAAGATAGATTGGTTTAATTAGGCTAGGCATATGGCCCTAACCTGCATAATTAAAACAAATAAACCCACAGGACTGGCTGAACGTCACGGCAGAGCACCACTGTGACGTGGACCCCTCGGAGACGTGCACATCAAATCAAACACACTAGCTGACCGTATGTCCTACCAGTGTACGTGGTAAGAAAATAAACTGCCGTGTCTTGTCTGATAGCCGTATTCCTTTTCCACACTGTATGTCCCACCGCTGTGAGTGTTGCTGGTGGTGTCTGGGATTAGGACAGGCCTCATCTGCGTGTGTGTGTGTGTGTGTGTGTGTGTGTGGTGTCTGTTACTGAAGCTATCTGTCTAGACAGTCACAAAGTGGGAGAAGATGAACACTATAGAAATGTCAGTTGTCTATCTCTTCCTCCCTCCCTGACTCATTTGTCGCAAAAAAAAAAAAGCTGTCCATGGGGCGTCCGGGTGGTGTAGCGGTCTATTCTGTTGTCTACCAACACGGCGATCGCCGGTTCGAAGCCCCATGTTACCTCCGGCTTGGTCGGGCGTCCCTAAAGACACAATTGGCCGTGTCTGCGAGTGGGAAGCCAGGTGTGGGTATGTGTCCTGGTCGCTGCACTAGCACCTCCTTTGGCCGGTCGTGGCACCTGTTCGAGGGGGAACTGGGGGGGAATAGCGTGATTCTCCCACGCACTACGCCCCCTGGTGAAACTCCTCACTGTCAGGGGAAAAGAAGCGGCTGGCGACTCCACATATATGGGAGGAGACATGTGGTAGTCTGCAGCCCTCCCCAGATCGGCAGAGGGGGTGGAGCAATGATTGGCCAGATACAATTGGGGAGAAAAAGGGGAAGAAGAAAAAAAGCTGCCCATTGAGACATCATTCATGACAACGCGATGCACTTCATCATCATCATTCAGGATTATGTTCTCTTTTGTTGTGTATTATGTTTTGTATTGTGCACAGAGAAATGTCCGCTAATTCATTTGTAGTTGGGAACTCCTAATTGTTGAACTCAAACGGGCCATCGACAAAACGTTGACATTGCATTGCTGCGGCAGAGTTCTTGTTGTCTGCGATCTTAATAGAAGTGTATTTGAGGTTACTGTTAGGGGGGTGGGCTGTTTACTCTAAACCCACTTTCAGATGTACATTCTGGGACACCGGTCCGAATGATTTCTCCTGCACCGGCGGTGGTTTCTCCACCATTTACACGTAGTGCAGCGCATCTATCCAGAGGATTTGTGGATAGTGTTCGTCACACATGACATGTCGGCGCCTCCCGTCTCATTCCCCGCTCATTTTGGATGCCAGTTAACTGCAAAATCTCTAACTCTAACATCATATTCATTTATTTATTTATTATTCCAGCATTCTCGATTTTTCATAAAACTGTACTACATGGCTGCCTATTAAGTTCGCCCTCGGCGCGGACTGAAAGAAGCTCTCTTATTTCTAGGCCGATCTCTTTTCCGGACATTTTGACATAAGCTCTTACTCTCACTGGTTTACGCATAAATTTGCCGCTTCAGACAAATTCCTGGTATTTGTTCGCTTTGCTCATGTATGAGCATCTCTTTTTTTTTTTTTGGATTTTCTTCCCCTTTTTCTCCCCAATTGTACCTGGCCAATCACTCCACTCTCTGAGCCATGGTGGTCGCTGCTCCACACCCTCTGCCAATCCGGGGAGGGCAGCAGACTACCACATGTCTCCTCCGATACATGTGGAGTTGCCGGCCGCTTCTTTTCACCTGACAGTGAGGAGTTTCACCAGGGGACTAGCGCGTGGGAGGATCATGTTATTCCCCCCAAACAGGTGCCCCGATGGACCAGATGAGGCGCTAGTGCAGCGACCAGGACACATACCCACATCCGGCTTCCCACCCACAGACACAGCCAATTGTGTCTTTAAGGACGCCAGACCAAGCCAGAGGTAACACAGGGATTCGAACCAGCGATCCCCGTGTTGGTAGGCAACGGAATAGACCGCTACACTACCCAGGCGCCCAACCTTGTTCCATTTGTGTATGCAAAAGCATCTTAATACAGCAATCTGATGGCTTTTGTTCAGACTGTAGTCGTTTGGTAATGTTTCTGTAAATGTTCCCAGGTTGCGAGTCAGCAAATCTCCAATACGACTTTCACGGAATATCGACTCTGGCAATATGTGCCCGACACGTAAAATTGAGGAACGATTCCAGATTAGGCTGCATGTGTGAATGAGGTTTAAAAAGACATTTTTCTCACTTCTCATGGAAAAAAAATCGGGTTTATTCTTTCGTGCATGTGAATCTGACCTAAACACTGTCGCGGCTGATCCACAGTGTGTGTTCTGCCTTTCTGCTCTTAAATGATCCAGAGCTGTGACCTGGCAGAGACACAGTAAATGGTTTGATTCAGCAGCCAGGTTCTCCTCCTGGTCATTAGGTACCATTAGGGTGCCTCTCTTCATGTGAGCCTCCTGTAAACAAATGAGCCAACCGTCTTGTTGAACTGTGAGAGGACACATCAACCTCAATGACCAGCTCCATCCTCCAGTCTAAACACTGTACTGTGGCACTACACACACAAAAACATACAAAAAAACTATACATGAAATAACCACACACACACACACATACACTTGGACATAGGCAAACATGCAAGCCCCAAGTACAGTATAGACCGTCCCATACAGGCGAATATCCCCCAAATGAAGTCAAAACATTTAACTAGTCCATGCAAAATGAAGTTGAATCTCTTTTCCTTGTTTCAGCCAACCCACCAACCCATAACCCTATCAACACATCCAGCTAAATCCAGCACAATGATGTCATGGATCCCCCCCTACCTCCGTCCCCCTTTCTTCCCTGATGTAGCCGTAGCTTTATGTCAGGTAGTGCACAAGACATGATCCCAACACGCTTTTCTATTAGGAAGTTGTAAAGGTCAACTTATCAACACTGCAGCTCTGGATGTGCATCTTTGAGTGAGCCCCGTGTGGTGTCTGTGTGTGTGTGTGTGTGTGTGTGTGTGTGTGTGTGTGTGTGTGTGTGTGCAAGAGAGAGAGCGAGAACGCGAGAGAGAGCATGTTTTAGACTCAAATGGGGGGGGGGGCAAAAGGCCCGGGCGAGGGGTACGCCGATGGGCCCCCAAAAATCCCCTGAGCAGCACCCAGCATAGAAGAACAACTATGGCCTTTGTTGGTCGCCCCGTGGATCTCACACACAGTTAATATAGACTTTTCCCACTGCCTCTGCCAAGACTCTGAAGTCATTTAATGAAGTGGCGGCTGAGTTTAGAAGGAGCCAGTGTGCTCGCTGCTCGCTCTGACAGAATGGAAAATGTCTGTGTTATGCAGCGACAAGAGGAGTGTGTTCTGATATTTGGTCACCTCTGCACACATTCAGCAGGCAGCTGCTCACTCACACACACACACACACACACCCATCACACAGATGCATGCAGATGCATTTACCTGTGTTTCGACGGGCTCACTACATCAAGACAGATCAAGCGATAGACTACACATATTCAGTCTCACACACATGCATTTGCACACAAACACACAAACACACACACACACATTTTGGTTCTGAATTGTTGCGAGTCTTACGGATGCTTTAGCTGGTGCATATACCTTTCCTAACCATACAGAATCAAATGTCAGCAGCCATTTGTCCACTAAACGAATGCAGCCCACAAAATGTCTGACATTATTACGAAATTTAATATCTTGGATTTTCAATCCAGGAAATTGTCATATTAATTGTCAAGAGGGTATTTTTGCATATCGGCTGAGTGTGATTTACAGGCAGTTGAAGTTCCTCTTGGCTTCCTAAGCATACTCGGGGCACTTGGTCATGTAAAATGAAAAAAAAGCCTAATTGTTTCCCGAGTTCTTTGGATTTATCTCTTTGTGTTTATGTGTTTGGTTCATTTATCAGAGCATAACCTCACCTTTCATGTGTATTTTCACGGTTGTCTATTTATCCACTTCTCCCGTGAATGGACAGTATCTGTGTGCATATTTGGTCACACTTCTATTCAAGTGCCCTGTCTTTTCATCTATCTATGAGCAGATTGCAGTCTGTTTCGGTGTCCTATTGTGCAACTGTCAGTTATTTTCAAAACACTCGAGTGTCATTTGCTCCAGCTTCCATCCCTTTCAATTCCCGCCTCTTTTTTATCTTGCTGCTAGCGTACATCTCATTGAGTGTGCATCAGCAGGCAAATTCATTCTTCTTTGCTTCCAAACGCAGTTCTTTTTTTTCCATAGCAGCCATAAGCCTCCTTTTTAAATCCACACACAATGCGTTTTTGTCCATCCTCCTCCATCCTATTCAATGGAGAGTGGAGAGATTCTCTCCCTCTCTCTCTCTCTCTCTCTCTCTCTCTCTCTCTCTCTCTCTCTCTCTCTCTCTCTCTCTCTCTCTCTCTCTCTCTGTCCATCTCCCCCCTCTTTCTTGCCCTCCATCCACTCTTTCTCTCTCTCTGTCTGTCTGTCCCCCCCTTTTTCTTGCCCTCCATCCACTCTTGCTCTCTCTTTCTCTCTGTCTGTCTCTCGCTCTCTCTCTTTCTTGCCCTCCATCCCCCCTCTCTCTCTCTCTCTCTCTCTCTCTCTTTATTTCCCAGGGCATCTGTGCGTCCATAGCGGGGACCCCTGAGCGTGTTTTTTTTTTCTCTCGAAGCTCAATTGTCTGTCTGTAATGAAGCATGATGAATGATAACAGAATGAAATGTAATAATTCATGCGGGCCTCAGTGAGGAGCACGTGGCTAGCAGTTGGCGCGGACCGTGATAACCTCCCGCTCGGCTCCAAGAACAATGTGTCGGCTCCACCAGCACCACTCGCCCCGCTCTGGTCCAGCAACCTCGTTGTCCTGTAACCGTCTCTGTCCCTTTTCCTGCCGTGGAGAGTCACTTAACGCCGGCTGGCTGTCTGTGATCACTGGGATTCCAGAGCACCTCTTCGGGAAACAATGCAAACAAATGAGAACACCAGTTGTCTTCTTCAAATTCCTTTTTGGTCTTTGAATTTTCCTTTTAGAAACAAAAAATTTAAAAAATGAAGGTCTAAGTAGCTGATTGACTTGATTTTCATTATAAAGTAAAAAAAAAAAAGAAGAAAGATGAACAAGCCATTTTTTTCTGGGGGGGGGGTCCTGTCAGAAATGGCAAATGCAAAATTGAAGAATGACTTCATATTCTCTTTTTCCTTGTTAGAAAAGAAAATTGAAAAATAATTGTGTCATTGAAGGGGTCACTGTGTTTGACCAGTTTGTATGTTGTGACAGTGGCTAGTCTGCTATTGCTTGCTTTCTGTAGGCCTACACACACTAATAATAATAATAATAATGATAGAGACACACTCGCACACAAGATAGATAGATAGAGAGAGAGAGAGAGAGAGAGAGAGAGAGAGAGAGAGAGAGAGAGAGAGAGAGAGAGAGAGAGAGAGAGAGAGAGAGAGAGAGAAGACAATAATATAAACTAGCATTGGCGCATGAATGGAATAGCCCAGGTTGCCAGACAGAGACATTTTTCTGTTTTTATTCTCTTGCAAGTTTCTTTTCTGTTATGCAAAATATTGCTATAAGTAAAATTCAAAGGCCGTAAAGCCCTAACCTTGGGCCTTCTCTCTAACTTGAAGGATTTGCGGTGACATGGACAATTTAGGCGCGCTTGAGTCGCAGCAAAGACTATCACAGCGCTCCACACTGTTGGTTACTTGCTGTTTTCGTGATTTGGGAATTTTAGCTTATTCCGCTTTTTTTCCCCGGTCATTGTCAGGGCTGCTGCATGCTTGATATAAAGTGCTGTTAGGAACACCGGCTAGCATTAGAAAGCTCCTTTCAGATGCTCGGATTAGAGGGGGCCGTAGCCAACATTTTTTGGTCTGCATATTCTATCCGTTCATCTTTCATTGCTTCCTTCCACCGCTGCTTTGACTGCTCACTGCTCATCATGAATATCTCAGAGAAAAAAAACTCTCTGAGAGTATTTGTCTTTATCTGCATTTGTTTGACTCTTCACCATGACTTGTCCTGTTCATCGTCCCACCCCTCCCTATGATGGACAGCTTCTCGCCCCACCTTCGACTTAAGCTGCTCAGAAAAAAATGACTTTGCTCCCCGATGTGTTTGGACAATGAGTCGTACAAACTAGCTTGAAGCATGTAGAATGCCAAAGTTGCTCCTTATGATTGTAACCTAAATGCCTAAAATGTGAATAATGCTGTATCCTAATTACACTGTAGCATGTCAAACATTGAAACCCGCATTGGAAGATAAACTGACATTATTTACAACCCTTCCTCCCATGTATCTAATCTGAGGTTTGCAGCATTGACTGGTTCTGCCACACTGTACTGCTCAGTGCTATAGCATACATAGTCATGAATATTGTGAGGAATTTACTCCGTGACGAGATTCTGAGACAGCCAATGACATTCCCACTCCGTGTCTTCTGCCCAGTAGCTTTCCCGAGGGATCTTTAGGGACGGAAACCTGTGAGACTCGGGCCATTCAGTGCATGAGTGAAGGAGGCCATGTGCCTGATTTTAATTTCAGCATGCTTTGAAGGCATCTTGTCTGGTGTTAAGTTGTGCTCCCTCATGACAAATTATGTGGTATGGATGTCGGTGGTGGAAGATGGCAGTGGAGTCGAGGAGGGTGAAGAAAACGAACAGAGACTCAATTGATCTCCCAAGCCCAGAGCTACTAGGGTCTGACACTGTGTGTGTGTGTGTGTGTGTGTGTGTGTGTGTGTGTGTGTGTGTGTGTGTGTTGACATTCTGCGTGCATGTTTCTGCGGGCACAAGTCTCAGCTTTAAATCCTGGGGCTACACTGTGATCTGTGTGGGAGGAGAAGACAATGGTGCAGTGGAAAAATTAAACATTCCATACTTGCCCTATACTTCAAGGTAATGTTTGTGACTTAAGAGGAAGTTAGTGTTGTCCTCTGTCTAGGTAGCAAGTTGAAGAAAATGCCAATGTGCCCCGAAGTGACATGGTAGATGACTCTTTGGCTGATGCTGCCAGTAAAGGTACCCTGACCCCAACTCAGACAGAATGTTGCTCTTGTGTCTTGTGTGTTTGTGTTTGTGTGTGTGCATATGAGTGTGTGTTTGCACTTGCAAATGAACTTTAGATGGAAGGTTAAGTTTATGAGGATCTCTTGTTTCAGCTGGAAGGCTACGCTGACAACGCATGCCATAAGATATAGAGAGAGAGTGAGAGGGCGCGAGAGAACAAATGAAAGAGAATGCACAAGAGTGTGCTTACTGTAAGTGTGCCCAGAGTGTGCCAGTTCACCAGTTTGGTGGTCTGCCACTGAAG
Organism: Lampris incognitus; assembly: GCF_029633865.1. Classification (NCBI taxonomy): domain Eukaryota; kingdom Metazoa; phylum Chordata; class Actinopteri; order Lampriformes; family Lampridae; genus Lampris; species Lampris incognitus. Next base: position 41,385,914 of record NC_079216.1, read on the forward strand.
GCTGTTAATTAGTGCAGAATGCACACTACAGTTCCACTGCCAGTGCTGATGAAAAGACGAGAGCGTGAGAGAGGGAGAGAGAGAGGGAAAACCGTGTAGCTGCCAGGAGAGAGGAATTCATGATAGATTGAGAGTGGTTCCAAATGCAGGAATTGAATGTAGAGACTTCTGCTTCCTGACTCATGTGGCCACAGTGAGCCGCACAGAGTCAGACATGGCACATACATGGTTGGCAACTGCACACATAAAAGTAGGACTGTACAGTAGTTGATGTTGATGATAGTAATAGTAATAATAATAATATAATAGTAATAGTAATGATAATAACAAGAAGAAGAAGGAAGAAGAAAAATGCCTTTTACTTATGGGTGCCTTTCAAAGCGCTCAAGGACACCTTACAAAACAGTTAAAGCAGCAATGTAGCAAGACATCATAAAATCAAAAAAAAAATCTATCCATCCATTATCCAAACCGCTTATCCTACTCAGGGTCACGGGGATGCTGGAGTCTATCCTAGCAATCATTGGGCGGCAGGTGGGGAGACACCCTGGACAGGCTGCCAGTTCATCACAGGACTCACACACACACACATTCACACCTAGGGACAATTTAGTACACCCGATTCAACTGACCTACATGTCTCTGGACTGTGTTTGCTTGTAAAAGCTAACACTTGGGGCGGCACAGTGGCACAGTGGTTGGCACGGTTGCCTCACAGCAAGAAGGTCCTGGGTTTGAGCCCCGGGGTAGTCCAACCTTGAAGGTCGTCCTGGGTCTTCCTGTGTGTGGAGTTGGCATGTTCTCTCTGTGTCTGCATGCATGTCCTCCAGGTGCTGCTGTTTCCTCCCACAGTCCAAACAAAAAATGATATACAATAATAAGTTAATACAACAGATAGGTATAAAATCATCATCAGTGCAAAACTCAATGTGGATGTAATCATTGAATTCAGGATCAGACTGAATATGCCAGTTTGAAAAGATGTCTTTTAAGATGGGATTTGAAGGTGGAAAGAGAGTCAATATTGCAAATCTCTTGTGGGAGAGAGTTCCAGAGGCAGGGGCAGAATGGCTGAAGGCTCTAGACCCCATGTTAGTCAAGCGGGCAGATGGTGTAGTGAGTTGGATGGCAGAAGAGGATTTGAGAGTATGGGAGGGTGTGTATATATGAAGGAGTCAAGAAAGATACGAAGGTGCTAGGTTACTAAAGGTGAGAAGCAGAATCTTGAAATTGATATGGTATTTAACAGGGAGCCAATGAAGTTGCTGAAGAACAGGAGTGATATGATCTTTGGAAGAAGTTCTGTGATGATACAGGCAGCTGAATTCTGGACCAAGTGAAGTTTTTTAAGACACTTGACAGGAAGATCAAATATCATGTAATTGCCATAGTCAATATGGGATGTAATCAGTGCATGAATGAGACTGGCAGCGCTGCTGGGTGTAAGTGATGGGTGAAGACGATTAATATTGTGTAGGTGGAAGTATACAGACCGAGTAACATTGTTGTGTGCATCAAAAGATAATGTGCTGTCAAAGTTGACACACAGACTCTTAACTTGAGGGGAAGGAGGAACTATAGAATTATCAATAGAGAAAAACTGTCAGGTTTAGCCAAAGTAGATTTAGTACCTACGAGAAGAACCTCGGTTTTATCACTATTAAGTTTGAGAAAGTTATATGAGAGCCAGGATTTAATTTCCAGTAAAGAGTCGGAACGGGAAGTGGGTGGAAGAGTGAAAATAGGCTTGATGGATAGATGGAGCTGGGTGCCATCCACATAGAACTGAAATTGAATGCCGATTTTCCTGAAAATGTGGCCAAGAGGTAGCGGGTCAATAACAAATAGGAGCGGGCCCAAAACGGAGCCCTGAGTAGTAACAGGAAAGGACTGTGATCTCAAATTTTTAAGTTGGACAAACTGAGTACGGTCAGAACGATATGATCTTAACCAGGCAAGAGAGGTGCCAATGATTCCAATGGAAGCCAATCTCTCTAGGAAGATGTTATGTGAGATGGTATCAAACGCTGCACTCAGATCAAGAAGAATGAGTATGGCTAAGAACCCAGAGTCAGCTGCCATCAACAGATCATTAGAGTTTTTCACATACTGTGAAAGGAGTGAAAACCAGACTGAAATTGTTCAAACAGATTGTTGTCAGTCAAGTGAGCGTGTACCTGAGCTGCAACTCTTCTTTCAAGTACTGTAGAGAAAAATAGTAAATTTGAAATTGGCCAAAAATTATTTAAATTGTTGGGGTCTGCACAGGTGTCTTGAGTATTTGAGTTTTTGCAGCTGTTTTGAGAATGAGGGAACAAGACCAGAAGTAAGGGTGAAATGTATGATATCAGCTATAAAAGAGGTCAGAGAAGGTAGACAGACTTACTAAATGAGTAGAAAGGGGGTCTAGCTGACTGGTAGGTGATTTGGATTTATGAGTGAGACCAGTTATTTCCGCAACAGTTGGGAATTAAAACTAGATAGCGAAGAAAAGTGGGGAATGTAGAAAGATGAATAAAGTGTGTAGTATTGTTTGAAGAGGGCAGCACAATGGCACAGTGGTTAGCACGGTCACCTCACAGCAAGAAGGTTCTGGGTTCGAGCCCCGGGTTGTCTTCTGTGTGGCATTTGCATGTTCTCCCCTTGTCTGCATGGGTTTCCTCCGGGTGCTCCGGTTTCCTCCCACAGTCCAAAGACATGTAGGTCAGGTAAATCGGCCATACTAAATTGCCCCTAGGTATGAAGGTGCGTGTGTGTGTGTGTGTGTGTGTGTGTGTGTGTGTGTGTGTGTGTGTGTGTGTGTGTGGGCCCTGTGTGATGGGCCTGGCGGCCTGTCCAGGGAGTCTCCCTGCCTGCCGCCCAATGACTGCTGGGATAGGCTCCAGCATCCCAGTGACTCTGAGAGCAGGATAAGCAGTTCGGATAATGGATGGATGGATGGATTGTGTGAAGAGATGAATTGCAGGGGAATATTTTCAATTTGGCATCAAAAAAGGTCAGGAAGGTGTTACATTGAGCAATTGAATACAGGTGAGGTGCAAGAGTGTGCGGTGGCCGTCAAATATTGTTTACCATTCAAAACAGGGATCTTATGTTCCCTTCGCCTGATTTTATCAGATTTGCATAATGGGAAGATAGAGGTTGTCATAACATGTCTATGAACAACAAGGCCAGTTTTCACATAAAGGTGCTCCAGGCAACGGCCTTTAGCTTTCAGATGGTGTAATTCAGGTGTAAACCAAGGGGCAGAGTGGGTAAAGGAAACGGACTGGGTTTTTAAAGGAGAAAGAGCGTTTAAAAGACAATAAAGTCTATTGTTGTAAAGAGAGACCAGTTCATCTGGGGTGGATAAATTGTCTTTGCTGGGGAGGTTATCAATTCCACTAGAAAGAGCAGATAATAAATCAATATTTTTAATGTTACGGAATGAGATGGAACATACCAGATTTGTTTTGGATAATGTTAATGTTGAAAGCCACTAACTTGTAGTTGGAAATAGGCAAATCAAATGCAGTATAATTAAGAGGAGTTACACCAGAGCAGCAAATCAGATCAAGAATGTGTCCTTTGGAGTGCGTAGGAAGATCAATCTACTACTATTATGTTCGGCTGCTCCCATTAGGGGTCGCCACAGCGGATCATCTGTTTCCATCTCTTCCTTCCTCCCTCACCTCCCTCTTTGGCCTTCCTCTTTTCCTCTTGCCTGGCAGCTCCATATTCAGCGTCCTTCTCCCAATATACCCAGCATCTCTCCTCCACACATGTCCAAACCATCTCAATCTTGCCTCTCTTGCTTTGTCTCTAAACCGTCCAACCTGAGCTGTCCCTCTAATATAATCGTTCCTAATCTTGTCCTTCTTCGTCACTCCCAGTGAAAATCTTAGCATCTTCAACTCTGCCACCTCCAGCTCCACATCCTGTCTTTTAATCAGTGCCACTGATTCCAAACCATACAACATAGCTGGTCTCACAACCATCTTGTAAACCTTCCCTTTAACACTTGCTGATACCCTTCTGTCACAAATCACTCCTGACCCTCTTCTCCACCCACTCCACCCTGCCTGCACTCTCTTCTTCACCTCTCTACTGCACTCCCCGGTTACTTTGAACAGTTGCGTAGGAAAATCAATATAATGCTGTAATCCAAAACTGTCCAGGCATGATATAAAATCTCTTGTGAGAGTATTGTTGACATTATCCCTGTGTATATTAAAGTTACAGTGCAGTATAGTGAGATATTTAACCCAAACAATGGCGACATCAGAGCAGGTAGTTTTACTGTTCCCAGCAATTTCCAATTAAGTACATTATAGTCACGGGAGGAATGATTTAGAATATTTCTACAAACAGGGAGGATAACGCCCCACTTCACCATTCCTTGCTGTCTGAGCTGTGTGTTGGCTGCAAGCCCCACGGAGTCGAACATAGTAGTTCATCATGCTTAACACAGTATCTTGCATGCTTGCATACAAAATAGTAACAAAAAAATGAATAACACAATATTAACAGCAAAGAGCTGTAGGGCAGTGCTGATGTTGCGGGTTTCATGTTATCCATGCTGGTATACAGCTAGCACTCTCTGTGGTTCCGTTTTTGCATTGTACTTGGCTGAGTGAATGATAAGCTTTGTCAGTATATTTGAGCAGTGGAGAGGTCTTTGATTCCATGTTTTAAGTGGGATATTTCCGTTTTCAGTGTTCCAGGTGACAGTTGCAGATTCACTTTTCTTAATTCTGGATTTCATTTCACTCTGTCTCATGACAGTGATAGTCTGCTGATATTCTGCATCAACATGGTAAATAGCCAACAGACAACTAATGGCAGTAAACCAGTCACTTTAAAAAAACAAACCTGCAACTAACCTTCACAAACTAGTATGCCTCGTCAACACAGTATCAAATAATTGGGTTAACCATACAAAATGCATCATTCTTTTGTATCATATTGTATAGTATTTACTACAATTAGATTGTGCAGTTTCCATAATTTGAAGGAATTTCGATTACCTTTTAATTGTTCCTAAATTACCGTCATCCTCCCTACCCTCAGTTAAATGTAAGTCGATACTCCTCTCTCCTTGCAGTGGACCTTTATACAGGACAATGTTTACATCCTGCTGAGGAATACTGGAGAGGTTCTGGTGGAAACAGGGGGGCCCATAGAGACCTTATCGAACAGCAGCACACTAAAGGCATTACAACTTGACCTATTCTGATGCTTTTACTCAAGTGAGACAAGGTTCCACTGTTGTTTTATGATGGTTTCTCTTCATGTTCACTTTGCAGGACGATGTTTGAAAAAGGCTGATACACCAGGGTGCAAATCTGCATTTTGTATTTTGTATTTCCGTATCATAATGATATGAGTGGCTGATTGCAGGGCACTTAATGCTTTTAATCCCTGTCCAATGCCTTCTCATATTCGGCTACAAATCATTGCTCTAGGTATCTCCGAAGAGCAACACACAGTAACAGAACTTGGATTGACAATCACAGCCAAATCAAAGTAGGTCAGTCCGCCTGTATGCACATCCCAACGTGTAAAGAATTGATTACCACCTCGTCAAAGTAAACTGAAAAAAAAAGGATTGCTTTGGATAATTTGAATGGTAAAAATGCTTTTTGGGATTAAAGACCCAGACATTGAAATATGCTTAGGTTTGTATACTGTAACAGCAACAAAAAACGCTTGTTATTTGAGGTACAACCATACCACCCGCTGAGGCTGTACAGTTATCCAGCCCCCCAGTCTCCACGCACACTCCACCACACCACACTGAGTTCAGTGTGATGGTGGGGCCTGAGAATGGAGAGATTGGATGGAAAACACCATTATGTCACCCTGCACCCTCCCTGACTGGCCACACTGTGGTGCTTTGTCTCCAGCAAGCAGAGGAGTGGATGAAGCGAAGAATGGATAAGTGAATGGCTGAATGGAAGGATGGACAGATGGCAGTCATAAAATTGGGCCCCAATGAATAGTTTTTGGTTATGATGTTTACAGTACCAAACAATAATACAATAATCTCTCTCTCTCTCTCTCTCTCTCTCTCTCTCTCTCTCTCTCTCTCTCTCTCTCTCTCTCTCTGACATGGGTCTGTCACTTCAATCTGCTCCCAGCCAGCCACCTGTCTGCTGTCATATTGCTCATTAATGTATGCCATAGATTTGTTAATAATTTCTGCTGGATGCATTTACATCACGCTAAATATGCACAATAGATCTACGCAGTAGCAGTTTGGTAGAGATGCTCTCTCTCTCTCTCTCTCTCTCTCTCTCTCTCTCTCTCTCTCTCTCTCTCTCTCTCTCTCTCTCTCTCTCTCTCTCTCTCTCTCTCTCTCTCGCTCTTTCTCTCAATCTCTTACACTTGTTCAGTCTCTTTGGGAAACACGCTGTTTCAGAAATCTAATGAAATGTGATTGGTGTGTATATGTATCTGCGCTTGGTGGGCCTCCACACACCATTAAAGGCTGTTTCCCAGGAAACACACAACTGTGCAAGCTAGGAGCGTGGCAGAGGGGTGGCCGAAGGGGTGGATGAAGGGATGGCATGTTGGATCAGGAGGAGGGGGGGGCACAGTAAAGGGGTGAAGGAATGAGAAGTGTTGGAGGGGGCTGCAGAGGAGTGACACGGAGGGGGCAGCAAAGCAAGGCGAGGCCAAGCGGGTGGCATGGCAGTGGGGCCTCCTTGTGTCCTGGTCCCCCTTGTCCCTCCAGGCCCTTTTGCGGACAGCATCTGCAGCCTGCTTTACATGCAAAACACACCCTGCAGAGAGGGCGTCTACACATGGGGCTAAGGGGGCTGGAAGAAAAGCATTCCTGAGGCTGTGCTGGGAGAGGGAGGGTGGTGGGTCTCTCAGCCTCGTTCTCCCAGTGCCTCTCAGAGATGAAGCGATGGGGGGATACCATGATGAGGGATGACAGGATGAATGCTCCACAGACTAGGTTGCTTGGGACCTAGCTGTACTGTAGCCCTTCTATTAAAAAAAAAAAACCCTAGCCTAATTTCCATTCACACCACAGGCTAACATACTGTTGTATTATATCAATTCAGTGACGCTCCATTTAAACCTGATACTGTCAAACATTTTGGTACCGAGTTGAAGACAATGTTGTAATTTTGTACCTAAAACCTTGAAATTAAATGTATTTTCAATTAATACTTAACTTAGTTTCTTTTTCAGGGGTTATATCAGCTCGCAGTTGTATTTCTATTAGTTCAAATAGCGGAAACTGTTTTTTCCAAGTATATTTCTGCCCAGATCTGTCCGCATTTTTACATCATTATGTGTCCTTCCCTCTTCACCATGACCTCCCTCTGACCACAGCAGAGGTTGTAGCTGCCCGGGAACTGGTCGGAGTTGTCCCCTGTGCTGGTATTATGCCGTCCCATTGTTAATGAAGGAAAAACGGAGCGAAGCACCCAGGGCTAATATTATAATATTGTATTTTCTTCCACAGCTTTCTCTTTTGTCCTTTTTCCTTCCATTATGGTTAGTGTTAAGTCACCATGCTACCCCGAACAATGTATCCAACACTAACCAGATGTCACGGCATGTGAGTCATCTCATGCTGTGGACAGTGTGTTTGTGTGTGTGCATGCACACGTGCCTTCAGGGAATGTAACCTGCCAAAGGAAATAGACACACACACACACACACACACACACACACACACACACACACACACACACACACACATGCACACTCAAGTCACACGCAAAACACACACACACACACACACACACACACACACACACACACAATATTTTCAGATGTTTTGTCATAATACCGTGACACAAGTTTTGCCCATGCTTGGATGTGGTGCCAATTTTCTTTGCAGTCAACAAATGTCAGCTCTGTCTTCATGTGTTGCAACAAGCCAGACAATATCATTTTGAAGCAGAAGAGAGAATACCAGGGAGCAGTTTCCAATGTCTTACAGACATCGTAGTCAGGGCAAGATTGTTATTTTGTTCTATTTTCACTGGATGCAGTCTGAGGTTAACGAAACTCTCTGGCTTTGTGTTCGTATCTTACCAATTTATAGGGAGACCCACGTGTAAGCTCCTTGTGAAGACTGGAGATACTTTAGAGCACCTGGTAAGGCCTTGAGACCATTTATGGACGTATGGTGTTTAATCTGACCAAGACCCGCCAGGATAGGTTGTCTGTCTTTATCGACATTGACAGGACATGAGAATGGCACATGGTTTTGGTCATCTTGTCAATTCATCGGATTGTTATTAGATGCCGTTTTCATTTTGGCTTTTTAGAAAACATCTGAGAGGGGCGTCCGGGTAGCATAGCAGTCTTTTCCATTGCCTACCAACACATGGATCGCCGGTTTGAATCCCCATGTTACCTCCAGCTTGGTCAGGCGTCCCTACAGACACAATTGGCCATGTCTGCGGATGGGAAGCCGGATATGGGTATTTGTCCTGGTTGCTGCACTAGTGCCTCCTCTGGTCAGTCGGGGCACCTGTTCGGGGGGGAGGGGGAACTGGGGGGAATAGCGTGATCCTTCCACGCGCTACGTTCCCCTGGCAAAACACCTCTCTGGCAGGTGAAAAGAAGCGGCTGGCGACTCCACTTGTATCGGGGGAGGCATGTGGTAGTATGCAGCCCTCCCCAGCTCGGCAGAGGGGGTGGAATGGCGACCGGGACGGCCTGGACGAGTGAGGTAATTGGCCGGATACAATTTGGGAGAAAAAAGGGGAAAAAAATTGTTTTAAAAAGAAAACATCGGGGAAGAACTTGAAATTACTGCAGAGGTCCATGTGAGTCCGCTCCGCACCAATGTTACCCTACTGGTCGATGCATAAATGGAAAAGGTGGCGTTATGTATGGATTTCGGATGATCAGAATGGAACCGGTCTTTACATTTTTTCCTTGCGTCACCCTTCTCTATATTCTTCCACCCCTTTGTATTTAGTGCTATTAAGTGTTGTGATGCAATACTTAGGCCTCCTAAGCCGCTGTAATTATACATGTGCAACTGGCTAGGAAACTGGCAAAGTGCTCCTAAATGATCTTCATAAAATTACTCATTGCTTGTTCCCATTGATATACTTTCATTCTCTCTCTTCTTCTCTCTTTCTGAGCTTTCTTTCATTCCCCCCACCCCCCCCCCTCTATTTTGGTTTTAGTGCATCAAGGTCTTAATGAAAAATGACAAGCTGCTATTGCAAGCATGTCTTTCATTTACCAAGGACCCACCGTACCCCTATGACTTTAGATTTTTTTTTGTCGTTTCCATTCCCAGCAAGAGAGGCTTCCTCCTTTTTTTGTTTTTCTTTCAATTCCCCTGCACAAGTGAATTGTGTAAGATTGCCCTCTTTGTGTAACTAGTGTGTGCAACAATAAACTGAGGAAATGAATGCAATTGCCTCATTTAATGGTAACGTTATACATGTATCGGGGGGTAGATCGCTCTCACCTCAGATTTCAAAGAGCAGGTCGTCACATGCATTAGTTTATAGGAGAAACGAATGAACTGTTTCCATGCCATTATGTCAATCAAACCAACGTTTGACCTCATCCAAATGAATAGGGCTTTTCATTCCCTGCAATGGAAATTGCCTTGGTGACTTGTTTGACTGAATGCATACAAAGAAAGACACGTTTTACATTCTGTGAAAACGGACTACTATGTCATTTTAAGTCAATCAGCTCATCTTTTACGTGTTGGAAAATGAACATGTTGTGCAGTCCATTGGTTTCATTTCACTACATGGGTTCACATCTGCCAAACTTCTTTTGTGAGAGAGGGTCTTCGGTCTGTATGCTTACGTGTCAGATATTTAGAATTTGTATTCCAAAATCTTCTTGTTTTTCATCCTAGATAGATAACTTATACCCAGCCTCGGACGTCCAATATCACACTTTGCAAGCAGAAGCTGTAATGTGTTGGTTGACAGGTGACATTTTTGTACTATACAATATTGTGTGCTTGTGCTGTGAGACTAAAAGTAATTAATATTTGATAGGACATGGATTTCTTGTCCATAATAGAACCCTATCATCTCTTATCTGGAACCTTATTATCTCAGAGGTTCTCGCCATGTTGACAGACAGGAGAAGACTTGCAAGGTACACCAAAAATTTATGGTGAAAGATGATAAGCTCTTTGTGTGTGTGTGTGTGTATGTGTGTGTTTGTGTGTGTTTGCATGCATGAGTGTGTGTTTGTGTGTGTGCACGTCAATAACTGCATACACATTTGCTGAGCAGCTTCCAAGCAGCTGCTGAGTGAATTCTGAGCTATAGATGCTGCAGCTGTGGCTGACTAACTGGCCGACTAAATAACTGGCTGATCCATTACTGTGCTAGGCCAGAGGAGGAACTCCAGGCATCATCTTTTGTGTTCTCTTTCAGCACATACCTCACATGCTTTCACACTAGAAAGGAAAGTCCACATTCCCTAGTCTTAGCTGGTGTAAGCAAACCAAGTGTACTTCTGTCTCTCGCAGTCTTTCTCTCTCTTCTTCTGTCTCTTCCTGTCTCTCAAAGTTTCTCTCTCTCTCTCTGTCCACCTCTCTCTCATTTCTATTTATCTATCTATCTATCTATCTATCTATCTATCTATCTATCTATCTATCTATCTATCTATCTATCTATCTATCTATCTATCTATCTATCTATCTATATCTGTCTGTCTGTCTGTCTGTCTGTCTGTCTGTCTGTGAGGGTTCTCTTGAAGAACGTGATAATTTCTTACAACAATGCTTTATGTACTGTTTGCACTAATGCAGAAGATCTATGTCATGCCTGCTGCAGCCAGATGTGAGGTTATTCTGAAGGGAAGAAACCAACCATTGTGTAATTAAAAACTTGCAGAATTAAGATTTGGTGTTGCAGTTTTTTCTCAGTTGTATTGCTTTGGCTAATTTCTTGAAACAAGTATTAACATTGTCAAAGCTCTAGGTGCATTTGTCAAAACAGCCTATATGGTATAGCACAACACCATTGAACACCAGAAAAAGGTCATAACTCACCCAAAACATTTAACTCACACTTCAAAACCAAGTTATTGTCTCATTTAAAAAGTCAATGCCCCTCAAAATGAAAAGATCCTTTGGCATTGTGTAAACGATGGTGGTCAGAATGTTTAGATGTTTTGCCAGTATGGATATATTCCTTATATCCACATTTCAGTCTTGTCCTATTTTTGTCATCAACACTGACAGTTTACTGTACTACAATATTATTTTTGTCTAGCAAACTGGATGCTATTCTGTATCAAACTGAATACTATTCAGATGATGATTTCAACAGTACAAGGATTTACATCACATGTTGCACTCACATTTCCATGGAAATTGTTACTGTATTTTTATGTATGTAAAGTAACTATCTTACACCACATTAATTAGAAAACTTATGCGGCACAATGTAATATAAAAATACATCAATGGCACTTTACTGTAACACAGTAAAGCTGGAATGCTACACTAAAGACTCCACCTCACTGGATGTCCTGTCATTCCTGTCTGTCTGGTCACAGATATTCCTCAACATCCCACCTGATATTTTCTCTTGTGATGCAACCGGAGAAACATCTTCTTGCATGCCGCAACCATCCCCTGCAATGTTCTGCTGTGATGTCATCACATGTGGCATCCATTGCAGCAAGCAGAGACATTTGGTCTTGAGACTGATGATCATACACCTTCCACCTCCATGCAGAAAAGAATTCCTCAAATGGATTCAGGAATGGAGAATATGGTGGAAGGAACACCATCAGCATCCTTTGCTGGACAGAAAACTGTTCCCTGATTGCATTTGCATGGTGGAAGCTTACGTTTGTCCACACAATTAGAAAGGCATGCCTTACTAAACCTCTCTCACTCTCAGGGTTAAGCTGTCTGTAGAGGATGTCCAACAATGTCAGGAGTTTCTGGGTGTTGTATTGGCCAATGCTGGGAATATGTGTACGTACACCATTCTCAGATGTTGCAGCGCACATATTGATATTGATATACATATTGAGATTGACTGCTGATGATTGCTTATGGCATGAAATAGGCTTGTACTGTCTCATAAAGAATTTGCTTGACTCACTGGATCATATTGATTTGTGATATTGTCCCTACGTTGGCCTGGCACAACCACCAATATTCGGTGGCCTATAACATTTTGGCCATGTCTCTTGCCTTTGGCCAGATTGAAATCAGCCTCATCCACAAACACTAGGGTGTGAGGGATTTCACTTCCTTCCAGCTCCATTATTCTCTATATTATCTCATCTCATCTCATCTCATCTCATCATCAGCCACCTCTCCGGGGTCGGGTCGCAGTGGCAGCAAGCTAAGTAGGGCACTCCAGATGTCCCTCTCCCCAGCAACGCCCTCCAGCACCTCCTGGGGGATCCCAAGGCGTTCCCAGGCCAGATTGGACATGTAGTCCCTCCAGCAAGTTCTGGGTCTACTCTGGGGTCTCCTCCCAGTTGGATGTGCCCAAAATCCCTCCGAACGAAGGCGCCCAGGAGGCATCTTAATCAGATGCCTAAACCACCTCAACTGGCTCCTTTCAACACGAAGGAGCAGCAGCTCTACTCCAAGCTCCCTCTGGATAGCCAAGCTCCTCGTCCTATCTCTAAGGCTGAGCCCAGACACCCTACGGCGCAAACTAATTTCAGCTGCTTGTACCCGCAATCTCACCCTTTCAGTCACTGCCCAAAGCTCATGACCATAGGTGAGGGTTGGAACGAAGACTGACTGGTAAATTGTGAGCTTTGCCTTCCGGCTCAGCTCCCTCTTCACCACAGCAGTCCAGTACAACGTCTGCATTACTGCTGATGCTGAACCAATCCGCCTGTCAATCTCCTGTATTCTCTATATTACTGTTATGATATTCATATATGTCTGACAGATTTTGACAGTTGGATGGACTATTGTGCATGTGATGGCTTGCACGATGAAAGAATCCATACACATTTTGGAGAGCACAGCTGTTCAGCTGAGAAGCAACATAATCAGTTTTGATCAATGAGATATATCCAATTGGTAATTGTGAACCTGAGAGCAGGATAAGCAGTTTAGATAATGGATGAATGGATGGATGGTTATTGTGCAAATTGTAGACAGCTGTACCTGCTCATTTGCATAGATGTTTGCAATTTGTTTAAAAGAATGAGAAATTCATATCTGTTATGAACAAGTGGTTTGGAGGTTTGTACATCTTGTTTTGAAAATATTCATCATCATTTGAGAACTGGGCCAAAGCAATCGAGAAAAACTGTAAGAGCCATCCTACTCTTAGTTGGACGTCTCTCTAAGCTGGCCAAATAATGAGCTTTACGGTGTTCTGACAATGCAGGGCCTAACTGGCAGTGCGGCCACCTTGGGATGGGACCTACTCTAAAGCAGTTTATGAAAAGGGATCCACTCGTTTCTTTAAAATGGGATGTTTTCCTTTTCTGTTTTGGAATTTGAATGTTTGTACTATGCAAAACCTGAGGGTAGGGTTAAATAGCCATGTGTCTGAAAAAGTTCCAGCAAGTTCATATGTATCTGATTAATGCGAATGACAACACCCCCAAAGCGTGGAAAAAACAAACACCAATAAAAACAAGTAACAATACAATTACAGTGAGATTCTTGAATGGTGCCATATCTTAAATGAGCAACAGAGCCTGTTCATGGGACCCAATGTCATTTGGTTACATTTAATGTATGGTGGTTTACAGTGAATGTTTTGCTTGATTTTGCTCTTTGAAAGTTGGATATCCGTTACAGCCAACAATTTTGGTTCTTCTATATCTGTGTGTGCATATGTGGCTACTTAAAATCCCTTTCCATTGGCTGCAATGTGGGTCTGCGTTCCGCAAGAGCCATGCCCTCTTTCCCAGCATCAAGTGTTGCAGAGCTTCAGTATGACAAGCTTCAAAATCAATACGTTGCATCCATTTTCATGTTTTGGTGAACGGCGCCTTATTGTGTTTCAGAATGACACTTGAATTTTGCTTGATACCTTGCTTGGACTCTGCTGAAATGAAATATGGTCGTTTTTTATTTGCTGTGTACTCATCTTCAACAGCTCAGAGCTTTCTCCTGTTTACAGTTGTCAAAAATAGTTTGTCTCCTTTTATCCGCTCCTCTTTCAAGTCACACTTCTCTTAACACCAAAGACTCAATTGAAGCCACAATTGCTCTGGCCCTGTAATTTTCCATGTCTCTCCAAGCACAGAGCATGGGCAGATGGAGATACAGCTGTGGGTCTGTGTTGGTGCGCCTGTGTGTGTCCATGCCATGTGGGTGTCGTTGTGTGTGTGTGTGTGTGTGTGTGTGTGTGTGTGTGTGTGTGTGTGTGTGTGTGTGTGTGTGTGTGTGTGTGTGTGTATTACATGATAATAATCCATATAGTGACATTATGAATCTGTACTTTATACTCTACATTTCCTGCTTGGTTTTAGGGCCATGCTCAGTTCCTTTTTGATGAGTTGCCCTGTATGCAATTGTGCAACATTGCAACTGAACAGTGCTGAAACTGTTGGTTTCAGTGCTGTTCACTGAAACCAAGAACCTCAGCGACAGCAGTTCCTTAAGCCTTTCAAGTCTCCAGCCACACACATCCTCCCATCTCATCCCGATCCCATTTTGTCCTGTCATCTTCAGTTTAGGTCAGGGGGACCTGACCAGGCATCTTATATCAACCCTTCTACAGTCTATCAAGAAGATAGAAGCGTTCTTTGGCCCCCTGGTGCTCTCCCCCCCACCCCGCCGCTACCCCCCTTCTCTCCTCCTGCTAGGCTAGCACCAGCCTATCCTGATCTCTGCCCCCCTCCCTTTTCCCAAACCAGATATAGCTGTCTTGTCCCAGCCAGCTAGCTAGCGGCTGCAGAGCGAGGGAATTGTTGGAGGCCCCACCACTGGGCCAGCTGTTCCAGACTCCCTCAGCCACCCTGGGCCCCACATTCCCTCATTCAAGGGAGCTTTGTAGTTCTGACATCTTGGAACAGTTGAGCTGCTCAGCCTCTAATGCTGTTGTAATGGTGCGAGAGAGAGAGAGAGAGAGAGAGAGAGAGAGAGAGAGAGAGAGAGAGAGAGAGAGAGAGAGAGAGAGAGAGAGAGAGAGAGAGAGAGAGAGAGAGAGAGAGAGAGAGAGAGAGAGAGAGAGAGAGAGAGAGAGAGAGAGAGAGAGAGAGAGAGAGAGAGAGAGAGAGAGAGAGAGAGAGAGAGAGAGAGAGAGAGAGAGAGAGAGAGAGAGAGAGAGAGAGAGAGCATGAGGGAAGGAGGGAAGAAAGAATGAGACAGGTTTTTTGTGTGTTGCTTGTTACGCTCAATCTCCCCACCCTCCCCTCCTCCCTCCCTATCCCTGCTGCCCCCCTCAAATCTCCCCACCCTCCCCTCCTCCCTCCCTATCCCTGCTGCCCCCCTCATCTTGAATCACATTACTGTACATTACCCTGTTGCATCCTGGCTCCTCTGTGTTACTGTATCCAGTGATAGTGCGCTAGGCTATAGACCCTTTTACAGTTGGTAAACAGTGATCACGTGATTTAGTATGCGCACACATTTTGGCAGCAAAAAATAGATTTTATTATTTGCGACCATACAATTGTATGCTATAACCTCTTATTTATGCTACAATATAACTTCTATTTGTTATGATAGCCACTTATATATTTATCTAGACTCGTTTTATTGCTTGTAGCCACAATCTTCGCCTGTTTGCATTGAACGGTCTTTTCCCCGATGGATGTGGTAGAAATTGATACCTTTAGTTTTGCTAGACCTGTTCTGGCAACCCACAACCCAACAAGATGACAGTATAGAAATGTAAATATCAATCGATCAAAAATCCACTCTCACTCTGCATGAATTGGAGATGGAGAAGTTGCCTCTTTTGCTGCCAAAATGCACACGCATACTATGCGTGACGTAGGTCATAAAAGGGTCTATACTGTATGTTCGCGCGTTTTTATACTGTTCCTACTTTACAGTACTTTGCTTGCCCACATGCTGTAACATACCACCCTGTATCACTGCCATAGCTTAATGTACTGTAATGTTAAATATAGTACTGTACCATTCTTTTAACCAGCTATGCTGTACTTAACATGAATTGCTGTACTGTGATGTGCTCTGTTGCCTGTGACAAGTGTCTGTCTGCTAGAGTGTGTTACTCTCCTAGGGTGGCTTTTCTATACAGTACTGTGCCGCTCTGTGTGTGTGTGTGTGTGTGTGTGTGTGTGTGTGTGTGTGTGTGTGTGTGTGTGTGTGTGTGTGTGTGTGTGTGTGTGTGTGTGTGTGTGTGTGTGTGTGTGTGCGGCAGACCATTTGAGCGAGTGTGCCCAAGTCCTTGTTGGAGCGTACCATGTCATACAGCACTGTGCCATGTGGCTGGTGTCTCTGCCAGCAAGAGACCTTACAGACCTGGCCGGGGTCTGTTAGACAGCGTCCAGAGGTTGTTTTACATACTGACCATTGTGAACTGTAAAGCTGTCAGCTGTTGCAACGTTAGCTGGGATGTACTGTACTGTAACTGCAGCTCCCCTCTCCCCTCTCCTCTACCACACAGTTCCACTCTCTCTCCCTGTTGCCAATTTCAACAGGGAGAGATGCCTGTGGATTGCACAGCAAGCATACTTACATAGAATCAGTGAGATGAAGTTTGACCAGAAAACATAGGTGGAAAAAGACAGGGGGGGGCTCTTATTCACTTCTTTATAAGCCACAGATCACAGAACAGAATCTATGTTTAGCTACATTATGTCTATGGCAGAAAAAAATGCTTTATATTACAAAAGACAAATAAGAATCATCTCTACTGCATACAGTGAACTTTACATTGCAACGCCTGCACAACTTGCCACTACTGACATTTTCAACTTTTTTTTTTACCTCACGCTTCAAACACATTGTAGTAGCATCAGTGATTTCCAGTGCTTATCTCATAGAAAAGCAGATGACCACCTTTGTTTTGTCAGGCATTCACTAGCCATCAAGCTGTCATTGTTAACACATACTCTATGTACTAGTGTTGTATGTCTTCATTCCCAGCATTATCCTACAACTTATATCATGGCTGATTGGCATAGTTTCCCATGGTGCAAGGTTTTAAGTCACTGAACTCCAGGACTTTTGCCAGCCTTGCACTTTACACAGTCCTGTCCCTCCTGAATGGCATGCCATTCAGGAGAGGCCATTTTTTACAGCGTAATCAAGAAGGTTTATCTGAGGTTATGGAATTGTAGACCTCAAGACTTGGCTAATTGCTCTTAAGACCACTTATCCTCTGCAATCAGTTCAAGTCACTTTTCTCGCACAAAAAACTTCATGGGAAAGTCGGTCTGATCAGGTGCCAAAAGAGGTCTAAAAATCCCACCCCAAACCGGGGCAGTGTATGTGTGTGTTTGTTTGTTGGGCATGCCAGTGTTTTTGCACGTTTGTATACATGCATGCATGCATGTGTGTTCTCAGTGTATTTCTGCAAGATACGTGTGCCTTAATATGGGTTGTTCACAACCCAGAAAAATTCCATTCATAACAAACAAACTGGGCTGGTAGCATGAAGGACTCCTCCTGGTCAATGACATGCAGACCTTTTAAATTCCTCTGAGTCCAACTCCCTCAATGGTCTCACTCACTGACGGAGCTTTCCTACGCAGATAATGCATAATATCCTCTCTCATTCCACTGTCCTGCAGATATATCAAGCCTACGCATATGCAATGAATATCCTCTTGTTGTAAAGTGATAAAGGACAGCAGAAGGACATGTGTGCAAGCGAAGGAGACACACAAAAGATAAAGAGAGCCACAAAGAGGAAGGGGCTATGTTTATGGTGATGCAGTACCTATGAGTAACCTTTAGATGGAACTGCTGCACTCACTATAATGCTTCACTCACTGCTCTCTGGTATGAGTATACTGGAAGATACCCTTGAGGTAGATATACTTAAAGAGCAGAATTATGAATATATTTACAGCATATGTATATGACTTGACGTGCACTCAGTCTAATGAATGGGAAGACATTGAGGAACTTGCTTAGGGAGATATGGATGTAAGTTGTTCTGCCAAGCATTATGACCCTGTTTTGTTTCAATCAAGCAACAAGTATAGCTACACTTCTGCCATGGCAAGCCTAGAGGCTTCCAGACTGTCACATGTCTTTAGTACCCATATAGAGATAGTACAGAGAGAGAAAATTACCCAGTCATACAGTAAAATATGGAGTCAAGCAGTGGAGGCAATACTGATGCTACTATTGTGCTTTGTATGGTATGGGAAACTTTAAAGACAGGAAAGCACCCTTTGGCTTAATGGTTAACAAAATGTCACTAATTCATTCAAAGCGCTATAATTTGTTCAGTTGAATTCAAATTATTACCCGCTGTGGGCTCTCCCTCTGTTTGACACATTGTCAGTGTATTTCAGATAAAATGTTTGGATATTTTAATGTCTTGGAACAGTCAGTATTAATGATTAAATCGAACAGAGCAATTGCACCACTGATTTAGCAATAAAACAATGATAATTGAGTAGTATTCATGAAATTATCTAATCAACTTTCCAACTTCATTTTTTGACTGTTGCTGGTGTGCTTTTTTCTCTTTTTTCTCTTTTCTTTTTTTTTCTCAAATTCAATCAGAGGAGAAAAATTTGGAAAGGCTCTTAGGCCTACCTTTTCCAGGGAGACCAATGAGCTCCACACAGTATGGCAGGTGTGATAGCCCACAGTATGACGTCACCAACCGTATGACGAGATAACTGCGCAAATAATTAATTTTCATTGAAAACCTTGATGAGCTGACGCACAACACAACCCACATCTTAAATTTCCCCATATGGCAAGTCAACTCAATGTTCTTTCACTGTTGTTGACTAATTTTGATTGAACTTTGATTATTAGTTAGAATTTTGATGACATTAAAGAAGAAAATAGCATCAGATTCTGATCAGAGTGTTTGTGTTTTGTGTAGGCCTACACTCTGAATCTCAACAAAAGCAAAGTTTGAGCAATTAGAAGCTTTGTTGAAATTTGAAATTTATTTCAGTCCGCAATCAATAACAAATAATTAGGTCATGTGTATAGATATACACATGCACATAAACACATAAAAAGGAAGTAGATACTGAAATACCACAGTTGAAAATAACACAACTTAAAAGACTTCTGCAGTCCGATAACTACAGCTTATAATGTCTACACCTTTTAACAACACATCATATCTGATCTCAAACAACAAACAACTTACACATCCTGTACCCTGCCCTTCTATGCAAGTGTTTCTTTGTGATCATCCATTTTCATATTCGTTCAGTATGTTATTTTTAAACATTTCTTTAACTTACTAAGTGTTCTACACAACTTTTGCATACTTTCAGGTAACAATTGTTTTTGGGTTTTTTCCTTTGTGCATAATTTGAACCGTTGTATAGTTGACCAAATCTTTAAATTTTAGAGCCTTTAATTTGATAAAGGGTGAGTTTGTTGGTTCTCTATAAGTAGTTTTGTTTACAATTCGTATGGCTCCGTTTTGAAATATACAGATTGGATTAGTGTTTGTTTTATAGGTATTTCCCTATACGTCCACACAGTAAGTTATACATGGGATTAAAAGTGAACAATAAAAGGTGTCTAACGAAGCTTGATTTAGAAGATTTTTTACTTTATATAGCAGCGTTTCCCAACCCAGTCCTCAAGGAACCCCTATCTTGCATATTTTCATTGTAACCCTGCATAGGTAGCCCTGCTTGTACTTACTCAACCAATCATCTCACAGCACTTAATTATGCAAGGTGTGCAACATCGGACATAATTCATTGCTGATTGGTTGAATAATTACAAACAGGTACCTCTTCAGGGTTGCAAAGAAAATCTGCAGGATAGGGGTTGCTTGAGGACTGGGTTGGAAAACACTGTTATACGTATAGTACTGCAATTGACTTTGACATTTTAGCTTTGATATACATTATATAGACATTGATATATTGATATATATTGATATATACATTGATTGATACACATTGGTGGTGGTTGAAATGAGTTACCCCCTTCATTATGAAGCGCTTTGGGTGTCTAGAAAAGCACTATATAAATGTAATGATTGCTTATTATTATTATTATTATTATTATTATTATCATTATTATTATATGATTTATATGTGGCTTCCAGCATAATTTGTTATCTATTATCACTTCAGTAAATTTAATTTCAGGCAGTCTTTCAATTTCAACATCATTTATCATGAGTTTGCTTTCTGAGTTAAACGGTTACCAAAGATTATAAATTTAGTTTTACTTAAATTCATTGTTTGTTTGTTATAATCAAACCAACTCTTTAGCATTTCCAATTCATTTGCCACTATATTCAAAAGTTGTTTCAAATTCTTACCACAACAAAATAAATTTGTGTCATCTGCAAATAATATAATTTTTAATATTTTAGAAAACTCACATAAAAAACAATTCAAGAAGACATTGAGAGATGGACCCCCCCCTTATCCTTCCTGTGGGGAAAGGCCAATGTCCAGAAAATGAATTTTGTACCAAAATTTAACTACTGTGTGTGGGTTTGTGTCAGCCCTGTGATGTGCTGGCAGCCTATCCAGGGTGTCTCCCTGCCTGCTGCCCAATGACTGCTGGGATAGGCTCCAGCATCCCCATGACCCTGACAGCAGGATAAGTGGTTTGGATAATGGATGGATGGAATTTAACTACCTTGGGAAGTAACTGTTACTTCCCATCAGCATCCCCCTAAAGTATTTCAAACAATTTGACAGATTATGCAACATATTTCTCTGGAATGGTGAAAGCGCCAAACTGAATTTGATAAAACTACAGAGACCAATAGATCAGGAGGACTTGGCATCCCAAACCTTTTGTTATATCATGTCGCCTTTGGTCTCTGGCACATGGTCCACTGGTCCTTACCTCCAGAATGAGCTCCTCCCTGGTATACCATTGAGAGCTCCTTGTGTAGACCACTTCACCCCATTCACTTTGTCACAACCAAGTTGAAAGCAGATGAACAAACTCACTCAATATTATCTCATATGCATTGGTTATGGAAGAGAATGGCTGCCATATGCAAATTTGACCCTCACAACCATCTCTCAGCCTCTGTCTGGTTAAACCATAAGTTATGCATTGGGCAATCACCTTTTATCTGGAGATTGTGGTTTGACAGAGGAATTAAGGTATTAGGTGATCTTTATGAGGGGGCAATATTATGCGTTTTAATAATGTAAATGAGTCTTTTGCACTACCTCAACATCAGTTCTGGTGTTATTTACAATTTAGATATCTACCTGTTCAAACATTTAGATCCCCCTCCACACCATCTCCCAATCCAGACATTCTCACACAGGTACTTAAGGTATTTGGGTTACGACATGAAGCATCTTACTATTACTCAATCCTTCAACGCAGCTCAGATAATTTGGCCTCTGCCCTTAAAGAGGTGTGGGAGTCTGATCTGGGCACATCATTCACAGAAGGAGAGTAGAACCTGACATTAAGAAATTTTATAAAGATGTCCAGAGATCTTGAATCAGACTCATTCAATTTAAGATCCTGCAGAGTCTACTGGATGCCATCAAAATTACATAAGGTTAAACTAAGAGATAGCCCTGAATGCTGAATATGCCAGGGGGGAGAGGACACTTTGATTCACGTGTTATGAGACTGCCCTAACATACGAGACTTCTGGGAGGAAATTAGTGCCCATATTGAACATATTCAGAGATACAAAATCCCCTTCTCTCTTAGTTGACTTGTTTTAGGTGATCCTTCTCTTCTTAGTGATCTAAATCCCTCAGATGCAGAGTGGATTCAAACAGCCCTCATCCTGGATCACAAACTAATCATGTGTGAATGGAAGGCCCCTGATGCCCCCTCTGTGAATTCCTGGTTTAGTCAGCTTGGTCATCTGGCAGCACTGGAAAAGTTGTCTTTCAGACTTACGAATAACGTTGACCTCTACCTGCTGAAATGGAATAAATGAGAAACCCACATTAAAGGGCCTAATGGAAGTTTGACTCACCATTAAATCTCGACTGAATATCCAGCATCACTGGTTCAGAGACAGAGGAGCCATGTTCAGATTTGGGCTGTGCTTTCATTTTTCTATAACTCTAATACCATAATTTTAATATGGTACAATGTTTAACAGGACACTGCTTAAATGTTACAATGCTACTACAACCTGCTTGTGACTTAGTTACCTTATCATGTCAAGTCAAGTCAATTTTATTTGTACAGCCCAATCTTTACCTATATGAGGGTTTTCTGTGATTGGTAAGACACTGATAAAGCTGTAAAGTCAAAACATTTGTCTGCTGGTTTCTGCACCTGTACTTTTTTGCTGATTTGTTGAGCTGAGCCAGGTTTTTGTGAACAGATTTTTCTGCCTCATTTTAGCCTTTTTGAGCGGTGTTTGGATTCCCAGAAAAGTTGAATCAGTTCATCTGGACACTAAGGAAAACGTTTCATCACTCATCTAAATGACTTCATCAGTTCGCATCTGACTGCAGTTCTCGATCATATCGAGACAATCTCTGCACTCTATTACATATTCCATATGTACGGGGAATGATCCCCCTGCTGTCAAAGTATGTGGATATTTCTTTAAGAAACAACAACTTGCTGGGTCACACCCTATGCTTTACCTATGAAACACTTGTGCTGGCATGGAGTCGCTGATGGCTTGATCTCCCCCTGAATCAGGGTGCAGTGTTTGATACCCTGTATTGTGATTTGAAAGTGTGTATGTGTCTGCAGGTTACAGCATTGAATCCACTTACCTGTTGTAGTTTGGGCATCTGTCTATGGGCAGCCTCCCTGGATTGCTGTTTTCCTTGCTCCATTTTTCTTTCTGCACTGTTGCTGGTGTCCTAGTCCCAGTGATCGTGCTTCTGTCTCCCAGCCATGGCAGCTGTGATTCCCTTTACCAGTGTATTGCGTGCGGTTTCATGAGCTAACGTGCTCGGTGGGATCTGTGCTGAGCGCGGACATTCTAAATTGGCTAACAGCAGGTGAAAAAACTCTTATTCCAGCCCAGTTGAGCTGGTATCTTTCTTTCTTTAAAAGGAAATTGGAAAAATGGCTGAAGCCACAAAGGGGACAGGGGAGTGTTAAGGGCCCCGGCAGGTCACCCTGCCTTCTCCTGTTCTTAGGCCTACAGCAGTCTGGCCTCATATTAGCCCCCTTCCTGCCCCCTCTCCAGTGTTGGAGGTGGAAGAGGAGGAGGACGTAGATGTAGAGACTGTCTTCTCTGAGGACAATGAATTATCATGTGGGCGGCAATGGCATGCAGCACCTCGAGTGAAGAGTTAGCCTTCCATTTTGAAGAGGTTATTGGCAGGGCAACGAGGGCTCTGGATGTTACCCTCCCTGAAAACCTTATAGCACCCATCTCTTGGTTTGAGGAGGATGTGGAGGTGCGCCCCACACCAGCGCAGGTCCCCCTCCTGCCGGACTTTAAAGACCTGATGTACAAACAATTAAATTCACTGGAAACTACGCACAAGTGGTCTGCATCATTTAGAAGATTTTCAAATGTGCATGACAGGGAGCACATTGCCTGCGGGTCATTTCCTCTGGTAGATCAGGCCTTCACTCCACTGGTTTCTCCCTCCTGCTCCATACTTAGAAAAGTCACCTGCCCTAGGAGGAATTGAAGGATTATGGATGGCCTGCTTACTAAGCTGCACAAATATATGGCTACGTAGACCCATCTGACTAATATTGAGGCTATTGTGTCCCTCTACCTTTGTCATCTGTCCTGTCAGGTGCAGGAAGGTCCTGGGGGTTTCAGCATTATGGTTGAATTTTAAACGGCTTCCTCATAGCTCTCTTCTGTTATGAAGTAGCAGGCAGATGCTAGAGGCTGAGCCTTAGCATCCTTTTGGGTTACAAGACAGCATGGTTGACTTTGCGGGTGGACCCGTAATTTGTGTTCACCATGACTCCTGGCTATCACTTACAGTTTTCCTGCAGACCTTCTGTAATGAGGTTGGCCACTATCACCACAGTGAATGACCCTCAACATGCAGATACTGCATGCAGAACTGTCTACCCTTTTGGAGAAAAAACGCCATAAGGGAGGTGGCGTGTGAGAATTGTCAGGCTGGGTTTTACTCCCGCTATTTCTTGGTGCCCAAGCGGGATGGAGGACTTTGTCATATTCTGGACCTCATCGGGCTCAACAAGAGTTTTCCCCCCCTGAGATGTTGAATGTTGACGGTTCCCAGGGTGAGGCAGGCCATCACTACAGGAGACTGGTTTGCCACCATCGACCTCAAGGATGCGTACTTCCAGATACCCATCTGGCAGGGACACTGGCATTGCCTGAGATTTGGCTTCGAGGGCAAAATATTAGCGTTTCAGGTCCTGCCTCGCAGCATATCTCTGGCTCCATGAACATTCACCCGATGCATGGATGCAGTCCTTGCATCCATGAGGCAGCAAGGGCTCAGGAGTCTCAATTATCTGCTCGGAGCTCATTCAAAGTCTGGGTCTGTGCTCGAGCAATAAAAAGAGCAAGCTCCAGCCTTCCAAAGTGAAAACATCTCTGGGCATGGTGCTGGACTCCAGGAGGGCAACCATTGTAATAACGTCAGAGAGGCATGAGGCCTTCAAAGCCTGCCTCAGCCACTTCCAGCTGCATCCTCGGGTCAACTTGGGGCTCTGCCTTTGTCTCATGAGCCTAATGGCAGCCTTGGTGCAAGTATTCCTTCTCGCCCTCCTGTACATGCGACCTGTCCAAAGGTGTCTACTGAGCTTGGGCCTGTGTCCACAGGGGTCTTACTAGACCAAGGTAGTGGTTTCTCAGGGATTTCACAGAGCCCTCTGCTCGTGGAGGGACTCAGTGAACTTAGAAAATGGGAGTGCTCTAGGACCGGTAGTCTATCGCCAACTGGTCTTCACAGACGCATCCTCAGTAGGCTGGGGCCCTGTCCATGAAGGCTGTGGGTCAGTGAACACTGGACTGGTCATTGGGTGAGGCAACACATAAATGTCCTGGAGCTGAGAGCTGTTTTCTTCACACTATGACAGTTCCTGACAAGATTGAGAACTCACCGTGTCATTGCAAGGACCAACAGCACGGTGACAGCAGCCTAAATCAACAGGCAGGGGGCCTAGACTACCCCATCCTATGCGAGCTGGCAACCGAACTGTGGCAGTGGGCTCACCCCTTCTTCTTCTCACTCAGAGCAATACATATGCTGAGGCCGTTGAACAGGGCAGCGGACATCATGTCAAGAGGGGGTCCAAACCTAGGAGACTGGAGACTCCATCCTCAGGTGGTTGAGGAGATCTGGCATTGCTTTGGCAGGGCAAAAGCCAGCTTATTCACTTCCAATGAGTCGGCACATTCTCGACTCTTCTTCTCCCTGAGGAACGACAATCCACCTCTGGAGTGGGATGCTCTGGCACACCTATGGCCTCAGGGTCCGCTCTTTGCCTTCCCTCCTTTCACTCTTCTCCAGTCTCTTCTCTGAAGGATTCAGGTGGAAAGGTTGAGAGTGATTTTGGTGGCTCCTTTTTGGCCCCACCTGCTGTGTTTTTCAGTGATTCCATCTCTCTTGAATGGAACACCATAGGAGCTCACGCTTTGGAAGGACCTGCTGTGTCATGTGAGCAGGACCCTGTTCCACCCCTTCCCAGCGGGGCTCAGATATGTGGCCTGGTCCCTGAGAGGGACAGACTCCTAGCTTTAGGCTTGCCAGAGCCTGTAGTGAGGACTATGCAAGAGGCTCAGGCACCATCTACTAGGGCTGCCTACTCGTACCATTAAGGGGTATTCAGCTCTTAGTGTGGGGCTCAACAAGTGGATCCCTACTCAGCCATAGCCCAGGACATCCTGCTGTTCTTGCAGTCCCAGCTGGAGGCAGGGAAGTCTGCCATTACCCTGAGAGGAATGGTGGCAGCAATCAAAGCGGTTCATGTTGGCAAATATGCACTGAATGAGAATGGCTGCTCCTTGATTTCCCGATACCTTAGAGGTACCCAGAGGCTTACAGTTTGCATGACTAGCCCTTCAGTTTCCCCATGGGACTTGGATATGGTCCTTGGTGCAGTTCACTATCCCCCCTTTTAGCCCCTTGGGGTTGCTGATTTGAAATGGCTTTCCCTTAAAACTGTTTCTGCTAGCTATAACGTCTGCCAGGAGGCTAAGCAAGCTCCAAGCACTGTCAGTTTGAAGTAACTGGTGCAGGATGTTGCCAGATGAGTCGAGGGTAGTCCTCCGCCCCAACCCAGCATTCCTGCCTAAAGTTCTATCTGAGTTCCACCTATCCTAGTTGGTCAAGCTGCAGTCAATCTTCTCTTCTGGGGGAAACCAGGAGGTCGAGCAGCTCTAGTCCATGTTGTGCCCTGTCAGGGCCTTGGCAGAGTATATCCAGTGCACACAGGCTGTCAGGAAGACTGATTGGCTCTTCATCTGCTTCAGCTCTAGTCATTTGGGCAGACTCTTGTCAAAGCCTAAGCTACCCCCGTGGGTTGTGGACACAGTTCAGCAGGCATATGTGTTCTCGGGTGTGCGTGCTCTGTCCAGGGCTTGTGCACACTCGACGCATGGTGTTACTACCTCATGGACCTTGTGGCAGGGAGCCTCTCTTGCTCCATATGTGCAGCAGCCACGTGATCATATCAGTTCACATTTTCAAAATTCTACCATCTAAATGTAGCAGCCAGTCCCTCCTTTGGGGAGCGGGTGCAGGGTGTGGCTCATTGGTAGACAATTAGGCCATGCCTATTTTCGAACCATTGGTTGTCTCCCTCGGTCACCGTAACATGTTGCAGATTGATCTGACTGGCCACTCTGTTCACAGATTTGGCCTTTGCATCTTGCAGGACCTTTATCTGTTTTCCTTGGATCAGTCTTGTATCTTGCGGACTACCTAAGCAGCCCTTCTGCCTCTCAGGTGTGGCCTTTGCATCTTGTGGGGCCTTGACCTGGTTGGTATGTAGATAATGTTCATTTGTAAATAGTTCGTTTTGTTACTTTTTGGTTTTTTTTTTTTGCCCTGTGGTGGACTGGCAGCCTGTCCAGGGTGTCTCCCCGCTTGCTGCCCAGTGACTGCTGGGATGGGCTATAGCATCCCTGTGACCCTGAGCCGGATAAGCGGTTTGGATAATGGATGAATGGATGGATGGATGTTACATTTTTGTTTATTTGGTTTGTGAGCTGCACCGTCTCCTCACAGGGTGTCTTCAAGAGTTACCTCATACATATTGAATATGTAATGGAGTGGAGAGATAGTCTTGATATGATAGAAAATGCATGGTTACATTGTAACCTTGGTTCTCTTAGTGAAGAGACTGTCTCTCCAGCTTTAAGGCGGCTCATCGTCAAACTGTCAGTGATTCTACACCAGCACAGGTTTTTTAATAAGTAGGGCGTGACCAGGCAAGCCAGTGTGTCTTAAAGAAATATCCACATACCCTAACAGCAGGGGGGTCATTCCCCGTATTTAAGGAGTACTATGTAACAGAGTAGAGAGATAGTCTCTTCACTCAAAGTATCCCCAACCTTATTAACAGTATAGTTATATAATGACCGGACACATGCAAATTGCTGTGACCGTTAGTTAGATTTACAATGGTCACATGTGAGTGACTGATTTCCTTGTCCCATTAAACTTTCTGTAAACTTGAATCTATTCACCTGCTGCCAATCTACACTAAAGGACAGACTCTAAGAACAACAGTTCTTTGGAGGATGTTCAAACATTACAATCTGAGTAATGTCCGCGATAAGACATATTTTAGTTTGTAATAGATGTGACATGAACGAATGAGCAGTACAACTCTCAGAAAGTTTGTGAACATGGATCCTGGAGCTTTAAAGGAGTAGGGGCTGTGTCTCTTCTCAGAGCCCTACAGGTGTGCAGCCATCTGGGGCCTAACCGTTGAACCAACCTCCCTTAAATGACTGGCTCGACTCTGCCAACAAAAACCAATCATACACTTTGATCTTGTTACATCTTGCCTGCACTATATTTAGGCTATCCTAGTTTTCTCTCACATGCTGTATTTCTCTTAGTGTCGGTTGGTAATTGTAATGTAATCATCCAAACAGATGTCAGAATCATGAATTAGAAAGACTGTGTGTGTGTGTGTGTGTGTGTGTGTGTGTGTGTGTGTGTGTGTGTGTGTGTGTGTGTGTGTGTGTGTGTGTGTGTGTGTGTGTGTGTGTGTGTGTGTGTGTGTGTGCGTGCGTGCGTGTGTGCGTGCACATGTGTGTTTGCGTGTGTGTGTGTGGTGTATGTGTGTACATGCTGGTGTGCAAGGGGCTTGCATGCATGCACGCACATGCAGGGCCTATTGTAGGCAGGCTTTGTGTGAAATTTTGTGTTCACACATGTTTGTTTTTGCAGCAGTTAGTAGGCAAATTTGGACTAATGTGGCGGTAGTTTCGCTTGCTTCAACCACATATTTCACTGGAACACGGTCAATCGCAAACCACTTTTTTTTTTCAATGTCAAAGTAACAATTTAGTTTGGTTGCAAGCTTTTTACACCATTACATTCAGTCCATGATGCTGACGTCAGACATCAGGCATTATGTTTTTGGGGAATTTCCCTCCATCCGTACCTTGTTGTTCGTTGCATGATGAGGCTCATATTTTGGGAATGAATGAGTTCCACACAAACTGTCAACAGACCGACCCGAGACAGTTGACCTGCAACATTCGTTTATCAAGCTCTCGGTGTTTACAATAAACACAGCGGGAATCTTTTTCACTCCTGCCAAATAGTGTTATTCATGTTCACTATACGTTGGTATTGTTACACATCATTATTTTCGTCTTTCAAATAAAGAAAAGGGGAGTGTTGCGTGTGCAAATAAACACAAAGCACTTGTTGTCAAGCGACAAGATAGCATAGTGGAAATACAGAGTGACGCTTGAAGGCTGCGAATGTGCGTCCTGTTCTTGGTATTCAGCCGTTTCATTTTTTTCTTTTTAGAGGATTTCTAGGAATATGAAGCAACTGGTGTTTATGGTTACCTTTTTTTCAGCTTCCTGCATAAAAGTTTATTCGTTTTGTAAAGCAAAACAAAACTGGTAACTATGCACAATTATTTCATGATGGAGGTGTAAGGTTGCTAGTTTAAATCCTGCAGCCCAAGTGTCATATGTCATCAGAGGAAGCTATGACTCAGCAGATGATTTTTTTTTCGGGGGGGGGGGGTTATTAAAAGATGACACTGTCAGTGAAACAGCAAATAATTTCTTAATATAGCTGCATTTCTTCAGATGAACGTTTAAGTCATGATGCCTCTCGCTTTCTACTACTTTTTTTATTCGTTACACATATATACATATGTGTATATTAGTATTATTGATATATATATATATATATTTTATTTTTTTATTATATTATTATATATTATTATTATATATTCTAGTGTGTGTATATGTGTGTGTATGTGTGTGTGTATATGTATATATATATATATATATATATATATATATATATATATATATATATATATACACACACACACACACACACTAGCAGAAGTACCCGGTGTTGTCTGGGGAAAGTGTTCTCACCAAAACAACCAACACGATCTGACCTTTACGATATAATCGATGATGAAATATGGGATAATTTATGATATGATACATGTAATAAACGAATGTCGAATAAATTAATCTTATTAACGAAAATTATGAAATGTCATTATTTTCAATCCATTCATCAAGCTTCTTTGCCAATGTGTGTATTAATCGCTCAGTGCTCAACCGCCTCAGGGTAAACCACGTTACATGCCTTCAGGCTAGCGTTGACAATGTTAGGTGTAGCGCCTCCCTTGACCACTGGACTGGAAGTCTCCACAAAGCATCGTTAGAATGCATCTTTTGCAAATAAGTCAAATTTTAACTTGGTTTTTGAAATACTTTTAGAACTGTACAATCCTTTGAAAGTACTGATTCTAAAGATAGCTTTCTTTTTGTTCTACATTGAGTATTTCTGGAGTTTTAAGCGAATATACAAACAAACACTCTCACTATATATATATATATATATATATATATATATATATATATATATATATATATATATATATATACTAGTATTATAAGTATTAATATTAGAATAGTATTAATACTTCCCCTCTTCCCTCGGTATAGTGTACTGTTATTTTATGCTGTTGTTTGATGCTTTTCATTTTATTTTATAACTTTCCAAAAATTACACAAAACTTGTGTGTAGCATCTTATATTGGCCTTTCTTGAAACATACAACCTGTGTCTGTCCCTGGTAGCATGAAGTGAAATGATTTCCAGGATTCGTGTTTCATGCTGTTGGTGTCATGGCGTGACAAAGCAGCACAGTAGCTCAGTACCGACACACTTTGGGGGCTTTTCTGAAACTGGACAGCTGATTTTCTCTAAATGAAATATGTACTGGGGATGACATTAAAGTGGACTTGTTCCTTGTCAATAGAGCCATTGCCAGGAAGGCTTCAGTGACTGAGTGATTATTTCATAAGACATTGTTTTATTAGACGAATTGCTACATACTGAAAACACATGCACGCACACACACACACACACACACACACACACACACACACACACACACACACACACACTGACCTAAAAAGATTAACAAAGGAATAGTACAGTCATGCTTCCTGTTGGATATAAAATGGAATAATCTGGGGTGAAATAGTCATTTGCACATTGGGGAAAAAACCATTTTGGAAATGGTGTCTGGGGGTCCTCCCCTGGAAAAAGTGTCTTTCTAAAAACACATTTCCTGCCATTCTGTTCACTTTATTATACCAATGTTGCTATTTTGATACACTCTTGATAAACACAAACGTAATGCATTATTTCAGTAGTATTGTTTATACTTATGATTATCTACTGTTTTCACAAATACTATTTTTTAATGCTCAGTTCATCATTTTAAGCACTTGGGGAATAGGAAAAAAATATCACCAGTGTCTTCAATGGTTGTTGTGGCCATTATTTAAGGTCCCGCCTATGAGGGTCAGTGAGATACTAGTTAAGGACCATGAAACTTCAATAAAATTGAGCACGGTACCAGACATGGTGGAACGAATGCAATGGATGTTCATAGAGAAGGGGCCGTGTCAAAAACACACAAGCAGTAATGATTGCAGGTCCCCACTGACTGGCAAGAAAACGTAGACTATTCATGCTGTGCCCACAGTTAAAATCAGCCACAACGGGCTTCCAGGTGGTGTGGTGGTCTATTCTATTGACTACCAACACAGGGATCACCGGTTCATATCCCCGTGTTACCTCCGGCTTGGCCGGGCATCCCTACAGACACAATAGGCTGTGTCTGCGGGTGGAAAGCCGGATGTGAGTATGTGTCCTGGTCGCTGCACTAGCACCTCCTCTGTTCGGTGGGGTGCCTGTTTGGGGGGGGGGGGGACTAGGGGGAATAGCGTGATCCTCCCACGCGCTACATCCCCCATGGGGAAACTCCTCACTGTCAGGTGAAAAGAAGCAGCTGGCAACGTATTGGAGGAGACATGTGGTAGTCTGCAGCCCTCCCCGGCTTGGCAGAGGGGGTGGAGCAATGACCGGGATGGCTCGGAAGAGTGGGGTAATTGGCCAAATTCAATTGGGGGGAAAAGGGGGGGGTCCAAAAAAAAAAAGAAGAAGAAAGAATGAAGCAGTCTCCCATGTTCCCTTTCATGGCAAGGCCCAGTGAGCATCCAACTAGTTAGACATTCAATCAGCAATAGTCACCGGCAGGGAAACTTTGCCAAAAGTTGAATGCGACACTATGTGCCTTGTTTGCAGTGTTGACTGTAATGTTTCTCCTGGCTGTTTTTGGTCAGGCACCTTGACAAGGTAGAGTGAAGCAGTCTCGGGCATCCGGGTGACGTAGCGGTCTATTCTGTTGCCTACAAACACGGGGATCGTTGGTTCGAGTCCCCATGTTACCTCCAGCTTGGTCGGGCGTCCCTGCAGACACAATTGGCCGTGTCTGTGGGTGGGAAGCCGGATATGGGTATGTGTCCTGGTCACTGCAGTAGCGCCTCCTCTGGTCGGTCGGGGCGCCTGTTCAGGGGGGAGGGGGAACTGAGGAGAATAGTGTGATCCTCCCACATGCTACATCCCCCTGGTGAAACTCGCTCACTGTCAGGTGAAATGAAGCAGCTGGCATGCATCCACATGCCATGTGGCCACTTGTATCAGAGGAGGCATGTGGTAGGTAGTCTGCAGCCCTGCCCGGATCGGCAGAGGGGGTAGAGGGCAGAGGGGGTAGAGCAGCGACCCGGATGGCTCGGAAGAGTGGAGTAATTGGCCAAGTACAACTGAGGAGAAAAGGGGGGATAAGCCACAACACGGCAGTCTTTGAATTTTGCATTCCTTGTTTCGGATGCATCCGTCCTATCCCACAGTGGGATAATTCTCACGCAGTCTTTGTCCACAAATGTATTTATGAGTAACGTTAACAATGGAATATTTTTAGAATACCTGTTTCTGCAGATTGAAAAGATAAGGTGTACAAAAACTCGCTGTTCCGGAACAGTAAGACTGTATTTTATGGAACCTGTTATAGCCGTAGGAAGAAGCTATGTCGTGCTACCTGTTTATTTTTGTTTGTTTGTTTGTTTGTTTTTTTCCGTTTGCTTTGTTCCATCTTTTCAAAGAATATCTAACTGAAATCCACCTTGGTAAAACCTGATCCTCTTGTTCTTATCCGTAAGCTCCCTCCGTCCACTTACATTGTCCTTGCATTAGAGAGGGAGTTGGGAAAGTACAATCAAATGATTCTGGGCATTGAACCAAGCTTTATTCTTCCATTGTTTTTTTTTCTTTGTTTTTGTTGTTTCTCCATGCTTTAAATAATTAGGCTTGTGGAAGATACTGTAATTCCAAGTGAGACCATGTCACCTGAAACATTAAGAGTTTTCTTTGTGCCTGTGTATGATGATGTGCATGCTATCAATTCACTGGAATTGTGTGCATGTGTGTGTGGACACATGAGTACGGTGTAGTGTTTTAACAGCTCATACTTTCATTGAACTCCATCTGCAACCACCTACTCTCCATATCTCAAATCATTTCCACCATTTGAATTCAAGAGAGCATTCATCCAAGAATGTGGCTCAGCAGCTCAGAAATAAGACACCACCACGAAGCAGTGCGTCGAGTAGTAATGGCAATGAGTCGGAGGTCTCCAGTTGAGCTGGAGATGGAGGGTTTGAAGTGTGCAGATGGTGGATCTGGGAGGATCAGCCAGGGATTAGGCGAAGGGAAAAGGGTATTTTTGTGATTTGACAGCATCATTGCTCGTTCCAGGTAGACTCTCTAATTTGAACCCGCAGAAATCCGACCGCTGTCGGACACGAAGGACATCCATGAGCTAAATTGATTTTCACGGTAGAACTAGGATTAAAGTAACTTCTGGTACTTACAGTTACAGCCAAACCAATCAGCTCTATCAATTCCAAGGGGCTCATTCAACTTTCGGCAAAGTTCCCCTGCCGGTGACCATCGCTGGTTGAATGTCTAACTAGTTGGATGCTCACTGGGTCTTACCATGAAAGGAGACACGGGACACTGCTTCTTTTTTTTCTTTCTTTTTTTGTGGATTTTCCCCCTTTTTCTCCCCAATTGAATTTGGCCTATTACTCCACTCTTCTGAGCTGTCCCGGTCACTGCTCCACCCCCTCTGCCAATCCAGGGAGGGCTGCAGACTACCACATGTCTCCTCCGATACATGTGGAGTCACCACCCACTTCTTTTCACCTGACAGTGAGGAGTTTCACCAGGGGGACGTAGCGCAGGAGATGATCATGCTATTCTCCCCAGTTTCCCCTCCCCCCTGAACAGGCGCCCTGACCGACCAAAGGAGGCGCTAGTGCAGCGACCAGGACACATACCCACATCCAGCTTCCTACCCGCAGACAAGACCAGTTGTGTCTGTAGGGATGCCCGACTGAGCCGGAGGCAACACGGGGACTCAAACTGCCAAGCCCCATGTTGGTAGGCAACAGAATAGACCGCCACGCCACCTGGATGCCCGAGACTGCTTCATTCTATACGGTCAAGGTGCCTGAGCAAAAACAGCCGGTAGAAATATTTCAATCAACACTGCAAACAAGGCACATAGAGAAAACGAAAAGGTAGCACCCTGCATAGCCTGCTTCAAAAAGAAGGGAAACTGTCTTGTCGTCAACAGTCGAGCCGAGCTAATTCCTGAAACAACCAGCATGGCATGCATCTGCCTGCCTGACACTTGAATATTTGTGAGCAGTATTTGGAAAGTCGCTCTTGCAGTCCATAAAAGGCTTTATGTAAATGGTGTTTGAAACGTATATTTGCTATTCTGAAGTACCTGATATTACAGAAGAGAATGTGAGAAAGAGGCATGTACAGTGTCGTTTATTTGTTACTTTTGTTACCATGGTGATATTGTAGCCCGGCGGTGATGTATCATCATGACCCACTTATACCGTTGACAGTTTTGGTTAATGACATAACAGTTTTCACTGGGTTGTATATGGCCGGGGTGTATCCTGCACTTTGTTTTCCTTACATCAAATCAAATAAATAAAATAAATAAAATAAAAAATCGCAGCAAACGTAACCCTGTTACCAGGCTACATGATCAAGTCCCACAAGACGAATGCTACTGAAGAGCCTTACCTCGGCAGTAAGAAAACATGGCTCCCCATCTCTGTGAACTAAATTCTCTGCCTCATTCAATTTTTCTAATTTTGACATTTATGAGTTTTTCGGTTTAGTGGAAAGATAAACAGGGGGAGAATTTGTCCGGAATGGTGTGTGGTCTCCCTGTGACAGTTGCCCTGTACTTATATATCCGTCTGCTGCCCTGACAGAGGGGGCCGAGACAGGATGAGGGTCTTCTGAGATTTGCCTGCATTTCCATCAGCCGTCGACTCAGATTTTACAGCCATCTGGTGGGCCGGGGTTTGGGCAACATGACTTACCTTGCGACGGTCTGTGAGCTGTGGCCAGCAACGTTTGACCTGTGCTTTCAAGGTCACGACCCTCACCTCGTTTCCTTCCAGGCGGTCATTCTGACAGCAGGGTTATGTTTATATGATACCCCTCGATAAGTGCTACTTGAAAGTGCCAAGTTTCTAGAAGCAGCCCTCTCAACTTTGATACTCTGGTTTCTGTTATGACCCCACTTCATCCACACTGGCCCTGGGTCCATCTGGACGGGTCCCATACACACACACACACACACACACACACACACACACACACACCTTTATCTGCCATCTTCTATCAGTCCCCAGCTACCTACCACTTGTTAAATAGGAAGTTCTTTTAATAGTCCCCTTCCCTATTTTGTCATCAGTGTATGCCATAAACCATGACAACGTTCAGACCTTGACTTTGGTGTGTACTTGTCGCACTGAGACATAGGATTTATGAACTCCCATAGTATTAATATGCATTGCTTTAATGACATCTCAGCAGGGCGAGCCATATCACGAGGGCACAGGAATTGCCTAAATGCCAAAATAGCATTGCTTGTTGTATAGCCACAAAGTCGTAGCTTTCAACTTTTTATCAGATTTATATTTGTAATTGTATTACTCACAAGAACAGGGGTTGTCCTCGATGAGTTTGGTGAGTATATAATTGGCACGCTCAAATATTTGTAGGGTTTTTGGCTTGGAGTGGCTGTTCACAAAGTTACTCTCCCCTGAGAGCTGCCCTGGAATTTGTTGAATCTTTGAACCCTGTGCACAGCCGGCTGGTTTCAGCGGTCTGAGGAATCTTTCAGTGGCCCTTGGTGCCAGGAGGAGGGCATTAGATGTCAGCCCAGAGCCTGAGTCCTCCCTTCGCTGGCTGCTGCAAAGGCTTCTAGGAAAGAACGAGCCATATTTTCAAAGCGAGGATCCGACAGAGAAAGGGCGCCTTAGAAACAGGTTCAAACCTTCTGAAATACATTTCTGAGTGTTTGTGTGTTTTTTGTGTATACGTACGTATGTGCGTCCCTCTGTTTGGATGGTAGACGGTCAGAGAATGTTGTTGAGTGTTGTTAACCTTGACAGACTCGGTCCTGTGATAGGAGTCAGCTGGACTCCATAGCCAAGTGGAGGGCAAGGCTAACTGCAGCTCCCCAGCCCCACACCCTACCCACGCTGAGAGAGGGGGGCGGGGGGGGGGGACAGAGAGAGAGAGAGAAAGAGAGAGAGAGAGAGCGTTTGAGTTTAAAAAAGTAAATTTATTCCAAATACGCTACAGTCCAACAGCTTATACCCAAACACAATAATCTCTTCATAATCTAGCTCATACAAAAAATAGTTTCAGGGAAAAACAAAAAACATTGAGTGGTCCAAACAAGTATTTGTAAAAAAAAACATCTCCTTCAGACAGTTTTTACATCATAGCTGTAAAAAAAAGTCCCTTGTGCGGCGTGGAGACCTCATGTTGAGCAGCTGAGCTACGGCCTCGGTGTTGTTGAGTCCCAATCCTGCTGCAGCCACTATGCGCTGTGGGGTGACGGTCGTGGAGGAAAACAGTTTCTGAGAAATCCTGGAAGGCACCAGTCGTAGACAACCAGCCTGGTTCCATGTATCAGTGGCTCCTCCAGCAGCAGTAGGAGGAAGAACGCCCGGTGCAACACATTCGTCAACCACTCATCTTAAACATCATCAACAACATTGACCAGGACGGGACATGATTTGTCTTATATTGCCTCTGACTCTTCATATTGTAATTCTTGTTTAATTTTGAGGACTATTTTCCGTAACCTGTACATCTCCTGATCAGTGTAGCCGCGTCCGTCTTTGTTTCTCATCTGAGATTTAACAGAGTACAGAAACAATTCTTTGTCTGCAAAGAAGTCCTCAAGTTGGACATTTCTCAAATTTTTTGTTTGTTGCGAGAATTTCTTAATTTGCCGTGCATCGTAGTACTCTTGCTTTGCTACCCCTGACAACTGGGAGGAAGTGTGAGTCTGGCTGTCTACACCACCATCCTCCTCAAACTCATCTTCAGACATTTGTACCTCTGGCTGCTTCTTTAATACAGGTACCCGGCTGCCTATACCACAGTCCCCTTCCTCCTCCTCTTCCTCCA
Source organism: Lampris incognitus (assembly GCF_029633865.1). Lineage (NCBI taxonomy): Eukaryota > Metazoa > Chordata > Actinopteri > Lampriformes > Lampridae > Lampris > Lampris incognitus. The sequence goes on from NC_079216.1 coordinate 41,422,936, forward strand.
TACTCAACTCATCCCCAGACAGGTGCTCCTCGTACTGCCTGCTTCTCTCCCTTGTCAATGCTCCTTTCCTGGCTTGAGAGCCACTCGTTTCAGCTGCCTGCTTTCTCTTCAGCACAGGAACCTTACAGACTTTTTCGTCTTCCATCAAGTCCTCCTCACTGCTCAACACTACACCTTCTGCAACTCCACCTGTAGTGTTTGATGCCACTGCCTGTTCACGTCGTGCTTTGTTTTCAACATTTATGTATTCCTTTTTAGACTTGTCACTCTGTTTGGGTGGTTCAGTTTTGTTGGTGTAATCTGGACTCTGTCCCTTTTCTGTTGTCTCTTCACTGTTCTGCCTGGTTTCACTCTTTTTGTGTCCTCTCGCTTCTTCACTCTGCCATCGGAGGGGTGTTTCTCAGGGCAGGCCCGAACCAAATGACCCTCTCCCCCACAGCCAAAACACTTCAAGGTCCCAGAGCTTACAAAGATGACATAGTCAAAATCATCTACCTTCACCCTAAAAGCTACATCCAAGTCTTGGTCTTGTTTGTTCAGGATCATTTGAACCTGTCGTCTGTGTGAAACTACATGTCGCACCAGCAGCGATTTGCAGCCAGACGACAGTTTCCTGATGGACGTAACTACTTTCCCATATCTCGACGCGTGATTTTTTTCGTACCCGTTTTCCGGGAACTCGGCCTCTGAGCGTTCACCTGGATTCCGGGAAGACCCGCCTCTACTCTATCTCTGATTGGCTAACCCTATCCCTAACCCCAACCTAATCAACGGAGGCAACGAGTACTAGCCAATCAGAGGCAGAGTTCCTGGAAAACGGGTACGAAAAAAAAATCAAGCTCTCTTGTCAAAAACTCACCGGAAATGAACGGCGGGATGTTTGAAATTGTGACTCTTGTCGACGGCGTGGTGAACGGCGACACCGACACGAAGCTGTCATTAACAACAACGCCAGCCTTGGACCACTTGGTGTGCTTCGGCTACAGCGTCGACAAAAATCACCACAGCACCGGTAACGCTGCTGTGACCCACAACCTCCGACTGCCAAAGCACAGTCCTCCACCCAACACGGGAAACTGGGCGACACTTTTTAAGGCCATGTTCCCTGGTGAGTTTGATAAACTTCACCTCTGGTCGGCCGAAAACACGCACACACACAAGACCTCTCGAAACCTCCTTATATACACAATATTTGCACGGACAAAAATAGCAAAAAAGATAGAAAAACGCTCACAACCCCTCTCATGCGTCTGCTCAGCACGCTCACTCGCACTTCCGCTCAGAGAGAGAGAGAGAGAGAAGAGAGTGAGTGGTATATTTCATCAACAATGAAGGATAGCAACGCCAGCCAATGAGAGCGTTAATTAGGCAGACTGACTGCTGGCAGGCACCTAATCCAGGTACATACATAGCAGCTCGAGAGTTCCACCTGTTTATAGGACTGCAATCTGTTCATGAAATCTTTTGCGAGGTTAATTTCTGTCTTTAAAATACACACGCTCGTCTCTGTAGAAGTTCCTGTTTCTTTTACTGGGAGAGGATGTATATGTAGCTCGCTGAAACCAAGACACACCTTGTTTTTTGAAATTCAAACATCTTTGTTTATTCTCCTCCCTTGTCTCATGTGGTATCAGTCAGGGTACATGTGGCAGCTAAAATGTAAAAGTCCCTCTTGGTTTTTGACTCAAACTGTGTAGACCAGATACAGTTTTGCGTGCGTTCAATGCTCGGTCTGTGGCCTAGTGTGACTTTCTTAGAATTTTACATCTATTTCCCACGATGCTGGCACTTTATTATATTCTAAATTAGATGTGACCATATACATGATCATGGTCTTTTCTACTTTGAGTGACTGTCTTCTAATTGAAATGTTGAGATGTTGACATGCTTGTCCCATAAAGAAGTAAAGAGTTTCCTAAAAAAAAAGATACCATTGTGAAAATAATGACATTAGCGATAATTGTAATACACTTCATTTCTTCTCTTCAAATGTCTTAAATAATGACTGTCTATCATCAAAAAAGTATTATTATCAAAAAATGTACATTTTAATTTCATACTGTTTTATACTAGTTGCTTTTTTTTAGATGTGGATGTTCAGTTTGAAATACTATTTGAAACAACGCTCATCCACCCCACCCCCCCACCCCCGACCCCCCATTTGTCCTGTAGAGGATTAGCTATAGGTTTAACAATTGCCTGTATAACAACAGGGGGGAAATGTTCTTCTATTAAGCAGTTATCTCAGTAACGGATGCTCAAGTTGCAATGCGTGATTGATTTTAACTACATTCATAAAACTCATATTTGATATGTTGAACATGGTTCTGAATGAAATTTGCTCAAACTGTCTTCGGGTCACAGCTGCAACTAAGATCTTTAATATGTGAGTGTTGTTTTTGCTGTTTTCTGCCTCTATTGGATAGTGAGACAAGAAGGGCAAGGGGGAGAGAGGGAATGACATGCAGCAAAGGGCCCGGGCTGGATTCGAACCCAGGCTGCTGCAGTAAAGACGCAGCCTTATGTGGTACGTGCTCTACCAGGTGAGCCACCGGGGTGCTCCCAGTATGTGAGCGTTTTTAAAGAAGTTGTGCATACCTCTCGTCAAATCTCCCTACCGGATTCTCTCAACCATCTCTCTCACAATGCCCTGAAAGGCAACATAGAGTAATAATAAGACCAGTACTATAACACTGCTTGACATTTGATAAGTACTAAACCTGCTCATCTTGGGTTTGCTATGTGACTGGCTCTTATATAAAAACAGATTAGCTCAGCGAGGCTCTGTTTAGTTTGTGTAATCTGTACAAGACTGTCCTGTGCAGTAGGCGAGGGAAATAGTGGCCCTAATGGTATAAACTGTGGCCTAGGCCATGTGCAACTCTGGCCCTGACATGCACCTCCGTACTGTGCCAATCCACATGATAATAATAATAATAATAAAATTGATGGGCTCACTTTGTCGCTTTGAACCCTTTCTTTTCATTACTTTTTTTCTTTTTCTATTTAAACAAATTTATTTATTTGCATTCTGAAAGCGTTTATGCTGTAGTCGTAGATTGGGCTGTGTCTAACATCACAGCCAACCTGTGTTGGGAAGGTTAAAGAAGGCGGATATTCATGAATGGACTTGAGTGTGTGAGACTCGCTGCCGGCTGACTGGGAGTGTTAGTCACCTTGAACATGGTATCATGACTTAGGAATGCTATCAATGAATGATATTTCTACCTGATAGCCTGAAGGCTAAGGGGAGGTATGGAACTAATGGTTGGGCACATGGTGCTTCCTGTTGTAACTCAACCGTCTTTGATGAGGATAGACCTAGGGATGCTGCTCAAACTTGTCGGTTTGATTCATATTTACATAACATATAATTTATGAGATATTTTCCTAAACCATTGTCAGATTTTGAAAACATTTGCTTTTGAGTGTGTCATGACATGGGTTGTGCGTGTAGTATGCTATTAATAATTTCACCAAAGCAGTGATGGAATTTTGAGTAAAGGACAACAAGGCTTGGAGGCATCACCCTGTAACACGGGCTTTTGAATGTCAACCCTGTCTGACTTAGTCAGAAATTCAGCCATTCCGCATTCTTGACCAAAGGATAAAGCGGCTGTAATCCCCTTTACCAGGTAGCTAAAGTTGGCAGTGGAGCTAGGAATTCCTGTGGCATTCCAATTTGGGGAAGTTGCTAGGGTCTGGATGGACAATTCACACAACAAAGGATGACTCTCATTCAAAGGAAAAAAATGGGCTTTAAGTTCTGTGAGAAAGTCCAAACACCACAGAGATAGGTGCCATGTGGAACGTGACATATTTAGAGTGAGTTTGAGTCAGAGGCAATGGACTCAATGAAAAACCAAAAAAATGGTTGAGGTGGGAAAAAATGTTTAAGGAGTTGTATGTATGGCATCAAGAAGTCCAGGAATAGGTCTGAAGAATTAGAGGGGGGGGGTGTGGATGGAAGGGAGGGGAGGTGAAGTGGGTTCGAGACAGAGGGTTAGAATTTGTGTTGTTGACAGCCAGGCTATAGTCTGAGAGTCCAGCGGCGACAGCAGCTACACCAGCTTACCTGGCCATCAAACTGAGCCTATGACCTGCCAACCGAGCTGTAGCCTAATGTCAGGGATCAGGATCAGCTCGACAAGAGTGACTTCAGAGTCACAGAAGGCAGCGTCGAACTCCTTTATCTGCCTCCATAATGCTGCCAAAGCCTCAGGCCTCCACAGAGGTGGAGCAGTATTACTGACCTGTCCTGCTGCTCCTCTCAGGCCCAGTGGATTAGTGGTGAAAAGGCCCCCAGAAAAGAGTGTGGGTGAAATACACTGGCCTGTCTTTGTCCCGTCTGTCTGCCGGGTTGGGGAGCACTGACTTTAGCCCTCTGTCAACTAGGCCCGGTGAAACCCCTCAACAAAGGCCATTCATCTGTTGTACTGTACATGCCAAATGGCTGGCATTCTTCTTCACGAGTTGTTTTGTAAGCCGCATCTGTCTGTCTCTCTGTGCAATTACAAGTCTGTTAAGAGAAGAATGGCTTCTGTGCAGCTGGGGTTTTCTACATTTGCCAAATAGATGTGATTAACCCATTGTCTGCTCATTACTGACCACTGGCAAGAAACTTGCTCTTTAAGTGTTTTAGTTATGGAGACTGAAGATTAGGTTTGGGATTGTACAAGAGCTATACTATGCAAGGTCGAGACGTCTTTGTAAGGTTCTTTGTCTGAGCACACCCAGTTTCTCTCATTTGTAATTATATGAATCCGGTTTATAAACCACCACATATGGCCTCCCACATTATGATTGAATGGCTTTATTACATAATGGTAGCGTGTTTGTATGGGACTCAAGGGTGATTTCCACATAGGTTTGGAAGCTGTGCTCTCAAGCTTATCTTTGACGTGGATTTTACTTCCTATAATCTTTTATAAATTTCATATCTGTATGTACAATCAACAGTCTACTATAATTAGCAACAGAAATGTGAAGACCTTGTTACATTGCATACAGTTGTGTTTGTAAGACCTGTAAAATGTTTGATTGTAGAAGAGAAACGTGCATACGTTTGACAGATGATGAATCTCACAAAACACGTTAACTTGTGTTTCGTTATAAGACATATTGTTGTATCAGTGGTGCTTCTTATCAAGCGTTATAAGTCAGACTTGCTTATGGGGTGGATGATAATGTCATTTAGCCGGCAAAGCCCTCTGTTACTGTACTTCCACAGTCAAATAGGTGTGTCAGAGATTGTTCTGATAAAATCGCTTTTGAACAAATAGCTCAACTTTGTATTTGCGGTGCATTATTAAAACATCAACAATCAGCATGTGGTGACTACAAAGCTCTCTACTTAGTTAAGTTTTATTCCTTCATTTAATTAAAAACGCCAACATGGCGGCTGCCAGTCTTCTTTCACTTTTAATCATGAATCAGCCAGTCAAATGGATCACGCCATTCACTTGTTTCAGCTCCTCTTTCTTTTGAAGGTTAGTACCTCCACTCTGAGCTGGTACTTTTGCCAGGTCTAATTTAGCCTCGTCAATGGAAACTGAATGACCCCTATTTGTTCCCTTTAAAGAACTTTACTTTGCGGCCCAAAAAAAAGCATGTTATAGTTACCGTGTGCTCAATGTTGCAGCATTCACGGCACGTGTAGTCTTTGTTCAGTATTACACTGAAAAACCCGGTTCATGGTTGTTTGCACACATGAGAATGAGGTCACTGCAAAAAAGGGGTAAAAGTCTGAAACACTTACAAGAGAAAGTGTGTCCAAACACCATAGGCTATGTGCTGGCCAAGTAGGTGGCACCACCAAAGGGGGTTTAAATGTGTAGCGTCAGTGGTGTTTCAAGACCCTGCATGCAGTCCTCATACTTGTATGTGAAGTTGTGTCAGAATCTTATGATGAGGAACTTTGAAACACAGTATGGAGAATTGTTATCGGGTATTGTGTGGTGTGCTGAAACAATGGAGTAACTGATAATAAACACCCATGACTGGAGTGTTTAAAAAACATGTCACTTTTAGGGATTTTGGGAGATTTCACCAAGTGAATGGAAACACTGTCTTATTAAGTGCTTGAAACATCTCAGGGTAGGCGGTTTCAACACATTTCATCAGTTGTGTATTTACGCCATTCATTGGTTTAACAACCGCCAAGTAATATGTGGTCACTCCCTTCATGATGAAGGTCCAAAACATCCAGTCGACTGAATGGGTAGTCTCTGAATCTTTGGGTTTTCAGACAACCAATGGGATAAATGTATGAGTTTATGGACACCTGATACCCTATGCATGTTTTGGTGTGATAAAATTATTATGGGGAATCGTCTTCATTGGAGATTCTGCACAGACATCAAATATAGTATAAAAAGAATGAGAGCGCATTGACATCCAATTGCATTTTTTCAGTCGCTGGTCTCTGTTCTTGACCATTAGGCTATATCGTTCTGTAGTTGAGCCAGCTTTCACTTTCTTTGTATGTTGTCTTTATCCCAGCTCACCTTCTCCAAGGACAGCTCTGTCCATGGGTTGCCTTCCTGATCTTGCAACCAAGCATCTCAAGAAACCCTGCTACTATTGTGTATACCAGCTCATTGGTTTTAGTTATGGTAGTAGTCTCATATTCCTCTGTGGTTGCAGATACTTCCGGTAACGCTTCATCATTTTGCCATTGATACTTTCTTTCCATCAATCTCCAGTTTTGATTGCAGCTTCTGCTTGACTGTGTCTGAATGAAGAGTAACTAATGGTTTCTCAGCAAATGTGGATGTCGGTTACCTTACATCTGACATGGATATTGTCAGTCCAAGCCTGTCTTTGTTCCAGGTCCTCGCATATTGAAGGTAGGTGAGTATAGCATTAGAATTCTTATCGTGTGTCCGTGTAGTGTGTGCATGTTACCGCCGGCTTGGTCAGGCGTCCCTACAGACACGATTGGCCGTGTCTATGGGTGGGAAGCCAAATGTGGGTATGTGTCCTGGTTGCTGCACTAGCGCCTCCTCTGGTCAGTTGGGGCGCCTGTTCAGGGGAGAGGGGGAACTGGGGGGAATAGCATGATCCTCCCACACGCTACGTTTCCCTGGTGAAATTCCTCACTGTCAGGTGAAAAGAAGCAGCTGGTGACTCCACATGTGTTGGAGGAGGCATGTGGTAGTCTGCAACCCACCCCGGATTGGCAGAGGGGATGGAACAGTGACCGGGTCGGCTCGGAAGAGTGGGGTAATTGGCCGGATACAATTGGGGAGAAAAAGGGGGGGGGGGGAAGTCTTGCCCACAGACCCTGATCAAAGAGGCGCTCTGAGCAGGATTTCAAGTCCTAGCTCCATGCGCTGAAGCTGCAATCTTGCCCCAACTCTACTCTATGTCTAATAGTGCAGAATAATTATTTGACAGGACAATAGAGATAGACAGGAAATAAGGTAAGGAAAGACATGAAGCAAAAGTCTCATGGCTGGATTTCTCATCTCAACACATCTCATCATCAGCTGTTTCTCCGGGGTTGGGTTGCAGTGGCAGCAAGCTAAATAGGGCACTCCAGACGTCCCTCCCCTGGCAATGCCCTGTATCTCCTCCTGGAGGATCCCAAGGCAGAATGGATATGTAGGCCTTCCAGAAAGTTCTGGTCTACCCCAGGGTCTCCTCCCAGTTGGATGAGTCCAGAAAACCTCCAAAGGACGGCACCCAGGAGGCATCCTAATCAGATGCCCGAACCACCTCAACTTGCTCCTTTCGACGGGAAGGAGCAGCGGCTCTACTCTGAGCTCCCTCCAGATGTCCGAGCTCCCTCCAGATGTCCGAGCTCCTCACCCTATCGCTAAGGCTGAGCCCAGACGCACTGCCTAAGAACATCTTCATCCCGTAATGACATGAATTTTTGTTGCACAGATAGCATTATATGGTTTTGGCAACAGACACTGAAATGACTGATGCAGTCGGTAGCCTAAAACAATTTCAACATGTACATTTCATGACATCATAGAGATATGACATGGCCTTTGTATAATACTGAGTGAAAATGAATTGATTAGAAACACAAATCACTGAAAGAAGAGGCTACAAATTGTGCTTCATCAAGAAGTGAACAAAAGCTGTCTTTACAGTCAAAACCCAGACATGACGAGTCTAGAGATGATATAGTGGTTTTGACCACTCCTCTTTATCTCTGCTGGCCAAGGACCAAATTCAATCAAAAATCTTCTCCTTATTAATCCATTCATCTATTAATTAAAAAAAAAAACAAAAAAAAAAAAACAGAAAAACAAAAATAACACACCTGCCAATTAGACAGACCCACTATTGTTTGGATTAAAACATAACCATCCATCCATTATCCATTATCCAAACCGCTTATCCTGCTCTCAGGGCTGTGGGGGTGTCTGTCTAATTTAGAGTATTTATTCAACATATCCATTTTATATGACTACGTACATAAATAAATAAGTTAATTAACATAAATGCTTGAGTTCTTTTAGATCACTTCTGTTGGCCCTAAATTAACTGGACCCCGTTTGTGAATAACAGTGACGTTGAATCCACCGGATGGTGCATTTCGGGACAGGAGTACCTGTAATGTTTCACAGTACCTCCATAAACTCGAGTGACTGTTTGACCGTCCACTGTGCACCACTTATCGTGTTTCAAGGGCTCCGGTGCACAACTTGTGTTGTCTGAAGTCCACATAACGGGTGTTTTATCCCACTTCCTTCTAACAGTAACTAAAGAGCAATTCGATTTTCATCAGTTTCACTCAAGACGTGTCATCAGGTTTTGATCCTATGGGCCAGGACTTTGTATGTGTGTGTATGTATGTATGCATGCATATGTTCATGTTTGCATTTGTGTCTATGTAGGAGATGAAAATTGTGTGGAAAATGTGTCGTTTACTATACGTCACTGTTCTTATTTAAGAGCTTTGTAGATCACGGATCATAAACCACTTACAATCTCAGCTCAACCGGTAAAATTCATCAGTCTCATCTATTCAGTCTATTGACTGTGTGTGAGTGTGTGTTTGGTATATGTGCCCGTATATTTGAAAGTCCTTCCATCTCACACACACACACACACACACACACACACACACACACACACACATACGTCACAGAGGGATGATGCTCCCAGAGCTCTGAGCCTGTCATTTTGTGTGGTTGGTGTCTCAGTAAAGGGGGTTTGTTGGCGCTAAGATGTATAGGCCCCTAAAACAGTCATGTATGTGAAAGACGTTCTGTTTAGAATGCAGACAGGCAGGCGCTGCAGCGGGAAACACACACACACACAGAAACAGGGCGCAAACAAATGGGATGCCAGTCACCGGTAGGACTTCTGACTTGTGTCGTTTTTATTTGTCAGAAAAGATGCTCTGAATGCAGTTGTCTTTTCACCCAAAAGGAGAGTCCTGGGAAGCTGCATTGTTTTCCCCTTCACTCCCTTCGACTGAGGGGGCCTGTCTGTCTGATGTACTGTTGAAGTGCTATCCCTTACCACCCAGATACCATCCTGTCCCCTCTGTCAGTGACGCAAACACACAAGCGCACGGTACACACATACATATGTATACAAGCATTTCTATTTTGACACCCAAACACATTCGTACACAAATAAATGCAGGTAACATTTTCGTTACCTGCATTTGGCAGCAAGCGTCTGCTTCTGTAGGATGGACAGACGGAAGATGGCGTGTTGATTAGACCCACTCCTGTTAGCCAGACACGGAAGAGCCGTGTCTCTGTCTTACGAGGGAATTTACATGTACTTGCGATCGCATGAATTTTGCATGGGAGTTCGCACTTTCGCATGCCTGCAAGGGTGCATTTATTATTTGCAACGGTGTCACTGAGCATGTGTGCGCTCGCGAAGCTGTGTATGTGTTGTCACCATGTCACCTTCTCCCACACGGAGCGCTTTGTTCCCACACAGTCAAGAGAAATGCTGCCCAGAGGTCGGTTGCCTATTCCCAACCAGCTCACCGTTTCAACGGCTGGAAATCCCCCTGTGCACAAAGAGGCCTGATATGATAGCACAGCACTGCGGGCGAGGGAGGGAGTCAGGGACAGTATTGATACGGCAAGCACTTTTGTCTGGGAAAATCCTTAAGGGAATGTGACCAATTGTTGTTAATTGTATAGCCCCGCAATCTATCCCAAAGTGCTGCTGGTATGTGTTACTTGTGTTTAGTTGAAGAGATAAGTATATCCACTGGTGATCAGTGGTTGGTTTTTGTTCCTTTGAGTCGTTTTGGTGATGTAGATTGCATTGTTTTGTTTTTCTGTTTCTTTTTTTTTCCAGATTGGGTCGCATCAATCTTCCGGAGATCAGATGTGAGAAGCTCATTTTATCCGATTGTTAGCCGATCACGTGTTTCAGTCTTGCATATTGACACACTGCTCATGATGACTTTGTCTGCAGGGCACTTTAGCGTGTGCTATATCGGGCAACTGAAAGTGACACATTGGTTCCTTTCCACAATTAATTCAAAATATTCCCCTTGATATTGTCCTCTACAACAACTGTCCGGAAGTAGAAAAAAAGTGTCCTTCAGATTTCCACAGAGATTTGCTTTCATAAAACCCAACTGGCTCACTGTTTTGTTTTGGGTTTTTTTGGGGGGGGGGGGGTCAGATTTCTTAGGTTTTAGTGTTTAGGTGGTGTTTGGGAGTACCAAAGCATGGGTGAGCGATTAGGGGAATAGGTCATACGGGAAAATATGCTTTAACGCACTGGTAATTTTTTTTTTCCCGTGGTACATGAGAAATGTAATCATTCTGAAGTGACTGTACAAAGACTGAAACTTGACACATTTTGCTGTGAGTTTCCATCAGAGATGGAAAGAGGAGGCAGGGTCTTGAGAGTGAGTGTGTGGTGGTGGATGATGATGATGATCAGCCCCGGTGGTCCTCCAGGGCTTCACAAGGTAGATTCCCAGCTAATCACTGTGCTAGTTATCAGAGAGAGAATGAGAGAGAAAGAAAGAGATAGAAAACAGAGAGAGAGAGAGAGAGAGAGAGAGAGAGAGAGCGAGAGCGCTCCATGACGGAGCCTAAGATCCTGTGTGTTCCCCTGGGCAGCATAATGAAGCTCTCAGTAGGACAACGCGGTTTGAATTCACTTCAGACAGAGAGGGGGAGAAAGATGTACAGCTCCATATGCAGTTCCTCACCACATCATATTTCCACAGCCATGAATGAGGCCCTCACACAGGCAGCTCCCAATGATGTCAGACACTCAGAGCCAAAACCTTTCAAAACAAGTCTTCTATACAATACACACCAAAAAAAAAAAAAAAACTTCTCTCCACCTCTTGTGCCTTGTGGAGGCAAAGCACTGTTTTAAGGCTGGCGCATCAGAGAGAGAGAGAGAGAGAGAGAGAGAGAGAGAGAGAGAGAGAGAGAGAGAGAGAGAGAGAGAGAGAGAGAGAGAGAGAGAGAGAGAGAGAGAGAGAGAGAGAGAGAGAGAGAGAGAGAGAGAGAGAGAGAGAGAGAGAGAGAGAGAGAGAGAGAGAGAGAGAGAGAGCGAGAGAGAGAGAGAGGTTGATCCTCCCAGAGTTTTGATAGCAATACCATACTGTCCTCAACCCTTCATGTGGTCTCAAGCTCCTTTTATGCCATGTTCACATCAATTTTTACTGCAAAACTGGTTTCACTTTACTTTTGCAAAACTGTTTTTGCTTTACTTTTACCGTTTCTTTGATGCACAGTCAAAAACACCGTTCTAGAAGTTTGAAGACGTTGGGAGCTGGGAATATGGATAAACAGCATTGGGTTTTATGGGCACACGTAATGGTCATGTTTAATTGGCATAAAACAGGCTCATTACAGTCGGCATCATGTGAACATGGTTGGCCCCATTGAATGCTTATAGGACGCCTAGCTCCCAGACTCATTCAGTTATGTTACAAGAAATTATAGGAATAAAATGGCGTTCTTGGAACAGAAGCACAATAGGCAAGCTAGCATATGAAACCTGCACCTTTCTCTATCTATCTATCTATCTATCTATCTATCTATCTATCTATCTATCTATCTATCTATCTATCTATCTATCTATCTATCTGTTTTTTCGTTTTTAAAAAAAGACTCATAATGGATTTGCAATTCTTTAACTTAGTCAACATTTCCCAGCAATGCAGTTTGCCCTTTCAAACTATTTATGAATATATGTCTGATTCTGGATTAACCTGACTCTCCTACAATTATCTTGAAAAACCACAACTACAATGATAATATAAGTTAATCACTTTACCAAAACTAAGAATTTCTAAAGCGTTCTTCAACATCCAGACAGAATAAGAGTCCCGGGCCAGCTGATAGTCAAACCTCAGGCACATTGCTTCTCATCCAGCAGGTAGATGTGTTAACATCTTGCCTCTTCATAAGTAAAAATGAATCGTCACAATTTATCATTTGTGGTACGGTATAGTTGGGGGAATGTGTTAACTCCATATTGCATGGTCGACAGAAGTTGTGCAACAAAGCAGTTAGCGAGAACTTGCATAATAATGCAACAGTTGCCCAAACTTTTCTGCTTGGTGAGAATTTGACTAGCTTCAGTTAGCATTCTTTTAGTTTCCATTAGGAAGCCTCTGGTTTACCTAGTGCTTAACAGATATGCAGAGGATAATGCAAATACTTCAAGTTTTGTATGCATTTTGCGAGGTCTCTCTCAGTTCTTCCTTTTACTTTGTCTATTTGCCTCAAGCCAAAATTATAGGGGAATTCTCAGTCACTACGCCTATTTAAAGATGCAGCTTGTGTTTTCCGTGGGCAACTCGGTCTGTTTTCACAACATGTGTCCATTGTTTTTGCCGCAGTGTCAGGCACTGTTGTCTGTGGTCTAATTTGTCAGAGTCGACTAATCTTAAACTGGCTATTAGCCAGCTGCATAAATTGACAGAGCAAAACCACATCAGTTTGACCATCTGTCAGTCCATATACATATGTACATCTGGGTTGACAGATCCTTAGCAGGCAAACAACAACTGGTGTCAGTACCTTCTGCCTCTTCTGTGCCATCTCTTTTGACTGCGATGTGTAATATCTCTGTTTTAATCCCGCCTCAGAGCCAAACATCCCCATCTACACAGCTGCACTGGGCCTCTCTCCTCATCTCTCCCTTGTAAGCAGTTGTCTGCCTCCGGTTAACTGAACGAGCCTTGTCTCTCCCGTCCGTCAGAGCAGATGTGGTCGTTCACCATTTGGACATATAATACTACTGGTTTCCCCTTTTGATAAGAAGCAAGAAATATAGCAAGGCCGGGGACATGGGCAGGAAGCCTGGGTGAAGTAAGGTACTATTTTGGTTGAACAGTTTAATTGTCCATGGACTGTGGATGGTCCACTGCTTTTTTTGGGGGGGCGGGGGGTTGGGGGGGATGATAGAGAGCAGTGATGTCTCTGCACACTCTCTCCCTCTTACTCTGTCTCTCTTTCTCGACTCCCCCTTTCCTCGCCTTCTATGTCCCCCCCCCCACACACACACACCACCACCTCTTTTAGCAGTGCTCATTCAGAGGGTCCTCTGTCCCCCTTTTGAGTGTTGAACTCATGGCAGTCACACTCCGCAACATGTGCAAAGGAAGGAGGGGGTGCTGTGTTATGTAAGAGCACCCTCTCTAAAAGGAGCTGCCCTCTCTTAAAGATGCAGTGTGGCAGAGGTGCATCTGAACATGTACATCAAAATCCCATAATAGCAAAGAGGAAGCGCTGATGTCAAGTTTTCGGAGTGCCGGACAGGTTCTTTTGTTGTTTGGCCATAATGATGCCACGTGCTAAGAATAACAACGCAAGTGAGGAAAGGGTGGGATGACACAATGAGAGAAAGGGAATTTCAGCCTTGGACTTTTTATAGATCAATAATGTAAATACGCGAAAAGATTTATGTGGAAAGAGTAGAGATTACTTGGAAGGGGGGAACACTGAAAATGATGTGTTGTCATATCGTCCTGCAGTATCCCTGCAGTTCAGTCCCCACTACCTCCACACTGTAAACAGACTTTTAAAATGTTTGTAGTGATAAGTTTCTGAGTGACTTCTCTTTCATCTGTAAAAGTTTATACAGTACGTTAGAGAAAACATCCCAGGCAGACTCGCAAGTGTGTGAACTCGGTAACACCACAAGGACACATGCGCACGCACACACACACACACACACACAGACAGACGTGTACGCACCCACGAATGTAAAATGGGAGGGGAAATGATGTATGTTACGGGAAATGTGTGTTCTTGTTTTAGTGTTACTGGTACATAAGGTGTCATGGCTACATCCTCTTAACTGCCAACGGCTATCACTCCTTGTGTCCAAACCCCTTAGAGACTATGGTGCTGATTTACCATGTCGAAATACCTCAATTGTTTGGACCCGAGTCCTTAATTTGTGCCAGATCGGCCTCCCCCCCACTTTTTTATTTTTTATTTTTTGGTTCCGTCACTTTTTAGAAAAACTAACATCAGATAATAAAGAATAGACTGCTCAGATGCCTTAAAAACGGAAAACAGCGCTCAGAAGTACTGTTTTCTATTAATAGCCTTGCACTTGCTCATCAGGGTTTTAGTTTACAAATAGCTGTATAACACAGGATCACACTGCGTTTAATGAGACCTGAAACAGCACACGGATGATCTCCTCGGTGTCTGCTCAGAAGGCTCCACAAACAAAGAAGATGAAGGTCACCGTAAAATGCTGCAGGCTAGAAGTACGTCACATTTGGGCCTTCATGTAGATGAGAATTAAAGGCCATGCACACACACACACACACACACACACACACACACACACACACACACACCTAAATGTGTACGCACCTTCATAAAAAAACAGACAAGGCATATAAACACACAAAAACAACAATAACAATACGCTCACACCCATAAAGCACCCACCCGCTCTGACAGCAGGGGCCTCCGCACAGCCTCACACACACACACACACACACACACACACACACACACACACCCACGCGTTCCTGTTGAAGCACTTGGTTTATCGGCTGCTACGGCTGAGCCTCTGAACTAGCTGGTGACACCGACACTTCCTCCTTGCTTGCTCCCCTTCTTTGCCCTTCTTTGCTCTCACGGCCTGCAGAAAACGGTTGCCGCCAAACTGCCGCGTTACACCACCGCCCTTCAGAGCCGGGGACCCCTCGAGAGCACACGTGTATGGTCACCTTATCATGCACGGGCCCGTTGTCAACTTGATTGTGTCGCAGGGGCCTTTGGTATCCGCAGAGCATAAAACACAGATGGAATCACGGCACGGGCGCATAGATTAGATTAGTGCAAAATTTGTGACCATGTTAAGAATTTAAAGTACATTTTTTGTCCCTTAGACTGTCCGTCGCCATCCCTCACCGCTCCTGTGTCTCCGCACGTGAGCGCACACATCACGGCGTGCACATGTCAGTGAACGTGTGTTGTTTTGTTGTCTGGGATCGGGGAAAAAATGGCGAATGAGCCAACATCACAGAGAAAAACAATGTCAAGAAAACCAAGGAACAAAGACGGTTTACTTTGTTTTGTATTTTTTTTTGGTTTTTGTTATTGTGGTTGATAACACAAACATTCTTACAGTAAAAATTGGTAAAAATGTGAATGAGAAAAAAATATATATCAGAATTTGGACAACATGGGGTGTCCGGGTGGCGTGGTGGTCTTTTCCGTTGCCTGCCAACATGGGATTGGCGATTCGAATCCCTGTATTACCTCCGGCTCGGTCGGGCATCCCTACAGACACAACTGGTCGTGTCTGTGGGTGGGAATCCGAATGTGGGTGTGTGTCCTGGTTGCTGCACTAGCGCCCTCCTCTGGTTAGTCGGGGGCACCTGTTCGGGGGGGAGGGGGAACTGGGGGGAATAGCATGATCCTCCCACGCGCTACGTCCCCCTGGTGAAACTCCTCACTGTCAGGTGAAAAGAAGCGGCTGGCGACTCCACATGTATCGGAGGAGGCATGTGGTAGTCTGTAGCCCTCCCCGGATCAGCACTGGGGGTGGAGCAGCAACCGGGACAGCTCGGAAGAGTGGGGTAATTGGCCGGATAGAATTGGGGATGGCCGGATACAATTGGGGGAAAAGGCGGGGGGTCCAAAAAAAAAAAGAATTTGGGAAAACAAAACGAACTTCATAGCGCCCTTGTATCGTCACAGTGAGCAAGGATTAGGACGGTAATGTCAGCATCTATGGCTTTCGGACCTGTTCTTGCTCTCCCAAATGAAACATTTGTTTAATAGAATCTAACTTATCGTAGTCGTTCAGGTGAAGAATTTAGATGTACAAAATGTGACAGATCGTTGTTTCGGTAAAGGAGTTACTGTAGGTTGGCAGAACACCATTTAGGACTTCTAATACACATGCACATGTCATGCATGTAACATAGCTGCAGTTTGTGCATTCTGGTATACAGACAAGAAGAAAAAACACGACTTAATGCCATACCTTACTGCAGGGTCTCAGCCAAGACCAATCCATATTATGTGTATCTCGGGAATCAAGGCGAGTCGGACTCTGATGTGAGATGTGGAAGCGGAGGGAACATAGAGCGGAGCGGCCGAGGCCTTTATTGTACATTTGGAAACAGACAGAGACAAGGTGGGACCGAATGACAGAATGTTCCTGGAGGGAAATATACAGACAGACGTGTGACATTTAGAAACAAATGCTGAGAGTGTTTTTAGTGAGGGAGGCACCGGCCAGAAGCGACCAGGCAGGGCCTAGATGCTGAGAGAGAGGGAGGGAGCGGGGAGATGAAATCATGGCCTAGAAAACTGGTTTTCAACGTTCTCATACTGCACATGAGACAAATAAAATAAATTGAATTAAAATAAAATAAAATAAACCAAGGAACTTGCTGGTTGCTCCAAAACATCACAAGTAAGAGCCTGCCAGAGGAGATTTTGATACTTTCGGTTCTGATATTTAAAAGGGGATTTGCATAGATTTGAGATTTGTAGGTATTATCGAATGTATCAGA